>NC_046287.1:99467361-99801111 GCF_004115265.2 Rhinolophus ferrumequinum | reverse complement strand
TTTTTATTTGAGGCTCCTTCCCTTCCCCACTCTCAGTTTCCTGGATCCTGGGATGGGTACGTGACCCAGGGCTGGCCAATGAGAGTACTGACTCTTCCTGCCACATTGATCAGTTTGGAGGGAACATGTGACAAAGCTGAACCAATAAAGTGCATCCTAGGGTTTTTGCTGGAGGTAATTTCTTTCCCTGTTGGGGTTGCTAAGCTTGTAACATATAAGCCAAGAAAGCTGGGTGGTCTGCCTTTGCTACCAAGTTTAGACAGCTTGCCCAATTATAAGCTCCATGAAGGTGAGGAATTTTGTTTGTTTTGTTCACCGTGCCCCCAGAATTTAGAATAGAGCTCTGTTTATGGCATTTTCGGGCCCCAAGAGTGGAACCAACTCAGAAAGACAAGCAAAGAGAGATGAGTGTCTGATATCATCTGTTAGTGCAACTGGATAGAACTGTGCCTGAAATCGTTAACTTTTCTTTTGTACTTAAGTCAGTTTGTACTAGGCTTCTGCCACTCTTAACCAAAAGAGTCTTGACCCATATAAGCAAAGCAGCTTAGCTCAAATTCATTGACCAACCTTTCTGCAAGAGGAGCCACAGATAACAGTGACCTGGGAGGCCTCCTTTTCTGAAATTACTTAGTTCTTTGGATTACAGACTCCTTGATGGAAGCAACTAGATTTTCTCTATTATTTAAGTTCTACACAGCCCTTCAGACAGGACTCTCTCCACAGTGGAGGCCTCAGTCGATACTGGGATAATAGCTGGACAGGGAGGCCAGGGTGCAGGGCTGCTCGCCTTTATATAAATAGAGTACTACACTCTTTGGTGCTTATCATGGTTTCTGGCATTTGTTATATGCTCAGTAAATATCTGTTGAATGAATGAACAACAGGAAGTGTGCAGATCCCTTCCAGATCTTGTGAGAACAGCAACTCTGGGAATTCTTTTAAATTAAAGTTTATTGGGGTGACAATTGTTAGTAAAGTTACATAGGTTTCAGGTGTACAATTCTGTAATACATCATCTATATATCACATTGTGTGTTCACCACCCAGAGTCAGTTCTCCTTCCATCACCATGTATTAGATCCTGTTTACCCTCATCTACCACCCCCTTCCCCCTTACCCTCTGGTAACCACTAAACTATTGCCTGTATCTATGAGTTTTTGTTTTTTATTTGTTTGTATTGTTCCTTTGTTGCATACCAGTTTCACTGATATGATGCCACATATCAGTGAAATCATATGGTTCTTGACTTTTTCAGCCTGACTTACTTCGCTTAGCGTAATAATCTCAGGATCCATCCATGTTGCCGCAAATGGCACTATTTCATCTTATCTTATGGCAGAATAGTATTCCATTGTGTCTGTGTACCACATCTTCTATATCCAATCACCTATCGAAGGACACTTTGGTTGTTTCCATGTCTTGGCCACCGTGGAAATTTAAATATCTGTCTCCCATAGACATCCCCTCTTCTTCCCACCCTGTCTCCCCTTCCTGCATGAAGTTTGCCCTGGGTTCTCTTTGTCCAGCTTCCTCAAGGTTCCAGAGTGTGTTGGGGGGTGTTGTCGTTAGGTGGGAACCCCTCTGCCCCTGCACTCGTCACCCTGGGTCTGCTGGCATGTCCTCCCCAGGCCGGGAGTCCCCTGGAGACTCCCTCCCTGTGTCTTATTCACATTTGACTCCCCAGCATCTTGGAGAGTACGTGCTTTATCAAAAACTTCGAACAAATGTTTTCTCAGTGAATGAACGGATGGATGGATGAATGATGGCTCCATAACTCCAGCTCCCTGCTATCCGGTCCTAATCCCAGACTTCTGTGGCCAGGTCCCTGTTCTGGAGAGATGAGCCCTCTGATGTCACAGAAGGGCAGAGCAGTTCCCTCCACTTTCTGCCCAGCTGTCTGCCCATCCCCTCAATGCCACCCACTGGTCCTCCCAAAGTGCTTCTTGCCCGTCACTTATGGCCAGCTCAGCTGAGAACTGGACCCCCAGGCTCCCTAGTCCATCACAGCTTGGACACTTCCTTCCTGTGCCAGGCACCCTATTGTGACGGGGGAATCTTTCCTCCAGCTCCACGGATGCCCTGTGGTCAGTGTGTGTGGGGGGTACTTTTTGGCTGGACAAAGCTTTCTTTAAGAAGAGGCAACATGATATAGGGATTGTAAGTGAAGAAATGAGGTTTTAGCCACACTCTTCCATGCACTGGGTGGGAGTCCATAGCCAAATTATTTCACTTCTCTTGGTTTCTGCCTTCTCAGCTGGAAACGGCAGGACCAGGGAGCCAGAAAGTGGGACTAGACCAAGTATTCTCCAAACAATAAAGTCCTCTGCCCCTTTCCTTCTTTCCTGAGGAAAGGAGGAGCTCAGTGTGCTTGGGGGCAGGAAGGAGACAGGAGGTGCGTGGAAGAAGCTGGATCACGTAGGAATACCCTTAGGTAGGCCCAGACTGGTCCCACTATCACACTGATGAGTTCTCAGAGTGGTTCTTGGACACAGGTCCAAGCAAACACCAGGCCCTGATGATTCCTTCTCCAAACAGAGCTCTCCAAGATGCTGGAGAGTCAGGTATGAGTCTCCAGGGGACTCCCCGCTTGGGGAAGACATGCCAGCAGACCCAGTGTGACCAGTACGAGGGCGGAGGGGTTCGCACGTCCCCTCTCCACAGCACAGACCACCACATTCTGCAAGTGGACAACTGCAACCATTTCCTGATTCGTTCATGGACTCATCCATTAATGTAGTGAGCGCCTACTGTGTCACTGTCCCAGCGCAGTGTGTACACATGTACAAGACAGAGTCCTACCTTCACCCAGCTGCGGCAGAGTGGAAGTGAAGGGCACAAATAAACATCTAACTAACTTTGTGAGAAGGACAGGAAAGAACAGAACATAATGCTAAAGAACAAGGGGAGAGGGGAGAAGGAGCATTTTAGGTAGGGCTGTTAGCAGGGGCCTCTGCGAGGAGATGACTTCATTGGGATTTGAAGGATTTGCAGAAAGTGACCAGGAGAAAAGCCAGGAAGGGTTTCCAGGCCGAGGGAACAGCACGTGCAAGGCCCCGAGGCGGGAAAGAGCACAGTGGGTCTGAGACTGAGGGAGGAGACCGGTGTGAGCAGAGTGAGTGAGTGTGGGGAGTACGGGAGCCATGAAGGTGTGGGGGCCTCAGTTGCGAGGATGGAGAAGCCAGAACTTGGAGGCCCCAGGAAGGAGTTCAGTGGTCATAAATTTCTGGGAAGCGTTTTAAGGGAGGCGTCATCTGAATGATGGGTATATTCTCAGTCACACTGCTTCTAAGTGGGAAATGGAAACTAGGAGAATGATGACTCTGAATGATCCGAGAGAGAGAGGCTGGCGGCAGAGGAGAGAAAGAATGTGGAATGGATTCAGTGTATTTTTAGGAGGTAGAAATGGTGGGCTTGGTGATGGGTTAGACATCGGGAACTAAGATGGAAATCTGGCTGGTGCTTTCTGGTTGGAGCCCTTGGCCAATGGATGGTAGTGCCTTTTCTTGAGATGGGAAACCTGGTTGTGGGTTCTGGGGGCTCAGAGGAGAGTTGAGGGTCTCTGAGCCGTCTGTCCTCCCTGGACCCTTCTGTCCTCGGATTCTTCTCCCCAGCCCAGTGGTTCCCTCGCTTCCTTCCAATATGCCAGGCAAAGTCCTACCATAGGGCCTTTGCAATGACTTCTGTCTCTGCCCCAAACACTGCTTCCCAGTGATGTGCATGGACACTTCCTCATTTTCCTCAGGTCTTTGCTCGGATCCCACCTTCTCAGTGAGGCTTTTCTGGATCACCGTGTTCAGAACTGTGTCCCACCCTCAACAACACCGCCTCTCTCCTTTAACACCTGTGATTCCCCCCCGCGCCCCAGAGCGTCCATCACCATCTATAGGAAATAAATAACCAGGAACTCATTTTTTGCGTTATTGCTTCTTGCCTGTCTCCCACTAGAGCAGGAGCTCCAGGAAGGCAGGAGATTCCCATCTGGTTCACTGCTGTAGCCCGAGCACCCAGAACAACACCTGCCAAATGATTGGCCTCAGACGTCTGTCAAATGAATGGATCACTTTGGAACTTGGTGGCTTTTAAAGCCAGAGGACTGGAGAGACAGTAGAGGAAGGAGGAAAATCCAGCACCAGGAGAAGAGGTAAGTAAGGAGAGGGGAGCCAGCCAAAGACCTGGGGAAGGACAGCTTACCAGAGACGGGACACCACGAGCATATGTCCTCATGGAGGCTCAGCGAGAGTGCTCTTTCCATGTTCTCTCTGCTGCTGTCATTTGTCAGCCTGACTCCCGTTGTGGCTCCTTTCTCAGTAGCCTCAGGTAACGCCCACCTCCTTCACATGGCATCAAGCTTATCTCTCTAGCTTCCCCTTACCGACCTACTGTACCCTGGGTCAAGAGAGAATTCTTTGGCTTTCCCTCACGCTAAACTACTGGTCATTCACTGCAGGTGCCAACCTCTTCTCTCGGCCCTCTGGACATTTTCACACTGTTTCCTCATCCTGGGTACCCTCATCCTGTTCACCAAGGCCCTTCCCCTGGCCGACTCCTCACCCCTTCCAGAACTCAGCTGAGAGGAGACTTCCTTAGCAAAATTGGCCCCTGAGCTCTAAGACTCGGCGAAGGACTCCTTCCAGTGTGTGTGTAAGCACACGCGTGCACACTCCCTGTTCCTCCCCCACCATAGCACTTTGTAAAATAACTTATTAACTGTCAACAATGAGCCAAGCGTTATGCTAAATGTTTTACCGTATGAACACATTTAATGATCCCTGTAACTTTCCTCGTTTTGCAGATAAAGAGGAAGCAACATGAAGTTCAATCAGTGGCTGAAGTCCCCCAGCTAGCAAGTGGAGGGGCGGGGTGGATCCCAGGTGGGCCGACGGGGTCCACACTCTTACCCCTTAGCAGTGCCTCGCACCACCTGCTCCTTTTCTCCAACTAAGTGGTTCTTAACGGGAGGTGATTTTACACCCAAGGTACATTTGGCAATGTGTGGAGACATTCGTCATTGTCACAGCTTGGGATGGAGTTGGGACTGGCATCTAGTGGGCAGAGGCCAAGGGTGCTGCTAAACACCCTACAATGCACAGGACGGTCCCACAACAAAGACACGCCCAGAAGATCAGGCGTCCTGAGGGGGGAGCCTGCTCCACGTGGACTGCAAACTCCGCGAGCTTTCCGTCCTGCCTCATGGACCCTTGTCGTCTTTCTCCATCCACGCTTAACACTGACGTGTCCCAGCCCAGTCCTTGGTCTTCTCTCCTGTAGCTCATTCAGTCCAGGGCTTCCCGCTGATGCTCACGTTGATGTTTCACATGCCCGACAGCCAATCAGGTGATCTGCTCGGACTCCAAAATACCTGAGTTCACTGCTTCTCCCCACCCCCACCGCCGGCACTGAGTGAGCCTCCAGCAGCTCACTCCAGATTTACCCAAGTAGCCTCTTAATGGTGTCCCCAGCCACCGTCCTCCCACAGTCCATTCTCTACCTTGCAGCCAGAGCCAGCTGTCTACAGTGTCATTCCGACCCAGTGTGTCACTCCCCTGCTTAAATCCTCCCATAGTTTCCCATCCCGCAGGCGTGAACTTCAGACTCTTACGTGGCCTGCATCCTCTGGTATAGCACCTCTGTGTGGGGTCACACCTGGCCCCTCCCCCTGGGGCACTGGTCTCCTTTCTGTCCCTTTAAGGCCCCGTGCTCTTCATGTTTGATCCTCCCCCACGACCGTGTCCTTGCCATTCAGGTCTCAGCTCAAATGTCTTCTCTTCAGACTCCCGAGTTAAGACTGCAGCCCAACCTCCCTGCATCGCTCCATCTCTCCTTTCCTCTACGGTCCATCTCCCCCGTGTGCCCGTGTTCAGTGGCTGTCTGTTCTCCCTGCTTGAGGACAGGGCTCTGCCTCTCCTGTTTGCTGCTCAGTACTCAACATTCTATGCAAACAAGTAAATGATTTTGGAACGCAGCTGAATTGGAAAGTGTGGCAAGAGGGAGTCAGTCCTTGTGAACAGCCACGATCCCTTCTCGTGCCAGCTTCCTCTCATCCCAGATCGTCCCTGCCCCTTTTGTTCTTATGTCCTTTCATTTCTGCCAACAAAACATTGCGTGCATATGTCAATTGCCTATCAACATCTCCACCTGGGGATCTCACGGCCAGCGTCAACATAACCTGACCAAAATGGAGCCCTTGGGTGGTGCCCCCATTCTTCTCATCCTGACCTACTTCTCCCTCAGTCTTTTCTGTCTCAGCAGATGACAGAACCATTTGTCCAGCTCTCGGACCAAAAATCTACTAGTCACCCAGGATTCTGCTCCCATCCTCTCATCCAATCCATCAGCAAATATGGGTTTACCCTCAGAATTTATCCTGATCACTACGCTTCACCACCTTCACAGCTACCACCCTAGTCCAAGCCGCCATAAGCTCTGTTCATGACTACTGTCACGGTCCCCAAACTGACCTCCCTGCCTTTGAATTTAGTGGCCTTGCACTCTGTTCTCCTCAGAACAGCCTTTTAAAACTATAAATCAAACGATTTCTCTCCCCAACAAATAGTTATTACTCTAATAGTTTTACTCTTAAAATAAAATCTAAATCCCTTACCCTGTCCTCACGACTCCTTAAATATGACCTCTACTTACTACTCCACCCCAGCTGGAGCCCCTCTTTGCCCCTTGCCTCCATCCAGATTGACCTTTTTTCACTACTTTGCATGTCTAAAATCTTGCCTTGCCCCAGGGCCTTTGCATATGCTGGGCCTTCTGTGTGGAATGCCCTTCTTCCAGCTCTTGCCACCCCTATTGCCTCAATATTCAAGTTTATTCCTGGACATTCCTTTTCAGAGAAGGCTTCTCTGATCACTCTTCCAAAAATGGCTCTTCCACAACTCCCAGACTGTAACACACCTATTTCCTTTGGCATTCTAGAACCATCTTGGTTATTTATGTACTTTTGGGATTTCTGGCTCCCCCCCTGCCCCCGGTATGAAAAGAGTGACCTTGTCTCTTTTGGGCACTGCCATACCTCTTAGAACCACTGGTCTGGTGCATCTGAGGAATGCAATAAATCGTGTTGAGTGAATGAATGTGGGTTAAGAAGGCGTTAGGGCTGAGGTACAGCTCCTGGCAGCAGTGTTTGCCTTTTTGTGAGGATGTCTGAAGAACTTTTTCATTAATGAGACTGAAGCTATTAAAACTCTCCTGAAGACCCAGGGCTTTACTGTATAGGAAGCACTTGCACACTGTTTCCCATGTGACAATGACTCACTTATTTAATAAATATTCATCATGCTTCTACTATGTGCCAGTCACTTGACAAAGGGATGCATGTGAAATGGGTCCTCACAGCTCGTCATCCCGAGGGCCACTGCTCGGATTCCTCAGAGCGGGCTCCCGAGGCCTGTTGAGGTAGAATGTGGTACCAGCCTCAGAACTAGGGACCCATTCGGGTCCTGGCTCTGCTATTCTGGGCTGTGTGACTTGAGATATGTTGCTTTGCTTTTCTGAACTGAAGCTCATGTGGAAAATAGAGATAATAATATAATAATGATCTTGGAGGATTAAGGCTCTCCTTCAACCCCTTTCTCCTCCTTCTGTGTCCACCATCCACTCTCCCAACAATCCTGAATTCTCCTGACCTCTTAGGACAAACTCAGGCGCTCTGTCCCCCTGCAGTCCCAGAAAAACATCCACAGGGAGGCTCAGCTCTAAGACACTGCCTTCCTGCAGGCAGGTGTTCATCCAATGAGCTCATTGACGGTAACTTGTCAATGCCGGCCATTCCGGTGAGGGTGTTATCCTGCAGAAGTGTTCGCGTTTATTGGGGTCAGGTTAACTTGAGAGAGGAGGTCTTTCATGGACGATCCTAACTCTACAACCAGCAGATGAGAGACAACTTTCTGGACAGGGGGAAGGGGCCCTTTGCTGTGACCCTCAGATCACACCAGGTCGGGAGTTGATTCTTAATCCCGGTTTGTACCTGCAAGAACTTTCTAGAGAAGAAGCATGAGGTGATGGTGTGACACCTGCTGGAGTGCAGTGGTCTCCCCTGATTACTCTTGCCTCCCTCACGTCAATTTCCATCTTGTAGCCATGGTGAGTCCCTCAAAACACAAATCTGAGTCAATCCTCTGCCTCAATGGGTTCCATTGCTCTTAAAACAAAACCCCAAGTCCTTAATGTAACCCACCAGGTTCAGCAGTAGGCCCCTGCCTGCCCCTCCAATCTTAGCTCTCCAGAAACTGGCCCTGCCTTTTGCAGCCTCATCCCTGGGCCTTCTCTCAGTGCCTGGAGAGGGCTGTGTGCCTTCTTACCACAGGCCCTTTGCACAGCCTACTCTTTCCATCGCTTCGCTCCACACCTTGATCTTTGCCTCGTTACCTCGTCCTTAAGATCTCAGTTCCCTCCCAGTCCTAGTCTGATTTTTCTCTTCTGATTTCCTCATCTGATTGTGGCTTTCCCTCTAGTTAGTAGTGATTTGCTTCAAGTCTTCCCCTGTCCTTTGAATGTCAGCTTCATAAATCAGAATAGTCTTGCTCACCACTACCCGATACTTAGACAAGTTAGTGCTCAACGAATATTTGTTAAATGAGCAAAAGCACAGAAGGAAGGGTCAGTGTCCTCATGGGGAGTTCAGGAGAGGCATCAGGGACTCACTGGCTGCCCTGGTTGTCCACCTGTCCTTTGTCTGGCTGTGCCTGGCCACTCCAGGAAAAGCCAGCGCTTAGTGTGGCCACAGCCCCAGGGAGGCAGCTGCTGGCAGCCTTTTTTTTTTATTTTTTTTTTTTAAACATTTTATTGCGGAAGGGGAACAGGACTTTATTGGGGAACAGTGTGTACTTCCAGGCCTTTCTTTTTTTCCCCAAGTCAAGTTGTTGTTCTTTTAATCTTAGTTGTGGAAGGCGCAACTCAGCTCCAGGTCCAATTGCCGTTTTCTAGTTGCAGGGTTCGCTGCCCACCATCCCTTGCGGGAGTCGAGGAATAGAACTGGCAAACTTGTGGTTGAGAGCCCACTAGCCCACGTGGGAATCGAACCGGCAGCCTTCAAAGTTAGGAGCATGGAGCTCTAACCACCTGATCCACCGGGCCAGCCCTACTGGCAGTCTTTTATACTGAGGCAGCCCTGTAAGAATTCCCACATCTGACGGAGGAGTTGATTCCATGTACAGGAGTTTTGTTTGCATGAAGAAAGGATCTAAACACATAATGGATGTATTACTTTGCTAGGGCTGCCATAACAAAATTACCACAGACTGGGACTTAAACAACAGAAATTTATTTTCTCAGTTCTGGAAGCTGGAAGTCCAAGATCAAAGTGGTTTGGTGTCTCCTGAGGCCTCCTTCCTTGCCTTGCAGAAAACCACCCTCTTGCTGTGTCCTGACATGGTCTTTTTCTTTGGGGGCCTTTTTATAAGGACACCAATCAGATTGGATTAGGGACCACCCTAACAGCCTCACTTTCTCACTCATCATCTCTTCAAAGTCCTCATCTCCAAATACAGTCACATTCTGAGGTACTAGAGGTTAGGGCTTCGATATCAGAACTTGTTTTTGAGGGGGACACACAATTGAGCCCATAACCACGGGTCATGGAGGTTCATCATGATCAGATCCCCAACTGTAACAGGAAACATACAGAACAGAAGGCAGGCCCAGACACGACCTAACTTATTTTTGAATAAGACTTTACAACATCTTCAGCTCCAAGACTAAACGCCTAACAGAAAGTACAGCAATGTGACCAGGGAGCATGTCCTCAATTTCGCTCCTCCTCCCTGCCCGAACACTCCACAGTTCAGATCTCGTTTCCACTGCCTGTAGTTCACCGGGAAGCCATTCTTCAGGTCCTCCTGCCGCTCCTGAATCCCTCAGGTAACGGCCAGGGGTCAGGTACACCCGGGTCCGTTCCTTTACGCTGCATTCATCCAGCTCATACCTAGCTAAGTCAGCACTGAGGCCGACAGATGCGTACGTGGGTGTTGGAGGCAGATCTCCTTTTCTGGGGAAGAAATCTTCAGGGAGGCAGGCTTCCCTGACAATGGGCTCCTCGGAGAAGTGGGTTTGAGACACATGAGTACGAGGTAGTGTTGTGTGGAGGGAAGAACAGAGGGCTGGACCCCCACGAGATGGACAGGTCTGATCTCACCTGGGAAGGCTTTCCAGTGGAGGCTGAGGAGTTCTCCAGGTTGGGAGCGGGAGAGACAGAACATCTCAGGCCAAAGAGAGAGCATTAGCCAAGGCAGGGGCAGCCAGTGGTGTGGGGTCCATGCCCCCAGCCGGTTAGACGGCTCCGGCTGTACGCGCAGACGTCTGCACACTCTGACCACCTGATTGTGGCGACATCTTACTTCAGCCTCCTGTCCTGTCGGTACTTCAGGCCCCATGCGTTCCAAACCTAATTGGGCATGCCGGCTCGGCGTCCTTTATGTGTACACAACCCTGCCAGGCACCCAAAGATGGTGTGACTGCGAATTTGCTACTAAGCTGTATTATTGAGTTCACAAACTCAACTTGCTGAAATCTAACCAAACAAGGGATTTGCAAAACAGTTTCAAACAGAGCGGACCCACTACATTTCCCATGACAATCAGCTTGTTTACCACCCCAACGTACACTCTAACTGCTGTTGACATGCTCATTTGCATGCCAATACCCAGAATGCTTTTCCAGCCCTACTGAGCTTGGGTGCTGCCAGGGAGCTAAAAGGTTTATTTACACATACAATACATGACAACTTCATTTTCTGAAGCATCTTTCATACAAACCGTATCCCCAAAATGCCTGAAGTTGATGAAAGAATTTCAAAATCCTTTTAGAGTTTAAAGCCTTCTTTCTGGGCCGAAGGGGAGTTGAGCTAACTTGAGCGTGCTCAAAATTAACATTTTAATTAAAAGATAACTTGAGGGAAACGGGACTTCGCTTATTCAGAAATACGTCATATTGTGCTTGCTACATTGAGACAAGGTTGTGAAGAGAAATGATATGGCCACAGGTAGGTTAGTGGTTGCTTCTGGACACATCAGACTAAACTAGAATCACTGAGGGACTTTTAACTTTCTTACAGCAGGAATTCCTTTGCACGGTGGCCCTTGAAATGACATTAATATAGGAGCATAGGGCAACGGCACGGTGACAGAAGCACAAAGAGCTATGTGTAACAGAAAGCAATGATGTGAATTGGTAATCCTGTGAGCTTTTGGGACCAGGTGAGCTGGGCTTTGAGAGTTGTTCCACAGGAAAGGGGAGACTTTCCTGCCTTTTTGTCTCCAGAAGAAGGAAATGTAAAAGTCCTTTAGGAAAGCCAAGTTTGAAGGTGTTATGTAGGAAAGAGCCAGATTTTGTTTCAAATGCAACTTTTCAAATGGTTTGCTGTTTTATTTTTTGAATCACTTTTGCAGCCACTAGGCTTGAATATATTAGGATGGTTAGGAGAGGGAGGCCACTATGTGAGACCCCCTGGTTATTTGAAATTGTTATGTGTAGCTGGGCTGTTACCTTGGATGGAAAACAAATTAACGGCCTCCAAAGCCAACTCATAGAAAGGAGGAGGCATTTCGAAGAGGTCAAGAAGGTGGGTCCTGCAGTCAGACTCCTGGGTCTGAGTGCCAGCCTCTCTGCAGGCTAGCAGTATAATCCCAGGGAGCCATTTAATCTCTGTGCCTCAGTTTCTTCATCTGTGGAATGGGACTTATAATAATTCCTGCCTCGTGGGTTTGTTATGGGGATTCAGTGGGCCAATACATATCTGTTAGTAAGCATTCAGTAAATACTGAATGAAGTGCTGGCTGCTAATATTTTAAACTCACTACGTTTAAAATATACGTAGTGATAGCCCTTCTCAAACATTTTAGTCTTGGGACCCCTTTACATTCTTAAAAAGTATGGAGGACTCCAAAAAACATGGGTTATATCTATTAAGATACTACTGTATTAGAAATTAAAACAGGAAATTTAACAATACTTAATTATTTGTTTATTTAAACCACAGTAATAAATACACTCTTAAATGTTTATAGTAAAACCCATTCTTGAAATTTTTTGTGTAGAATTTATATAAAAATAACTATAGTTTCCCAAACAAAAATAGAGTGAGAAGGGTGGCATTATTTTCTATTTTGGCAATTCTCTCTCTCCTTTTAAAAAAAAAAAATAGTTTCAGGCATACAAAATAATGTCATAGGTAGACATTTACACTCCCCACAAAGTGATAACCCCCTCCCCCAATCTTCTACCCCTCTGATAGCTGTTATAATTCCTACGCTGTACTCCACATCCCGTGAACATACATACATACATATATGTATATATACATATATATATATACACATATGTATATATGCATATATATAATTATAGTTGACATTCTGTATTATTATTCAGCTTCAGCTTCAGGTGGACAGCGCAGTGGTCAGGCACCTACACTGTCCATGCAGTGGTCTCCCTTATAAGACAAGTGCCCATCTGACACCCTACCAAATCTTTACAACATTATTGGTAATCTTCCTCAAACTGTATTTCATTTCTCCACGGCTATATTGTGATTACTAATTTGTACTTTCTAATCCCTTTACCTTCTCCCCCATCTCTACTCCACTCCCACCTCAGGTTTTTTTCCCCTATAGCTGAGTCTATTTCTGTTTTGTTTGTTCATTTATTCTGTTCTTTAGATTCCACATATAAGTGAAATCATATGGTATTTGTCTTTCTCCGTTGACAAATCTCTTTAATGTCTAGCTTTAGAGAAGACAGATTAATAATTTT
This sequence comes from Rhinolophus ferrumequinum, assembly GCF_004115265.2. Classification (NCBI taxonomy): domain Eukaryota; kingdom Metazoa; phylum Chordata; class Mammalia; order Chiroptera; family Rhinolophidae; genus Rhinolophus; species Rhinolophus ferrumequinum. The sequence goes on along the minus strand of NC_046287.1, from coordinate 99,788,351 downwards.
TTTCACCCAACCCCCAACTCCCTTCCCAAACCATCAGTTTGTTCTCTATATCTATGAGTTTGTTTCTGTTTTGTTTGTTTGTTTTGTGTTTTAGATTCCACATATAAGTGAGGTCATATGGTATTTGTCTTCCTAAAGATAGGTGAACACTTATAACTCCTTCTGCATTCAATTTTTTGTGATATCTTGTTTTGCTTGAACTACATCAAGAAAATCAGCCTCGGGGCCCGGCCCGGTGGCTCAGGCAGTTGGAGCTCTGTGTTCCTAACTCCAAAGGCTGCCAGTTTGATTCCCACATGGGCCAGTGGGCTCTCAACCACAAGGTTGCCAGTTCAATTCCTCGAGTCCCACAAGGGATGGTGGGCTCCGCCCCCTGCAACTAGCAACGGCAACTGGACCTGGAGCTGAGCTGCACCCTCCACAACTAAGATTGAAAGGACAACAGCTTGACTTGGAAAAAAGGCCTGGAAGTACACACTGTTCCCCAATAAAGTCCTGTTCCCCGTCCCCAATAAAATCTTTAAAAAGAAAGAAAGAAAGAAAAAAAATACAGATACGCAGTTAAAAAATGGAGGGGTGTTTTATAGCCTTTTCAGATAATTACAGATAGTTCTCTCACTACTACACCAAAACAAAAAGTGGTAGTTTCTTGAATGTTAGTTAGAATGTGGAATCTGAAATCACATCAATAAAACTTTTGCTCTGTGGTATTGAAATCTGCTGGTCTATCTTGCACTTGGCCTGGATCTCTTACCCGTGGCTGATTTTGAAGCAACACACATTGCTCATCGGGAAAATATTGATTCACTGAGTTAATGCAAGTCATGCATTTGCTGACACATTTCATTATATAACATTTTAAAAATGTGTGTGTGTTATGTCATCATCTCACCAGAAAATCCAAGTATTGAAAAGTTGTCAAGTTCACAGTGTATTCTAACATTTCAGGTTTTGCTTGAAACCTCAAATGTTATCATTGACAACAAATATGGCAATTGTTTCTCTTCAAATAACAGGCTCTTTTTATAAGTTTTTTTTTTTTTAATTGGGGAAGGAGAACAGGACTTTATTGGGGAACAGTGTGTACTTCCAGGACTTTTGTTTTTCCAAGTCAAGTTGTTGTCCTTTCAGTCTTAGTTGTGGAGGGTGCAGCTCTGCTCCAGGTCCGTTTACGGTTGCTAGTTGCAGGGGTGCAGCCCACCATCCCTTGCGGGACTCGAGGAATCGAACTGGCAACCTTGTGGTTGAGCGCCCACTGCCCCATGTGGGAATCGAACCCGCAGCCAGCCTTCGGAGTTAGGCGCACGGAGCTCCAACCGCCTGAGCCACCGGGCCAGCCCAAGTCTCATGTTTTTTAAATGCCTATCAAATACCCAAGTCTGAATGACCAGTTTGTCTGTCAGTCCTTCCTTCGAGTAAAATGGTTTTCCGTGAAAACGCACAGCTAGTTCAATGGGCCACTTGACCAACCACTGAGTGTTTCCTCTAGAGACCGTTTCTGTTTAACGTGGCTTCAAAGTTGAGCTTTAATGAAATTATAATTTTAACCCTTTATCAAGAACATTCTTAGGTGTGACTAACTTTCTATATAGCCTGGTTGTGTGGAGGTCAAGAATACAGCGACCACTGCCTAGATTGGCCTCAAGTGCCAGCAGTTTTGCCCACCACTGCTTCTGTGCCACCAGTGCAAATGTCCCACAGTGGAAAAGGCAGATCATGTCTTAGTATTATTACAAAAATAACTTGGACCTCATGGACGCCTGGCGCATCTCAGAGAAGCCCAGGGGCCCACAGCGCACATTTTGTGAACCACTGCACTGTAACGTGAGGCAGTAATTGGGGCCCAAACTGGACATCTGTAGTGTTGTCTCTTCAGGAGCTCTTCTTCCTTCCAGAGAGCCCAGCCCCCATTTCCTGAGTTCTACTGGGGCCTCCAATCACAGTATCCACCTGATTGCCACCCCAGCCCACAGCCACAGGATGGGCATATGACCAGGCAGAGTCACCAGATCTCTGGTGAGAATGGTTACACCTTGGACAACATCTGCCATCACTCTGAGGCTGCTGCCACCTGCCACTTGCCTTCACTATGGGGCTTTGGGAAAGACAGAGATGCTTGTGCTTTTGTTGGGGACACTCAGCTGGGAAAATGGAAGCCTGGAGTTGATCATGGCCATCTCCCCTTTTGCCTACCCCCTGGTCCCTACACTCCCACCCTGCAAGGAGAAATCCTGTCCACAGCATGAAAGAATGAGGCCAACACATACAGTGGAGCAAAGCCCAGGGATGGGGAGAGAGGGGAAATAGATCACCTCACATTTACGTCCCTAGAGCTCCTGAGGACACTTCCTCCTGGAACTTAACTGGTTCTGTGACCCAGCAGATACCTTTTAGCTTAAAGAAACTTGAACAGTTTGTGATATTCTGGATAAAGAGTTGTGATTGGAAGAATTGCTGAGCACCTCTAGGACATTCTTAGATACCATGGAGAGTATTAGAGATAGAGGAGAATTTCAGAGTGTGTGTCTTCCCTGTGGGTAAGAGCAGAGTGTCACAGATTGAGCAGTTCCATGACTGCATGCACAAAGGGGATAACCCCCTCAGAGGGGCATGGCTGGCACATGGGCAGGGAGGACAGACAGATATGTCCTGAGTCTCTGTGCAAGTCTGAGCCTGGCTTTCCTGCAGGTGTGGAAAATGAGAAGAAGCACCATTCCTGCTCCAGGATGAGGCCAGCTGAGGCTCAGGCTAAAACAACCAGATGATGAATTCTGAAAGCACCCAGTCAAATCTACATGCCCCAGTGGGTCCAAAGGGAATGCAGGGGTGACAGCCTAAAAGGGGAATTCTATTTAAGTAACACTGATCACCTGGTTAGAACTGGCACTCAGTCCCAGAGACAGACAGTCATCCTTGTCCCGGGTCTGTGCACAATCCCGGGCAGGATCTAAGTAGCGCACATATAGCCTGAATTACTGCATCACTCGAAGTTCTCGGCTGCAGACAACAGAAAAGAATTCTGGCTATGTAAGCAGAAAAGGGACTGGAGGGAAGGTCATCTGATAGTTCACAGAATCAACGGGAAAGCTGGCAAAATGGCTGGAAGACCAGACAGGAAGAAGGGACGGTATAGCCAAGATCTCCACACTGGGCAGTCTAGTAAGATGCCACCTTTGGGGCTCCCACCTTGGACAATCCCTTCCACCACTGTCATAGGTCATCTGCCATCACTCAGAGGCCCTTAGCTTCATGGCCATAGAAAATAACCTCTAACGGATATGCATCTCCGTGTCACTGTCCTCTAGATTCAGATTTCTGGAGGGAATGTTGGGCTTAGGTCCTGTGCCTATGTTTGATCTGCTGGGGAAGGCAGCAGCCGTAAATATCTAGTCCCTTTTGGGTCTTGCCATGGAAAGAGGGACCCTGGTGTGGAAAACTCCCACAATATGCAAAGGTCTGCCTCAGCGGATGCCTGCTTTTTTCCAGAACTTAACTTACATTTGATGAAACAAAATCTAGATGTTGATCAGAAAGAGGGGGAATGGATGCTGGTCAGGAAAAGAAACCAAAAATCCACTGATGTCATTTATGTCTCCCTGACTTTAGAGAACGGGAAGCTGAGATCCAGGAACATCATGATTTTTCCAAAGTTATAGGAATTTGTTAGTGGCATAATTGGGGCTGGATTTCACTCAGGTTCTTGATTCCCAGTCCCCTGCTCTTTCCTCTACAATCTTCTTATGTTCTTACAATACCATGGAGGGGTCCAGACAGCACTCACCCAGATCAGAATTTGTATCAACCTACTGGGTTGCCATACAAAATACCGAAGGCTGGGGGTCTTAAACAACAGAAATTCATTTCCTCTCAGTTATGGAAGCTAGCAGTTCCAGACCAAGGTGGTGGCAGGGTTCATTTCTTCTGAGGCGTCTCTCCTTGGCTTGCAGATGGCACCTTCTCCCTGTGTCCTCATGTGGTGGTCCCTTTGTGTGCACTTATGTCTGGTGTGTCTTCGTCTTCTTATAGGGACACCAGTCATATTGGATTAGGGCCCACCCATAGGACCTCACGGAACCTTAATTACCTCTTCAAATACCCTATTTCCAAATACAGTTACATTCTGAGGACCTGGGGGTTAGGGCTTCAACATATAAATTTGGGTGGCACACAGTGCAGCCTGTAACAGAGCAACTGCAGAAATTCACAACATTGTGGAATCAAGGAGACACATTGCTTCTCTCTGGCACCTCTCCTTGAACAGTGAGCCAGTGGAGGTGGCCCCTGTCCTCAGGGACCCAATAGCCCAAAGCCCAACCTGCCCAGTGGGGAAGCTCCTCACCGCAGGCTTACGGCCAGTCTGATCAGCTGTCCGCTGCCTGTGGCGGAACAGGGTAGGACTCCTGAGTGAGCTCCTGCCTTACTCACTCCTGCCTGAAATATATGCCGAGTCACATGCCTCCACCATGCCACGGGCGCTTCCTCCCTTGAGCTGGAAATGCCTACCACAAACAGATGCCTGCATGCCGGGCAGGGAGGTTTCAAGCTGAAGAACTTGGATTTCTTTGATGGTTTCAAAGGAGTCTTCTAGAACTAGGCCTTGGATTCATAGCGACAAGATACTCTAAAGCAGGGCACTCAACTTCAGAATAACCTGTTTTTCTCCTAGACTTACCAACTTTTTGTACCTTCCCTTTGTTTCAGCCCTTTGTTTCTCCAACACACACACACACAGCCCTCTATTAGTATATCAGTATTAGAAACTCTCTCGTCGATTACCATATACAAGACTGGGGAAACCTGGGTACATGAGGTTGTTGCCTCGTTGGGACCAGCTTATTCCTGACTTTGTGCAGAAGTCCAGTTCTGCAGCGAGTAGCCTAGGGAGCACACTCCCTCACCTCATAGTTCCTGGTCCGGCCGATGGCCCCAGGAAACACTGACCCATGCCAGTGAGACATCGAGGACCCTCTCCGTCCCCCTGCTCCTTTTCTTGCCATTGAATCTCTTCCATGTCCCTCAGTCTTCAGGGACCGCCTACTCCTTTGTCCTTCCAGAGTCTTCTTTTGGAAAAAATGAATGGTGTATTCAATAGTTACTACTCTCAGGGATACTTATGTTTAAACCAAATATAGGAGGCCATAGTCAGAAGGAATTAATTTCTAGTTTCAGACTTTAAGGCATTGACAAAACAGATAAGGCTGTGCTCCAGCAAGAACCATAGTACTGGTGGTGAGTGGGGTGTGTGTGTGTGTGTGTGTGTGTGTGTGTGTCTGGGTCTGGGGAGGATAACAGCTCAGGCTCCTGATATTCCCCCCCAAAAAAGGTGGCCTTGTGGGTATCCATGGACGTGACTGAAGAGGGAGCCCAGTTGTCTGAAGGCCATGAGACAAATGCATGGAATATTCTTGGACTGACCCTAGTGGCTCTGTATACTCTGCTCACCCAGCAAGCTTCTGACTCGTTCACCCCTTCAACCCAAATGCCCAAGGCTGTACAGACATGCAGGAATCTTCTTTATCTCCATGCAGGAATCTTTGGTATCTCCTTGAGTGTCCCTCCACTTTTTCTTTCTCCTTCCTCCTGTCATACCACACCTCAGCACATAGTCCAGTACCCTGGATGTAGAAGGTACAAGTATTCAATGCAGGATAACTGAGGAAAAGGCAGAGGGGTGAGCTGAGAGCTAGGCTACCAAATCCTGGCCACTACAGACCCGCAAACTTCAGCAGAAAGTCGATGGGCCTAGATCAGTGGTTCGCAACCTGAAGTGATTTTGCCCCCAGGGGACATTTGACAATGTCTGGAGACATTTTTGTTGTTACAACTTGGAGGGGGGGTGCTATTTTTGCATCTTGTGGTGGGGGGAGCTGCTGAACACCATACCTGCACAGGTCAGCCCCCCATAAGGAAGAAAGACTTGTCCCCAAATGACAGTAGTGTGGAGGTTGAGGAAAGGTGGAATGAAGGTGGAAAGATGGCTCCTGTTTGGACTTCAGTGGTTCCCAGCGCCTGGGCAGTGCTTGGCAGAGGGAGCCATTACTCATTCTCTGAAGGACTAACTTCAGGGAGTCCTGAAAATGTTGGCACTTGTGTGTGCTCTCAGCCCCTCTGTGGCAGGTGCTGGCCTACGCCTCTGTGTGAGTGGTCACTTTTCAGCATTCAGTGAATAACTGAGCACCAACTATGCCCCGGTACGGCTACCGGCACAAGTAACAATGAGAACAATTGCTACACTGGTTAACATTTATTGAAACTTGGCAGGCCTTCTGCTGAACACTGTGTACTATCTCTCCTTTAATACCGCACAACCACCCTGCAAAGCAGCTATTGACATAATCCTCATTTACAGATGAAGAAACCGAGGCACGGGAAGGACCAGTGGCTTGCCTAAGGTTCCCCAGCTTGTAAATAACTGGTGGAAATGGACTGCAAAGCCAGGCACTTGGATTGTAGGGTTCAAACGTCTAGCCACTAAGCTGCACAGAGACACTAAAGACGCAGTCCCTGGTAGCGGGCCTGTAGGTGGATTAGCTACACTCAGTGATAATTTCCAGGTGATTTCACCCTGATCACCCAGTTTGATTTCAATTCCACAACTTGCTTGCAAGCCCCAAATTCCAGCTCAAAACAGCGTGCGCTGAAAGACTGGCTACCGTCTCCCCAGATGAGAAGCTCCATTTTCAGGGAGCTCCTCACCGCAGACGCGGCCTTGTCCCATCCCCGGCAGCGGAGGAGCGACTTTGGTCGGGACCGAGGCCCAGAGAGAGAGAGAAGGCAGGGTGAGGAGTGTTTGAGCCAAGCGTGTTGGGACTCAAAAGCTCGTGGCCGCCCCTCCACGCGACGGCTGGATGCTGAGAACCCCTGCGCGCCGCCGCAGCCGCCTCCACGCGCCCCAGCCCCGCGCTCCAGTCACAGCCTTGGGAACCACTGGGACCGCCGCAAGGAGGCTATGGTTTCTCCCACTGCTCCCAGGGAAGCCCAGCAGAGAGCGAAAAGGCTGGTTTTCTGGGAGCGGGACGGGGAAATTAAACGTTGGGTAGAGAAAGCTGAGAAAAAGAAAGGCACTGGACCCGCGTGCACCGGGCGCGCAGCAGTGGATCTGCGGCTTCTTCTAGGAACAGGAAGGTGGCAACACTGAAGAATTCTGGGTGAGGGGTACGCGTTAGTGAAGGGGGCTTCAGCCTCATCACATCTCTCCAAGCTCTGTTTCCATCTCTCTCCATCCCCAGCCCCACCCCACACCCAGCCCAGCTCCCCGGCAGGTCCATCTCTGAAACTGCATTTCTGGTCCACGGGTCGGTCACAGACAGCCGGCGAGAGCCTGTCCCATGGTCACCTAGCCACCCCCTCACGTAATCCAGAAAAGGAGCTGGCTCAGAGAGCCCTTGGAGTCACCATGGACCTGTCCCCGGGGCTGTGCTGCCGGAGGGTGAAAGGCAGACTGGTGGGTTGCGCTGGGGCTAAAGGACGCGAGACTTCATTCACCGAATGGCTCCTAGAACAGCGTTCCCGCCGCGCAAAACCCAGAAAGCGTCAGAATCACTAATAAAATTAGTTAGGATTCTATTCACGGTATGCCTTAAAGCACCTGGGCTGCGTTTAGGTTGGCACAATGCCCCCTCCTGGGATGACGGAGAACTTGTCCCCGGTGAGAACTGATCCCAGGGGTTCAGACTGCTGCAGATGGGGGACGGTGCCGGGAGGGTCGTGGGACCCCTGTCTTCTGTCTCGGGCACAGCCCGGCGTCTCGCTCTAGGAAGAACCTGGAGAGACCTCTCCGCGGGGAGCCAGATCGCATCTTTATTCTACGAGAACTGGAGAGAGAGCCCCACACTTGACTTGATTTGAAGGAGACCGAAGGTTTTAGAAATGAACCCAACATTTGTTGAACAACCCCAACTGAAGCGCCTTTTTCCCGAGAGACGCGCGTGTTTGCTTGGCGGAATCCGCTCTCCCCAGGGTGGGTGGGGTTTCTGGCAGGAAAAAATGTGGCCCAGGTCTCCAGGACTCGGGAGGTTTTTTTTTTTTTTTTTTTTTGGCGGGGGCAGGGGGTTTCCTGAGAACCCAGACCCGCTGTTTCCCGTATTGTATTTCCTGAGCGGCACAAATACCTCCCTCGAATGGCCAGGCGCTCCCCATCTCTGCTGAACCCCTCACTTCCTTCTTCTCCTGGTCCCCATAACGCGTAAATAAACAAAAAACTGGTACATCGCTCCACAAGGAGGGCTGTGGTGTGGATTCTAAGTCGTTGTGGCTGTGGGATGGTAACAGGAATCCGTGAGAACATAAGGTCCCGGGCCACCGGCTCCGGCTTCAGCGGGGCCCTCTTGGGGACTCCAGGACGGGATCGCCCCGAGTGGTCCTCGCTAACAGAATTTTCCTGTCAAAACAAAGTGAGGGGCCCTTCCGAGAGGATGCTGCACCATCCCGCTGGGAATTTGTCTCTGACCAATCGTCATCAATCGCAACTCAGGGAAGGACAGAGCTCTTGGGCTAGCGTGGGATGGTCTCTGCCTTTGGCAGTGGCGGTCCGGACCGCAAAACCGAGAGCCCTGAAGGTGGGGACGGATCCCAGGCGGGAGGAGCGTTACAGGTGTCACGACCTGAGGCACAGCGCGGGGACACCCCCTCCTTCCCTTCTCTTGGCGTTCGGCTCTCTGCCCTCCCGGAAGCGTGTGTACCAGTCCTGAGCTAGAGCAGAGAGTGGGGAGGGCTCGAGGTCGGCGCAGAAGGCAGTTTCTGCGGGGCTCGGGGTGCGCAAAGGTGAGGAGCAGAGCGCGGACCCGCTGCCCCATGCCCGCCCCGCCCCAGCAGGGAGCCCTAACCCAGGCCGGCGCCAGTTCAGTGCACAGCGGAGGACTCCGGGTCCAGAGCCACGTGGATTTCTAAGAAAAAAAAGTTTATTTAAAATTTTGTACATAAATAAATAAATAAATATCTTCTGGTATTACAGAGACCGTACAGTGACACAGCTAGGCGGGGGGGGGGGGGGTGGTCGGGGTCTCGGGTCTGTGGCAAGAGAGGGGTCGTCAGAGGCCGAGAGCCAGGGCTCCTGGGGGAAGACAGAGCGTCTCCAAAACAAAGTAAAGGGGTTTCCCCGACCCGGATACCGCGGACGACATTTCCTGGAAGAGGAGGGGGGCGGGGGCAGCAAAGCCTGTTTGAGCCGCTAGCAGGCCGACTGAGTTCGAGGAGGCTCCTCCAGGAGGGGAAGGGAAAAGAAAAGGAAAAAAGAAAAACCTTTAAAAACAGGAGTTCATGAATGTGTGTGTGTGTGTGGGGGGTAAACGACCACAGGAAAGAGGTGGAAGGAGACAGGAAAGGAGAGGAGAGGAGAGAGAGAGAGAGAAAGGAAGGAAGGAAGGAAGGAAGGAAGGAAGGAAGGAAGGAAGGAAGGAAGGAAGGAAGGAAGGAAGGAAGGAAGGAAAGAAGGAAGGAAGGAAAGAAAGCGAACGGGCACCCGAGGGTTGAAAGGCCGAGCTTGACCCAGGGTAGAGGAAGCGGGGACGCCTGAACCAGTCCAGAAAGGACGGGCGAGGAGGCGCCGGCCACCAGCAAGGCGCTGGGACGGGCCGGCATGCCCGCGGGAGCCTCTGTGCTGCGTGGCTGAGAAGGACTTGAGCACTTGCAGTGTTCACAGCTTGGAGTCCGCTTTGGACGGCCGCGGGCCTTGGGGAACGGACACCAGTGTCAGGTCTCTGCCAAGCTCTTGGCGCTGCCCAAGGCCGGGGGCCTCCTCAAAGCCGTGCCAAATCCGTTCTTTGCTGCCGTTCGGCAGCGGGTGCCTGGGAACCAGCGCTGCGTCCCTGGACCAGTCTTTGCGGCGAGGCGCAGCGAGGGCCTGGGGGGGACGAGCTGGGGAGGCGCGCGCCTAGGGAGTGACCGTGAGATCCCGGTCGTCCTTCCCGGAAGAGGACGGAGACATGGGCAATTCGTCGTCATCCTCCAAGCACTTGGCTGAGGACAGCGACGCGCACTTGCAGCTTTGCGGGGCGCCCCCGCCGGCACCCGCGTTCCCGCCGCCGCCGCGGTGGTTGCTGCCTTTACCCTCCTTCTTGTGCTTCACCCGGCGGTTCTGGAACCAGATCTTCACCTGCTTCTCAGACAGATTCAGGTAAGTCGCGATCTCGATGCGGCGCAGGCGGGACAGGTACATGTTAGAGGCGAACTCGCGCTCCAGCTCCAACAGCTGCGTGCTGGTGAAGGCGGTACGCATCCTCTTGCTGCTGGGCAGCTGGTTCGAGCTGCTGTCTGGAGGGAGTGGGGGTGCAGAGAGGGAAGCGATCAGACTCCCGGGCTGTGGGCCTGATCTTCTGGCAGGCGGCCGTTAGAATCCCGGGCCTCGAGTCTGTCACTCACCTCTTCGCCCGCAACACGATGCATAGCAGCGTGACCGCGGGCGCCTCCCTGTCAAACCGTGGGACCCTGATCCTCCTCGAGTCACGCGGCCCTGACACTCCTTTATGGAGAGCCCTGAATCCCAGCCCCCGATCCCTCCTGGGCGTCCCCTCCAGAACCCGGACCTTCTGCTTTCACCCACCCTCCCGGTGCCCTGTCCCGGTCCTCCATCCGAACACCACCCTGGGTGTCCCCCGTCAGAGCCCCGACCTGGCCCTGATCGCCCTCTTACCGCTCAGGGTCCCTCACCCCCCATCCCTGACTCGACACCTCTCTCTGGCCAGCAAAGCCGCGCGGCAGCCGGGCTTACCCACAGAGATGCAGTGGAACTGCCTGGGATCGGGCAGCGGATAGGAGGTCTGGTAGAGGGCAGCGGCTGCAGCAGCGGCCGTAGGGCCGTGCGCGACCCCGGGCGACACGGCAGAGTGCTGGCGGCCCAGGGGCGCGTGGCAGTACTGCGAGCCGAAGGGGGGGAAGGACGCCTTGAGCAGAGGCAGCGCCGGCGGCCCTGGGGGCCCGTGCAGCTGCGAGGCGGTGACGCAGAGCGGGCACACGCACAGCAGCCCGGCCTTGCGCGCGTGGCAGGCGCCGGGCGAGAGGCCGTGCAGGGCGTGCGGCGGAGGCACTGCGTAGGGAAAGAGCGGCGGGGGGCTGCCCTCGGGCGCCTTCTTCTCCGCCGCCTCGCGTAGCACCAGCGAGTCCACCAGGAAGGAGCGCGGCATGGCCCCAGTGTGCGGTCGCCCCGCCGCCAGCCCGCTCACTGCGCCCGGTGGACCTCGGGGCTCTTCACGCGCTTCCCCGGGCGGCGGCCGCGCGCAGCTGCCTCTTCCTAGGAGGCTGAAGGCTCCGCTGAAGCCGAGGTGGAAGCCGCGGCGGCTGCAGCAGCGGGCGCCGCCCAAAGAGCGCGGGGTGCTGGCCAGCGCTAGTGGTGCTGAAAGGCGCCGGCGGCGCCGCTTAAATAGGACTATTGCCATGTGATGGGCTACGCCAGGAGCGGCCCGGGCCTCTCAATAGGGTTTTTGTGCCTTTTCTCTTGGCATTCACTCTGCACGCTTCCTCATTATTTCACTTGTTAACTAAATGAACTGCATAATGTACTCTATTCTTGTCAACCCCACCCACGCCGTAACAGGCGCCCTCGCCCCCTCCTCTCTCTTTTGCGGGTTTATTTTCTCATTCCCCTGCGATTTAATATTCTTTTCTTTCTCTTTATTCCTTACTCCCCTTTGGCTTTGTATTGGCAATCGGCCCGTTTATCTTATTGATTTTGCACCCCTGCTGCCTCGCTTCTACAGATCCGCAGGGGCGCGCACCCCCATCTTCTCTGTGCACTTGGTCTCCGTCCTCTTCCTTCTGTCATCTTCCCTTGCCCCCCAAGATCATGTGCCTCCACTCAGTTAGCTCAGTTCAGCGCTGTGCACCCCACGGGTGTCCCTACAGCCGGCCTCTGATTTCCACCTGTGGAATTCCTTCCGCTCTCCTTGTGACAAAAGCAGGAGGACCTAGGCTCCTGCCGGGGACCGGGGCGCTTCTGGGGACAGAGAAGGACTCGGTATTCGTTACCCCGCACTAGCTCCAACGCTGTCCCTCTGTTTTCTCTAAGCTTCTCAACTAGCCTTAACTTTGATGCTGCTCATAACGTCCAGTGCTTTGTTCGGTAGATGCTAGTCCATCAGCCCTTTCCTGCAAACGTCAGGGCCGTGGATGTAAATAGGAAATCAGCTGCCGAGAGTCACGGCCAGAGACAGGGGATGGGAATGAGAGCCTAGACCTCGAAGACGGAGATCCCGCAGCCCACCAGATGGGGTTAGCATAGACGCTCCCCGCCGGCGCCCTCTCCCTTCGCGCACACCCCAATAGACTCGCGGGTGCAATTGGGAGACCGTGGCCTTCCTGAAGTTCTCCAGGCGGGAGAGGCGTGAGGCGCAGTTCTAGTCTCAGTTCTGCTGCCCTCACCCACCCCACTGAGCTCGCCTCTCCCCCGACTTTCCCCTGCCGCGTCGCTGTCTTCTTTCTGGTCACACAATGGTTAAACAACTTCAAACGCCTGGCGCTGTGTACACAGCTTCAGCTTTTTAAATCGTCAGCAGGCTCAAAGCTGCTTTGCCCAGGAGCCTTTTCCATACAATGGAAAATTAGCATAAATATTTCGAATTTACAGCCCAGGACTTTTCACGGAAGACGTTTACTTTCGATTTTATTGGAACCAAATCGCTGCAGTCACCTGCTCCCTGTCCTGAATGGAACTGTGAGAAGCGGGGGGAGGAGGGTCCGTGCACGGGAAGAAAACTGCCCTCAACCGAGGCGAGTACATCGCTTTACATCATTGACGACATCTTTGCAATAACCACAGCAACAAATTATAACTGATTAAAAAGCAAAGTGAATTGGTTTGCGAGAAAAATGACTGATTCTAGAAAAGGGAGAGGGGAAGTGGGGAAAATAACCTGACTGTCATCTAGCAGGAAGAGTAAGAGTCTAAAGCTTCCTCGATTGTTTGGCGTGGGCCAGTGGCGAGGGATCCTTGTTGCCCCCAACGCCATGGTCTCCTCCCCGAGGCTCCCCGCTCCAGGATGGTGCTTGCAAACCACAGCGAGTGCCTCAGTGCAGCCTCAGGCCCGGTCTAACTGCTCTCGGGGAAATTTGGGCTGAGACTGAGCTGAAAGCCGGTACCTGGGCGAGGAGAGGGGTTCCCTGCTGGGCAGAGGCGAGTGGGAGAGGCGTAGGGTGCAGGCGGACCCTGTGGAGTGAAAAAGGAGCTGCCGCTGCCCCCGGAGCTGGGAGCCTGTGAAGGGCCAGTGCCCAGTTCTCCTTCGAGCCGCCTCCCGCGCCCAGGGAGGAAGGGGTTAAGAGCCCCTGAATGGGAGCAAGGCCAAAGCTACTGGGAAAGAATATCTGGGGGGGTGCGGGGGGGAAGGGAATAACTAGTTTTTTTTTTTCCTTCCAGCCTCTGGACCTTATTGAATGTCATTGAAGAAAGTTTTGAATGCCAGATAAAGAGAGGCGAATTAAAGTGTGTGACAGCGGAGGATAAGCACACACAAAGAGAACTCTGTCACACTTTGGGGCAAAATCCGTGGGCTTTTTACCAAGTCTCTTCGCTATGATTGAATTAAGTAATAGGAAAACATTTTCTTTCAGTTTAGAGACATTAGACAAAAACTTCAAAGCGAATAACACTTTTTAATGTGCGGTCCACAATGGACAGGGTTTTGTGCTGAAATGTTTAAATGGTTTGTTGTGCAACTCGGCGCGGGAGAGACCCGGGCCCAGAAAAACAGCGTCCCTGAGTGTGCTGGGAGGCCGGGAAAGGACGCGCCCGTAATCCGTCGTCTCCAAGCCCGGCGGGCTGCGGCTGGAGGGGGCTCCCTGCTCGGCGGTCCCGGGCCGCCCGGCGCGCCCCGGGAGTTTGGTGATTTCAGGAAAGAAAGTTCTGTGCCCGCCGAGAAGGCCGGCTCCGCGGGCCGCGGGGGTTTGGGCGCCGCCGGGCGAGGGGCGCGAGCTTTCCCGGGCGCCCAGCCCCGCCGCCTCTGTCCGCCGCCGGGGTTCCGGCCGCCGACCTCGGAGCCCAGGGTGGGCTGGGGGGCTGTCCTCGGGTACAATTGGGAGGCCGCGCTGCTGTCCGGTTTAAAGCGCCTCCCTGGGCCGGCTTCAGCCGGGTTTGAACTTTACTCACCAGCAAACGCCCCCTAAGGCGGATCCGGGTGGGAGGAGGCGGCAGGATTAGCCTGACAGCCCGAGAGAGGGGCCCTGGGGAGCCGCGTGGGCCCTGCTCTGCGCCTGGAGCTGGTTTTCAAGTGTCCATCAGAGAGTGTTCAACACGGAATAATTCTGTTGTCCCGGCCTTTTCTTCTCTTTTCATACTGCCCCCTTTCCTGTCGGTAGAGAGAACATGCTGTTTTTCTCCTGGAAATGTAGCTCTGACATACTTGCAGCGAAAACTGCACAAATGGGTGGGTGGGAGGAAGACAGGGGTGTCCTTGCTCACTTACCTCCTGCACAGATTTCTTCAAAGATCATTTTCCTCTTCAGAGAGGCCAACGACCCTATTTACAAATATCACTCCTCTTCCCTCACACGTCCCTCTTGTTCCTTGTTTTATAAATACCTTTGAACTTTCTGTGTCTTTCACTCATTTATTTTTTCTGTCCCCCACCTCTTTGCCCCCCTGCACACTTAATATATGGCCCGCTGAGGACTGGCGCATTTGTCTTTTTTGTGCATTGCTGTACCCGGCCTCAGAAAAGTTCCTGGCACATAGTAGTGCTTCGTATGTATTTGCTGGGTAAATGAATGAGGAGGCGGCTGGGGGAGTAGGAGGGCTTCCTGCTTTGCCTGCTTAATATACCTAAACACCCAGGAAGGAGCGGGGCATGAGGTAGCTGACCTGCAGGGGCTGTTTCCCTCTCTCTCCAGTGCCTGACTCATCACAGGAACTCTGTGTGTAGTGAGTAAATGGCAGATCTGTATGTAGGTATCCCAACCCTCTGGGGGAGTTACTCAGGTTCCTTCTTAGAGGCAAGATGGTCCCATTCGAGGCAGTTCCAGTGTCCCACTCTGCAAGAGTTGGATGAACCCACTGGTAGCTCAAGGCTCGGGGTTTTCATCTAGGTCTTTCCATGGTGTACAGGAGAAGGTTGGTTAGAAAAAGGGGATATGTGGCATATGTCCTGCAATTATCAGTGACCATTTCTGCTCTTTCTGGCTTAAGGCAATGGATTGGGAATTCTCATTGTAAAGAAAGGGACTGCCCTGATCAGGCCAATGGTGGCTCAGACAACTCCCCCAGAAGAGAGCAGTCTGTTCAACTGAGCAGAGAGGCAGGTGAGGGCCTGCTCTGCCAGAGAAGGGGACTACATCTGGGAGCCACTCACTCCTTAAACAGTGGCTCATTACAAGCTGCATGTTAACAAGTGTTACTCACTTTGAAGTTTTGCCTAATGGCTCTAAACTAAAACAAGTATTTACCTATTACTTAAGAGGTGTGATAAAAAAAATATGGTGAGTGGTGCTGTCGAGTGCCATCCAACGGAAAGGCAGGGATCTCCAATATGGGAAGCGGTGCATGGAACCTTAGTAACAGTGTGTGACAAGTTTCAACGTGTTCGGTGCAGTCAGTCAGGTGTGAGCTACAGTTGAGAGAAGGTGTGTTTTAAAGTGTGCTGTAAATCATCCTCCATCATGACAATGGTCTGTCACGTATCGATCCTGGTATATGGTAATTTCTGTCCAATAAAATATTACAGTGTGTCCTCATCTACCTTATTCACTGGATCTGGCACTGTGCGACTTCTGGCTCTTCCCCAAAGTCAAAATGATTCAGGATATGGAGGCGGCCATGACAGCACAACTAAAGACACTCACGAAAGAGGACTTCCAGAACTGCTTCAGAAAGTGGCAAGAACGATGGGATAAGCATGTTCAAGTGAGGGGGACTATTCTGAGGGGGATTAATGGCGATGTGTCTTTTACTATAATAAATATTTTTAGTTAAACATTCACTGTATTGTTTGATCATACCTTGTAATTCACTCATAGTGAAGAGACTTCACTTGTAAAATGCCTTCCTTCCCCATCTGGTTTCCTGACAGTCCTTCATGGGCCGTCTTACAGGTACCCACAGGCCATTGCGTTGGTAAAACGCCCATGGATTTTGCCCCAACATGTGACAGAGTTTTCTGTATGCACTATCCTCTGCTGTCAAGACCTACCTTTCAGACCTGGGAGTGGACAGTGCCTGCGGTGGGGGTCGGGGAGACACGCCTAGACATGGGTGCAAGCAGGAAGGGGAGGTCAGGTCAGGAAGGGCCATGCTAAGACGTTTGTGCTTCATCCTATTCCGAGATTTTAAAGCAAAGATAGTAAGAGTGAGACTTGAACTTGAGAAACATAATTGGAAGCACTAGAAGGTTCTATTGAGAGGACAGAGAGAGGCCAGAGCAGCGTCCAGCATAGTCAGCTTGCTAACGAATGTTAATTGAATTATTGAATGAACAAAGGCAGGGAAACAAGCAAGGAGAAGATTGTATTAGCTCCAGTGATAGGCAATGACCACCCAAGAAAGGGTGGGGGCAGGAGGGTCAGAAGAGGGAAATATAAGAGAATTTGAAGGGGAAGTGGAGATGACCAGCAGTGTGTGTGTGTGTGTGTGTGTGTGTGTGTGTGTGTGTGTGTGTTGGAGGGGAAAGGCATGAAAGACAGGGAATGGAACAGACCACTTATTTGAGGGAATTGGTGGGTGTTCAGAAGGCAGAGACAAGGAACTCAACAGGGCCCGCTTCTGCTTGTGGAGGTGCAACATTATGTCATATTTGCATACGTTACCCTTTCATCCTTAACCTCAGACAGAGCCTTCTGCTGATGCCCCATGATGAAACTGCGACTTCACGTGGAGTAGGAAGATCAGAGACAGAGACACTTGGAATTTATGTATATAAAAATGGTAGCTTTCGTCTTAGTATGGATGAACTTGGGGGTAAAAGGGGGGTGTAGAGGAAAAAACACGATTATAGATGTATCCCTGGGAACAACCAGATTTAAAGAAATGAGTGGAGGGAGGGATCCTTGCAAGTCAGAAAAGCATTTTCAACTTCCATCTTGGACCATTAGGTAATCTTTAATATAGACGCTTCATGCTGGGAAGAATGGAGCAGAAAAATGGGAGGGACTATGGCCCCTGAGATCAAGGAGCTGCCTACCTATTTTATGTGAGTGGAAGATAAATATTTACCTTTTTATTATTATTTGGGTTTTCTATTACTTGCAGCTGTATCTAATCATAACTAATATGGTCCCCAACCCCTGATCCTTCTAGATAATAAGAATCATGTCAAATGAAGGCATCAAGGGTAATCATGTCATAGCTGCTGGGATAGCCTCTCCTTCTTTCCCAACTAGATTACAAGCCCTCAAGGGCAGGCATGAGGACTTACTCTTACCGGTATCACCAACCTTTCTCAAAGCACTTTGCACATTATACATATATTTACTAAATATTTAATATTAGTGCTTGTGGCTGTAAAGGAGCTATCCCTTCTTTGCCTCTATTCAACCATCACAGCTGCATCTTGATAAGCATCGCGAGAATTCATAAGCTCTCAGGGCTCCAGCTTTCTTATAGTCACTTCCCGTGTAAAAATTAAAGGTGATGTACATGTGACCTGAAGGTCGCTAGATTTTCTGGTCAATGCGTACAGGTGAAGGCAATTAATATCAGCAACCTAGAGTTTCTATGTGAACTTTGCAGACCTCTGACCTCACTTGTAAAATGCCTTCCTTCCCCATCTGGTTTCCTGAAAGTCCTTCATGGGCTGCCTTACAGGTACCCACAGGCCATTGTGTTAGCTGTCACCCACTATGTCACCCACCATGTGCTTCTTCTCCAGGGAGCTTTCTCCTTAATCCTTATGCTTGGCCTGGAGTAGATGTATTGTCTCCTTCTACATCTCGCTCCAGGACCACTGTTTATTCCTTGTGAATTCATGAAGCCCTAAGCACACGATCCAAGACAGTGTGTGCCCTCAGAAAATGCGAGCTGTGTTTTCTTTCCTGGGTAACAGGATGCAGGAAGTTTGGTGAGGCCCTCTCTTGGCATGGATTGTCCAGCCTCAAACCTTTCCCTTTTCTCTTCCACCTGACATCACTGGAAGCAAAGGTGATTTCTGCAGGGATGAGGGCGTTCTCCTACTGAGAGACCTTGAAAATGAGTGTGGAACGTTCACTAAAAATTTCAGTAGGAAGTGTTTATGGATTTAAAGAAGAAGAAAACATGGTGGTTTGGAAACAGACAAAACCATTCTCACCTTCAGTAGCTTTCCATTGATGGGCGAACACCTAACCTTTAAGCCTGGTCTTTGGAATTAGTCCGAGTGCTCCTTATGCATGACAGTGACTCTTGGGTCACGAGGCTGAACTTCGTTGCCTGTGGTCTAAGGCGAGACTCCTACTAGGAGACTTGATTTTGAGGTCTTCCAGTGTAAATGTTCCCTGTCTTGCCTGTGTCTTCCTTTCTCTGCCAGCAGGAGCCTTCAGCTCGAAGATCAGCCAGGTGGCAGCATAAATCAATAAACCCGCAGATGGTGAGACCTCTTTGGCTGCTTAGTCCTTTCCATGCTACACACATTTCTTTCCCCATTTTTACCAGGGCAGACCCAGGACACATCCCCTCCCCTAACCTTCCATTTTCTGAAAATCTTTGGCTTAAAAACACCCAAGAAAGCAAGGGTAAGCCCCTGAAAGAGAAAGAGCAGAGGACTTATTTAAAGCTGAAATTCTGTGGTATGTCATACAGAGCAGACTGGTTCGGTTTACAAAGTCCTGAAGGTTTTATGACCGTCACCCCCACTCTGACCCCAACCAACACAGCCAAGCTCCAGTTTTGTTCAGCAAAGTTCTTTGGTTATCAATTTCTCAGAGTCACAGTGAACAGGCGATTGAGGATGGCTGTGTCCTCATTACATTTCAGAAGAGAGGCAGGGGTGAGAGGAAGGGAGGAGTTCCCAGAGAAGGCTACTGCCAAAAGACCTTGATTCTTGCAGGAGCTGCCCTGGGGTTTTCTTAGGGATGCTCTCGGTCCTGGAGCGGAGCTGAGTATTTTTATCCTACTTGGCATAGAGAGGCTGATGAAAAAACAACAGATTCTGGGACCATGTCGTTTTGCAGTCGTGGAAATATCTTCATTATTTGGCTAGTGCCCCTTGTCCTCAAAGACCCTAGTTCTTTTCTTTTTTTGTAATCAGGTACATTTAAAAAAACACCTTTTATTTATTTTTTCCAGGACCCATCAGCTCCAAGTCAAGTAGTTGTTTCAATCTTGTTGTGGGGAGCGCTACTCACACTGGCCCATGTGGGGGATTGCGTTCTAACCAACTGAGCTAACCGGCCACCCCCAAGAATCCTGGTTCTTAATTCTTATGAAAAGCACTGCATCTGTCATCATTACTTGAGTAATTGTAACTGCACAGGTCCCTGTGTCATTTTGGAGTGCCAGGCTAATGTCTCCAGGATAGCCGACCATTATAAAAAGGAAAGAAAATTGAACAGTTAGAATCTACAGAGAATGGTTTTTTAGTGGGTCTACTCTGACTAGACCCTGTGTCTCGGACAGAAGTCCTATTTCCAGCTAACAGTGCAGAGTTAGTGAATAAACTGAATCCCTAAGAAAAGTCACTTTCTTCTACTTCTCTAGTTATGAAGTGGAAGCTAACCCCACGCAGCTGTTCATACCAGCTAAAGCCTGAGAGCTAAGCTTAGCTAGTTCTATCCTGGACATATCGCTTTTTATCATATCCCTCCTATCTTGTCTGGTTTGTACCGCAGACACAAACACTTCCCTAAGCTTTCAGTACTTATTAAAGATCAAAGCACAGATTAGGAACAACCTGAGAGGTCTTTCCAACTTTCAGTCTTGTATTAAGACCTTTGATAAGTCTCCTGACCCTGCAGGAACTTCACTTCCATGAGTGCACTCTGGCAAGTGGCCACTTGCCAGACGGAGTGCAGACGCTGCCTTACTGGTCCCCACCCCAACCTCAGACATCATTGATGGGGCAGGGTCTAAGATTATCCACCTCCACTTTCCAGGCCTCTTTCTGGATTCTGTGATGGACGCAAAAGTTGGTCTCACACTTAGCCCTAGCAGGGCTGAATTCTGTGGCAAGTGGCTTCGTCGGGCTGGCTTCCTTCAGAGACAGAGGCTGGTCTGTTGATTTGATTTATACAAGAGCTTCTGGAAGATGATGGTGGGAACAGATGCTCCCCAGTGAATATTTCTTTAGGTGGCAGCTGATTGATGAGAGGATAGTTTCTAAAATATTTAAAAATCAAGTCAAGTAGATTACTAACCAAAAACTATCTCAAACTATAATATCCAACTGATAAAATACTGACTTTGTATTCCTAACCAGTAGTTCATTTTATTGTTAAAATATGTTGTAATTCTGTTTTATGATGGAGAGTTTGAAGGGTGGAGATTTATCTGAAGTTGCTCGATTCTTTGCTGAGAGAGATTTGTAGAATAGTATTTGGTTTAATTAAATCAATTGGTCAGAAGTTAGTATTTGTTATGTGCCAGGCACATGTACCAACTTATTTAATCCCCATAATCAATAAGCTGCAAGTTAGGAATTAAAAATATGTATTTTATTGGTCAGATATTATAGGTTTGGACTATTTTTGGTTAGTAATGTACTTGGCTAGAAGCCCACAGACTTAAGGAACGTGTGAGATAGGTACTATTATTATCACTATTCCACAGATTTGGAAACATAGACATAGAGAAGGAACTGGGCAAATGGGCAGAAGCTCAGCTGAAAATCTTGGCTGACGGCGGTGGTTATTACTAAGAAGAGAGGAAGAGTGGGTAATGGGGGAAATCAGCAATTTCTGCCACTCTTGTTCTAATCCTTTGAACAAATATTCATTGAGTTCATTGGAACAGGATAACATAGTTAACATATGTTAACTTAGTTGTTCTTAACATAAGCCTTAACATAAGGCTTTCTTTTTTTTTTTTTTTTTTTCTCATTAAACTTTGTTTTAATGGGTCTCAAAATTCTGTGACAGATTTTTGGTCAAGTTGTTTCCATTAAAAAGTACTGATTTTAAAAACTAATAACTTAAAAACTGCCACACAAAAAAACAAATGGTCCACAAAACATTCTCCTTTCCTTCTGAAGGTTTTACGATGCATTGTAATCATTAACCAGTCTTTTACTATTACACTTAAATGGCCAATTGAGACAAACAGTTCTGAGACCGTTCTTCCACCACTGATTAAGACTGGGGTGGCAGGTATAAGGGATAATATTCATTTAGCCTTCTGAGCTTTCTGGGCAGACTTGGTGACCTTGCCAGCTCCAGCTGCCTTCTTGTCCACTGCTTTGATGACACCCACGGCAACTGTCTGTCTCATGTCACGAACAGCAAAACGACCAAGAGGAGGGTAGTCAGAGAAGCTCTCAACACACATGGGTTTGCCAGGAACCATGTCAACGATGGCAGCATCACCAGATTTCAAAAACTTGGGGCCATCTTCCAGCTTTTTCCCTGAACGACGATCAATCTTCTCCTTCAGCTCAGCAAATTTGCAAGCAATGTGAGCTGTGTGACAATCAAGCACAGGTGCATATCCGGCACTGATTTGGCCTGGATGGTTCAGGATAATCACCTGAGCAGTGAAGCCAGCTGCCTCCATTGGTGGGTCATTTTTGCTGTCACCAGCCACATTGCCACGACGAACATCTTTGACAGACACATTCTTGACATTGAAGCCCACATTGTCCCCAGGAAGAGCTTCACTCAAAGCTTCATGGTGCATTTTAACAGACTTTACTTCAGTTGTAACATTGACTGGAGCAAAGGTGACCACCATGCCGGGTTTGAGAACACCAGTCTCCACTCGGCCCACAGGGACAGTGCCAATACCACCAATTTTGTAGACATCCTGGAGGGGCAGACGCAAAGGCTTGTCAGTTGGACGAGTTGGTGGCAGGATGCAATCCAGAGCTTCAAGCAGTGTGGTTCCACTGGCACTGCCATCCTTACGGGTGACTTTCCATCCCTTGAACCAAGGCATGTTAGCACTTGGCTCCAGCATGTTGTCACCATTCCAACCAGAAATTGGCACAAATGCGACTGTGTCAGGGTTGTAGCCAATTTTCTTAATGTAGGTGCTGACTTCCTTAACGATTTCCTCGTATCTCTTCTGGCTGTAAGGCGGCTCAGTGGAATCCATTTTGTTAACACCAACAATCAGTTGTTTCACACCCAGTGTGTAAGCCAGAAGGGCATGCTCACGGGTCTGCCCATTCTTGGAGATACCTGCTTCGAATTCACCAACACCAGCAGCAACAATCAGGACAGCACAGTCAGCCTGAGATGTGCCTGTAATCATGTTTTTGATAAAGTCTCTGTGTCCTGGGGCATCGATGATGGTCACATAATACTTGCTGGTCTCGAATTTCCACAGGGAGATATCAATGGTGATCCCACGCTCACGTTCAGCTTTCAGTTTATCCAAGACCCAGGCATACTTGAAGGAGCCCTTTCCCATCTCAGCAGCCTCCTTCTCAAATTTTTCAATGGTTCTTTTGTCGATCCCACCACATTTGTAGATCAGATGACCAGTAGTGGTAGACTTGCCGGAATCTACGTGTCCAATGACGACGATGTTGATGTGTGTCTTTTCCTTTCCCATTTTGGGTTAGATTCAGCGGTGGTTTTCACTACACCTGTATTCTGGCGGCAAACCCGTTGCGAAAAAGCAACATAAGGCTTTCTTAACATAGTTGTTAAGAAAGGGGCCTCTGAAGACACCTGCGCTGGGATCTTGAGCAAGTTGCTTAATTCTCTAATCCTCAGTTGTCATCTCTATAAAATATGATGGAGTTTGATAATGCCTCCTTCATAGAATTGAAATGACTTAGAAGAGTTGAACATTTAGTACTGTGTCTATCACATAGGAAGTACTCAGTAAACGTTAGCTATTATTACACGCACAGACCAGTTAAATGGGAAGTGCTATGCAAATCCCAGAGCCCAGCCACCTGCGTTGCACAGGAAGGGCAAATTCCCACGCCAGAGTCTGAGAAGAATCCCAGAAGAGCACAGCGCAGCACAATGGGGTGGACCAGTCAGAAGGCAGTTCTGAGAGGAGCACTTCCAGAAGTTACTTCTCAGGACTGGGGATGAACATTCTGGTCACCATGAAGGGACAGAACAGGGTGGAAGGTCCCAGACACTCTGAACAGAAGCTTGTTGGGAATGATTCAGTCCGCCAGACCCCCATTTTAGGAAGAACCCCTAGACCAGGTTCCTTTCCTTTCCATTCTCCGTGAGATGCTATGGCAAGTATGAGGATAGCTTTGTGACTGGAACATTCCAGTGAGATCAGACTTCTCCCTGATCTAGCCAAGGATGTGACCAGCTCCTGTGTGAACCACTGAGAAACTCTCTTGTGTCACAAAGAAATTAGAGGAAAATTTAAACAAGACAAACAAGAGCTCTAGCTGGTAATGCTGCGGTTCTAGTAATGAGTATATATGCTTTTCCTTTCAATAATTGCAGTAGCTAGAGGTTCAAAAGAACCTTTTTCTTTGGAGAATACGTGACATTTTGTTAGGGGAAGGAGGAGATAAATAATTATTTTTCCCCTTCTTATTTCTCTTTTGCTTTACTCCTCCTTTCTTCACCCTTTTCCTTTTTCTTTTGCTGTCTAGTTATCACCATCATCATCGTCACCATCTTTACCATCATCAGAACTTTCTAGTGGAAGGCCCCTCTGAGGAGGAGAGGCTTGATGTGGTCCTTTAGGAAGGATAGGACTTTGATTAATGGGGTGCAAATGGATGGATGAAATGGGGAAGAGAGAGAAGCTGGAAGGACAGTGTGAGACGATGCACAAAAGAATGTGTTGTAAATATAAAAACTGTTGTGGAGGACAGCGGAATAATGTAGAAGGGAGAGCCTGTTGCAAGGGCCCAGGGTGTAAAGAGTGTTGAATTTCAGAATAAGACCTGATCGTACAGATAGTGGTAGGAATACCAATTTGCCATTACATGTCCCCCATTACCTTCTTTTTTCCACTGACTTGTTTTTCAATTCAGATAATCTCTGGGAAAAAGAGCAGCTCATCGCTTCTCTAAGCAAGGGAATTCTGGGAGGGGGAAATGTCTGTGGGTTCAGCTACTCCCTGCGGCCTGTCTTTGAGGGCCAGCAAGACTGCCTCGTCCCCAAATTCTCCAGTGCAGGACTAGGAAAGACGGCGTTAGCATAAAATGGAGGAGAGCATGGAATGTAGCTCACATTAGCAGACAATATTGCTTTGATTGCAGACAACACACATGAATTGAATTGATAAAGGAATCTTCCCATCAAAGCCAGAAATGAGTGGAAATTAACTTTAACAAAGTAAGCAACTGTGCTCAAGAGACAGACAGAAGAAACCCACGCATACTTGGTGCGTGTCAGAGACACAGAGGAGCAAAATGTTCAGGCCCATCAGTGAGTATGAGAGCGATTAATAAACACTTACGCGGACATTCATTCGACAGGCGACTGACAAAGCCCCACAATGATGGGGAGAAGGGGCATTTCTTCTTGATAGATGTATGTGAAATGCTCATTTACTCCTTTTTGATGGATTTAAACGTCCAGGTATTCTCTGTCCATAGAAATTGATTCTGAAATGGCTCTAGGTTAAAAATAAGGGCTAGAGATTTAACTGCATGGATGTGACAGGAAGTGTATTCATCCTAGTCATCAATGCGTGGATTGAAATGTGCTGTGGATTCACAGAGGTCTGTGGGGGAGGCGGCGGCGATGGTATTACTTATTCTTTTTAAAGTGTAAAGTAAGGTAGACGGTTACAAAATAACTCTGCCTGAGATTCTGTAGATAACATTGGAGACTAAATACCAGCCTTTTCTTCCTCGGTCTGAAACAGTTTAAAAATTACCTATTGGAAACCACTTATCAAAAAATAGACTGAAGTTTGGACTTGCTAAGATTTGCAATGGGTCTGAATTTTACAACAGAAGAGGCATGAATGTGGCCACAGAAGACTGATGAATGTGGTCCTCAGAGGCAGGAAGTTCATTCATTCAGGCCCCCGTCCGCTCTCTTCTTCCCGGATGACAGGGCAAGGCTTGGTTTGTCAGAGCTAATTGTCTAAGGTTGACCCCATCATCCCCTTCTCTTGCCCAAGAAGCCCAGCTCCAAGCTGTTCCATCATTTCCATCAGTTCCATCATTTCACCTGGAACTCTCCTGCACCTACTCAGGTGGACCCTAGGCAAGTGTGTGTCTAGAGGGAGTCCTGTGAGGGGGTGGCTATTGTGCCATTTCCTCCCATACCAGTGGTGTGATGGTTCAAAAGGTACGCCCAGGTACAATCTCCCTGGGAGATAAGATGTGTCTCTATCCGTCTCTGTTTAAGGCAAGAGAAGCCTGGTTTCCGGGGGCTCTAACCAGGACAATTGCAGTTGAGCCCTTCATTGCCATTCCCAGAGACTCAGATACCGTAAATGGTCTCATGAACCTCAGAGTAAAATATTGGGGGCACGCTTAGCTGTCCTAAGACTGTTTTTTGGAATGCATACCAGGGCCCCAAAGCACAATTCCTGGGCCCTGCCAGCTGCCCTCTGTCCCAGGGGCTGAACAGCGTGTGGTGAGCGAGGCAGCCTTCTTTTAGGCTTTCCTCCCTGAAAGAGTCAAAGGCATGCCCTCCAGTGCTCTGGAGGGTGCCTCTGTAAGTGTTAGGAATTCTCCCAGCTTCGAATGACAAAATCTAACAGTTGAAATACATAGGTGATGTCGTTTCTCTAAAAACAACGTGTGGTACAGCTATGCAGCTAAGAGTGTTCTCTTAAAGGACCCAGGCGTTCCTTACCTGTCCTCTCTGGAATCCTCAGTCTGTGGTCTTTTGTCTTCATGTGGGCCCCCTGATGGTGGGCAGAAAGCTGCTGCACACTAAACCATGTTCCAGGCAGGGAACAGTAGGAAGGAGATGCACAAAGAGTGGGCCACTAGCTTTCATCAGGAAGGGAGCCAAGAGAAGGGCACTGGGGGTGGGGATTGGGCCAGCCAACCAACGGTGCCTACCACAAGTAGCTATAGCAATGACTGCACAAAAGAGAATGAGGGACACCTTTGGGATGGAAACTGATCAGGGGTGTCTCTGTCAGCTGGGGCTGCTATGACAAGTACTGGGTGACTTACACAACACATATTTATTTTCTCATGGTTCTGGAAGCTGGACGGCCAAGATCAGGGAGCCAGCACCGTTGGGTTCCTAGTGAGAGCCCTCTTCCTGGTTTGCAGACTGCTATCTTCTTGTTATGTCTTCACACGGCATGTCTGTCACTTGAGCAGAGAGAAAGCAAGCTCTCTGGGGTCTTTTCTTGGAAAATCCTACCAGGAGGGTTCTACCCTCATGACCCTATCACCTCCCAAAGCCCACTCCGAATACTATCATATTTGAAGTTAAGGTTTCAACCATGAACTTTGGGGGGACACAAACGTTCAGTCCATAGAGGGGTAATGGAAATTGTAGGGTAGGTTTTTAAGTGAGGTTAACTCAAGATCTGCCATCTGAGGTCCGGACACCCTGCCAGCAAGGCTCATCTTTTCTTTTAATAGTTGATTGAAATGGCTTGTCTCCCCACTCCATCCCAGGAACCATGGGAAATTCAATGCCCTCCCAAGAATTCTGGGGGTCCCTGGAGCCTGCTTCCACTGAAGCCTTTCTCCACTCCCCACCGAAAGTTCCCTTGTGCTTGTCCTTCCTCCTTTATTTCTCCAAAGCATTGTAACACTGGAATCTGACATACCATGGTGTTTTCAACTTATCAAAAATCCGGGAGTCCGCTCAGATCTTTCATTCATTTTAGTTAGCTGGTATTTACTTTAATCACCTTCTTGGCTAAGGAGTAAGATAGTATAGGACCACATCTTTCTCAGAGTGGTGAGTCTGTGTTTTTAAAGAACATTTTCTGAAGAATGATTTACCTTTTTCCACCTGTAACCTAATTCTCAAGAGCTGTTTAGAGCAGAGTCTTCTTTTTCACCTTGAGATAATTTTTTCTTTTCTTACAGAGGTATTTAGGCTGATTTTTTTTTATTGTGAACTAAAGACATAAGGGAGCACTAATTAGTCTCACCTATTTTAATGGGTTTTAAGGTCATTTGTTTCCTAAGACCCAAGAGTCGTACTTCTTTAACAGAGAGAGAGAGAAAAAAAAAAAGCTAAAGGGTTTTTTTGCCATCCATCACAAGTATGAAAATGAACCATTTCTATTTCTTTAGTAATAGCTCAGGGCAAAGACAAAGAATTAACCTCCCTCCATTAGGCGCAATCAATAGAGATTTGGAGTTTTTGCCCTGAGTCTAGACTCCTGTTTGAGAACGAATCTTAGCATGAGGCACATTTCCTGCAAAGGCCCAAGGACAAAAGGACCTGCTGATCGCGGCCCATGTGACTCCGGGAAATGGCAGGCCTGGAGCTCAGGTTTGGGACTTTCACATGGCAGGAGGCAGTGATGGATGAGCTTCCCGTTTGAAGGTTTGAGCTGCCATGAATGAGACAGTCCTGCTGTGCCTGCCGGAGACTGAGTTTTCTCAGCAGTCACTTACAGTTCGCAGTAAACCCTGTGCTGCTCCTTTGACAGGCAGAACTGGGAGCTGCTGTTGACTCAGCGAGTTGGGTGAGCACAGTCACCACATCTGAGCCCGCTGCATTGGTGGGGGCCAGGCTCGGAGGACGGTCAGGGTCAGGCCATTGGGGATTTGATAAGGAATGAAGAGGGGACATAAACCACTTCCCTTCTGGGCAGGGTTCCTCCAAGGCAGCTGGGGACTCACGTTGGGCAGTTGGAAATACAACCCTGAATACTGTCACTTCCACATCCTCCAGTGCAGTCCTGGTTTCAGCCGAGCCACTCCGAAGAGGGAACTTGAAGTTGAAAGTACGAAGCTGTCGCTGGGGGTACTAAAATGTTTCTGATTTCTAGGCTAAGTCACCCAAGTGCAGATCATTCAAGACTGTAGTCATCTGGGGTGGCATGTGGAGAGGTGTCCTTTAGCCCCAGGATCCATAAAGAGGCAGGTGCTTCTCCCAAGGGACTGTGGGTGCAAGTACTTGGGACTCACTGGAAGGAAGGGGGGCCGGGGAGATTGGAGAAGCAGGACGGCGCCTTGGACCGGGAGGCTCAGGTTCATAAGCCATTGCGTTCCTCATCCATTCACCCACTTAGCACAGGCACTGGCGCTGTGCTAGAAGCTGAGTTCACATAGAGATGATTAAGACAGCATCTCTGCTGACACGGAGCCTGGCGTACATGTGAGAAACAAAGGCAGGAACAGAGGATGTGGGAGCTTGACAGGGAAGGTGATTCTTGAACTGAGGTTGGAACAATGAATGAGAAGGGGTTGTTCTGGTGGACCGTGGGGAAAGTCATCTTGGGTAAAGGGGGCATCTGAGTGAGGGCACAGAGCAGAGACAGGCTGGACTCTGGGGGGCGACACAGGGCATTCTGTGAGGCCAGGGGAAAGGCGAGGCCAGAGAGATAAACGGATTTTGATCAGTGCTGCTCAACTGAAATGTTATGTGGGCCACTAATGTAATTTTAAATTTTATGGTAGCCATGTTTAAAAAGCAAAAAAGCAGGTGAAATTAATTTTAATAATATACACTTTTAGATTCAAAGTGTTATCATTTCAACATGTGCCAGTATACAAATTACTGATATTTTGTACTGTTTGCCTAAGTCACCAATCCAGTGGGTATTCTGCCCTCACACGCCTTGGAAGTGCTGCGTAGCTACACATGGGTCTGTATAGGACAGCGCACATCTCTACAGAAGTCCTGCCAGGTACCCTGGGGACTGGATGCTATTCTGAGAACAAAGAGGGGGTCATTGAAGAGTTTCAGAGAAGGGAGTGGCATGGTCAGTTCTGTGTTCTAGAAAGATCTTTGGCTGCGGTGGGAAGAGAAAACAATGGGGGCAGAATTGCAATAGACCAGGCAGAAGGGATTATTCTAAATTAGAACAGTGTGTGCACATGTGTATGTGAGAGAGGGAGGAGTGTGTGTTCACCTTTCTCGGGAAATGAACTGCATAGCAGCATTAGAAAGCAAAATTTCCCAGAAGAAATGTGGATGATTTAACCACATTGCATACTGTTTGGTTGTCCATGTAGACGACCCTCTGAGGCTGCCGCGGCACACCTCCCCTGTCCCCAGTCCAGGCAGCGTGTTCTCTGATCTCAGCGTGGTCATGCCAATGCTACCGTTCTGGGGACAGCAGCCCTTGAGGGGGTGTCAGGCCTGGAGTCCCATGAGTCCCCACACAGCTTTGAGGCCAGTCCCGACCACAGAGGGCCTTGGCTCCGCTACCCTCTCCTATGTTAGGGTAGTGAGTGGGCGGGGCTCCAGCCCCTGGGCCTGCGGGTGACGGGCTCTGAAGTGGGAGCCAATGTGGGCAGGCAGGAGGTTCGCAGGGCACCCCACCTTCCCCTGAGCACAGGGAAGATCCCAGAATCTCAGGACAGGTACAGCTGTGTTTTCCAGCCATGAATGCATGGCCCTGAGCAATTTCTCTGAGCCTTGGTTTCCTTATCTCAAAACGGAAATCATAGCTTACCCAATAGGGCTGTTTTGTGGAGCACATGGGATAATAACACAGGACAACAGCCTGGGACAGACTCCCGCCGGTGGGGAGCAGGCAGGGGCTCTCCTCCCACCACCTCGGGGCTGTGCAGGTCTCATTCTGTCCTAGGTCCCGCACAGAGCCCACCTGGGCCTGCTGTGTCTGGCAACACGAGTGCCCCTTCTCCTTTTAGCCAAGGCATGGTGGCTGGGAGCTAACAAAGGGACCGCTGTGTGGGCACTGTGCACGTGTTGGCAGAGGCTCCAGAAGTGAGAATGCGCTTCCTCTGCTCTCCTCTTCTCTCCTCTCCCCGCCTCTCCCCTCCCCTCCCCTCCTCTCCCCTCCCCTCCCCTCCCCTCCTCTCCCCTCCCCTCCTCTCCTCTCCTCTCCCCTCCTCTCCTCTCCTCTCCCCTCCCCTCCCCTCCCCTCCCTCCTCTCCTCTCCCCTCCTCTCCTCTCCCCTCCCCTCCTCTCCCCTCCCCTCCCCTCCCCTCCTCTACCCTCCCCTCCTCTCCTCTCCTCTCCTCTCCTCTCCTCTCCTCTCCCCGCCTCTCCTCTCCTCTCCTCTCCCCGCCTCTCCTCTCCCCTCCCCTCCTCTCCTCTCCTCTTCTCTCCTCTCCTCTCCTCTCCTTTCCTTTCCTTTCCTCTCCTCCCCTTCCCCCCTCCCCTCTCCTCTGCTTTCCTCCCCCCTCCCCTCCCCTCCCCTCCCATCCCCTCCCCTTCTCTCCTCTCCTTTCCCAGTATTCTGACTCTGCCCTTTCTCCCCGTTTCCAGGACGGACCTCTCTCTGTCCCCGCGTCTCCATGTAGGCCGGCCTCAGTTTTGTCCTCTGCAAATGAGCATAATCACAGTCGCCTCCTCTAGGGCAATTGAGACCTTCATAAGGTAGGCCCGTGAAACCTCTTTGCTTATTGCAAACCACCAGGGAAAATCTCTCCAGAGCTGTCCTGTCCCGCAAGGATGTCCAGGTGATGACACTGTTCTGTCTGGCAGGGTGGGGGTTGCGGAGGGGTGGGGGATTTAGAAGAAACTGGAGAGGCTGCAGGTCTGAGGGACAGAGACAGGGACTGGAAGTGGTAAACGCGGTGGGTCTGCCTCTCACGCATTTGCCGGCAGCTTAGGTACGTGGGAGGCCGTCTTCCTTTGTTCTCCCCTTGGGTTGTGTGGAATCAGTGATGACTGCTTGTTGAAAGCATTGTTCTAGTCGGCTCTTGGTGCCGCTCGGTGCCCCAGACACTCCAGGTAAATGAGAGCCTGAGCAAGCCTTCCTGAATACAAAATTCTGTCCGAAGGAAGTCTGGGAGCTGATCTGCTCACAGGCGTGCCTCTGGGTACAGGAAAGGAGCAGATCCCATCTCCCGCACCAGCTGGGGCTGTGGGCAGAGCCCTTGGCAGAAGCTGGGTCCAGTTGCGTCCTCTGTGGGTACCTGTATCTGCAGTCTGTCCTGAGGGGTGGCCATGCTGGTGCTGACCTACGGATACCTGACGACCTTCTGTGAGCCTGTGTGGCGTGAGCAGCGGCTCGGTGTGTAAGGAAGCCTGGGACTTGCAGTCCTGCCGGTCTGGGTCAGGTGCAGGCTCCAGCATTTAAAGAGAGTGTGACCTTGAGCAAGTAATTTACCTTCTTCAAGCCCAAGTGTTCCGAACTGCAAAGCAAAGCTGAAACTACTTACCTGCTTTTCCACATGGGAGAAGGGCAAAACTCAACTGAGAGGATGTGAAAATGCTTAGTAAACAGAATCCCTGGACCAACGTGCAGTACTATTATTATTATCCTTTGGTCTGTGGGGGACTGTTCAAAATGCACAGTAGGACCCTTATGAAGAAGCCCGAGATTATCGTGAGAGTGTCGTGTGAGGGCTGGGTCTCTGTAGGGACTCCCAGTGCCCAGCGAACCCTGCATCTGGGTCCAGCTGCTGACACACCTGCCACTGGTTGATGACCTAGGCATCAGTCTCAAGCCTCCTGAGACCTCCAGGCAAATCCAAGTCACCACGGCCAAGGGGTCGGGAGAACTTGGACTTGACCCACTGCTGGACTTCTCCAGAGGGCTCAGGCTGCTGAGTGAAGGTAGTACAAGGTCAAGATGGGAAGACTGATCAACTCCCACGAGGTGATGGTCTCCCGAGGCAAGCAACCAGGGGCCGGGGGCTGGGAGCAGAACTTGTCTTTTCCTCTAGAGTTAATTAAACTTGGGCGTTCTGACTCACCTTCTCACAATAGGCTGATGCTAGAATGCCTGCGTACTAATTTACAGTGAAAACATAATGGACCAATGGACCAGACCAACGCACGGCTTCACGTTACATGCGCTATGCAAAACATAGAATTGTCTATATTACTATCAGAAGGTTATTGGTGAGCTTGGAATTGGAGCACAGGGAGTTGTATCGATGAGTTCAATAATGGTATTAGGACAGATACACTCTTTTTCCTAGAAGACAGCCCTGCCACTGGGATAAAGCAGGGTCAAGTTCTTGATCAAACTGCCCGGTTTCCGGACGGAGATCAGAAGGGCACTGCCAGTATTGATCTTGGGACTTTTTTTTTCTAACCTTCTCTTGTGGACTCACCTGTCTTTTCAGTGGCATGTTCTTTTCTTCGCTGAGTTTTCACATTCAGTCAGGTGAGAGCGGGGTCCCACAGGCCTGGGATTGTCGAGCTTCCGGGTGTCTCTTTGCCTCCACCCTGTAGATTCCACAGTTTATCGCTGCAAGGTTATCTTATTTTCCAACACTTTGGAAAGAGAGGGAGGTAGACACCAGGCTGGGTGGGTGGAAAGTGATGATTGCAGGAGGTCCGTCAGACTTGGAGCAAGGTGCCCATTGGCAGCTGGAGATACTGGGTGCAGAACTTTGCCTCGGACAAGAGCTAATTAACTGGGGTGGGGGGAAGTCAGGCCAACAGATGGGTCAGACCCCAGTAGCAGCAGAACCACTTGAGTCTGCCCAGGAAAGCGAGGCAGACAGAACCCCAATCCTAACGACTGAGCAGGCCTAAGCAGGCAGTGAGAGGAGGGGGTGCAGACAACAGGGTCTTGTTTCCTCCTGTTTGCTCCCAGGGCTCGCCAGGTATGGAGAGAGCAGACAAGCCAACCCCAGGTGCCACATGCTGGTGGGGACTAGCTGGGTTGGTTCAGGTACTGGGAGAGGTGGCCCCTGCATGCGGATGGGCCTGACACCCTCAGCCAGGTGGCTGAGATAAAGTTTGGAGAGCAGGAGATGTCGGCAAACAGAAGGAGAACCAATGCTAGTCTTGTGAGCCAAACAAAAATGTTCTGATGTGTTTGGTCAAACACATCTGCCAGGTCAAAGTGAGATCAGGCCTACCTGTGATCTCCTCACTAGCGCCTTGCTTTGGGGACAGGCCTATGGAACCTTTCGTCAGTCTGTGAACCACCACATGTCACTTTTCTCCTCAGCACCATATCAAAGATTCCATGAGAGGGAAGTGGTTACAAGCCCCGGCTTCTGAGAAGACCGACGTTTGAATCCCAGCTCTGCCACCTGCTGGCTGTGGGACACTGTGCAAATCAATTCACCCCTGAGCCGCCTCAGGTTCATCACTGGCAAAAAGGGGGTAATCCTTTGTACCTTAGTGGTTTGTCGTGAGGATTAAGTGCCAGTGCCTGGCGCGAACAGACCCTCAGCCAATATTTGTTGGCTAGTAAATGAGATGGTGCTGTAAGAGCCTAAGGCGGTGACTGACATACTCGTATAGTAAATATTCAATAATAACAAGTGGTATTAACGTTATCATTTGCAGGACTGCAGAACTCAGCCACGTGGGTTAGCTGAGCCATACACACAGCCATGGAGAGAAGTCCCTGGTCACATGGCCGCGGTAGAAC
Organism: Rhinolophus ferrumequinum; assembly: GCF_004115265.2. NCBI lineage: Eukaryota > Metazoa > Chordata > Mammalia > Chiroptera > Rhinolophidae > Rhinolophus > Rhinolophus ferrumequinum. The sequence goes on along the minus strand of NC_046287.1, from coordinate 99,754,960 downwards.
ACTAGCTCATACAAACAGAAAGCAATGTAAAATTTGGATGGTTTGTTTGAAGTTCTCCTGGTCAGGAACCCACACCCTCCAGGGTCAGCTCCCCCCTTCCCACCCCCCTTTGTCTGGGCATGAGGGTCCATGTTAGGGCACATATTCTTGACTCATATCTCCCACGCAGCCTTGCAGCTACCAGCCGGCATCTGCATTTGCTCCCTCACAGAAGGGGCAAGAAAGGGAGTCCACATTGGTTCTTCTTGTGGCTCAAAGGGTAGAAACACACTTCCTTCTCTCAGTGTTGCTCAGACAGCCTTGGGAGCTCCCGTCAGTCATTTCATGTCCTGCCGAGGTCTCATCTCTTCTAGGAACTAACGTCCATGGAGCCCACACAAAAGAGTTCCCAAGGAAAGATGGAAGGCTACCACTTGCCTTGGAGTTAAGTCTAAACAGGCCCCCCCACTCCAGCCTGGGGGTCTCAGTCTTGCCTTCACATAACCCAAGTCCCCACCACATCCTCAAATAGCCTGAGAACTAGCAGGGCTGAGGCAGATGCAGCTCTGGGGTTTGCAGGACCTGTGAGCTAGAGAGAAAGAGCGCCCATCTCTCTCCATCTCACATCCTCGTCCTCAGTCAAGCCAGCCTCCTCTGCCTGGCTAGACTTCCTGTGGGGGTGGGGGTCACAGGGCCAGGGCTATGGCTGTGGTCTAGAAGGCATGGGTCTCTGAAGGCTGCTTGGTCCCGATCCTGGTGTAGGTCCATGGCAAGCTCAGCGCTCACTGGCCTTACCTTGTGGTGTTGCACAGTAAGGAGAATTTTGGACAGGATTTCCTGTGGGAAAGCAACCTCCTTATAGTGTTTTAGACTAGAAATTTCAGAAAACCCACATTTGACACCAGCTGTCCAAAGGAGATGGCCGGTGTCATTGAAAGAGAGCTGAAGGAGGGTTTTATCTGCCCCATCCCCACTCCCACTTTTTGGCACAATGGAGTCAGAAGTATGACTGAAAATATTTTAGAAAAATCACTAAAAGAGCCAACTTGTCCTCAAGCGACATGCCAGGCAGGTCCTAAGATCATGATTACTTTGAAGTGTCCAGCAAACATATGGTTTCTGCCTCAGGGAGGGGGTGAGACCCCTACAATTATTCAACTGTAATTATTTTCTCAACTGTTTTGTCAGTAGAATCATTCATTTTTGCCCAGGAAACCGCATTTCTCAGATGTGGTCTTGCAAAGGAGTCTGGAAAGTCATCACTCTTTCCTTGACCTCCGTGCCAGATCCATGTGAACTCCCCTCAAGACTTGTGTCATCGTCACTTACCCCAACAGCACCCATAGCACCCAATGGATGTCCACCTATAGCACCCAGTAAGTGTTCTGTGTGGGCTCAGGACACTCCTACAGTCAGCATTGCTCTTGCCATTTCACACAGAAGGAGACTGAGGTCCAAGGTTTTTCATCACGAGCTAGGACCTCCTGATTGTCCCTTTTGTCCTCAGTTCCCTTTCATGAAAATGCTGCTCCAAGGGGAACAGGACATGACTCCTTTCTTTCTACCCTCTGCATTCCCTATGCATCTTAACTGTTCCTTTCAAACACAGGCATCGTGTACCTTCTGGATGTCAGCTATGGCCCTAGGCCCTGAGGATCCAAAGATGAATAAGACTGCCCTGGCCTTCAGGAGTTCATCATCCCCTAGACGTCACTCCAACAGGAAGTCATAGGTGCTAGAATTCACACGTCCTTGGTGCTCCACACAGTAGATGATACATTGAGTCTTTTAGAAATATTTTTAAGTGGGTGGAAGTTAAATAGAATAAAAAAATATTATTCTATGGCTAGGGAATTAGAATCTATAGATAAGAAAAGGGAGATATACATTATCCATACTTCTTTCCTTCAAAATATTTTCAAACAGAAGTAGGATCATACTGTATACATCTTCTTTCTCGAATTGACTCAATAATTTTAATAATAGATTCATGAATGTGGTCTTATTAGAAAAGATCAGATAATACAGATAAAGTTACAGTTATCTTTGACTGCCACCCCCAATCCCTGGTTTTATTCTCAGGGGAAACCACTGTTAAAAAATTTATTTGTATATTTTTAGCCTTTCTGCATCTTCTCTCTGTCTGTCTGTCTCTCTCTCTCTCATCTTCTTTTTTTAACCTCATTTCATTAAATGAATAAGCTCTTACATTTAATGCTTGAGAAAATATTTCATTGTATGCTATATCATAAATGATTTAACCAATTCCCTGTTGTGTGGCATGTAGTTTGTTGACAGTATTTTTGCTGTCACAAACAAAAATGCAATGAGCCATTGTGGCTACAACTCTTTGAGCTTGTAATGATATTATTTTTCTTAAGCATAACATTCATAGAAATTGAATTTCTAGATACAAGGATACTTACATTTTAAGGCATTTGATCCATATTCCTTTCCAGGAAGCTTGTAGCACTGCACTCCTGCCAGCTCTGTACGCATGCTTATTGGCTTAATCCCTCCCGATGTACTGACATTTATATAGATTTTAGATTTCTTTGAATACTAAAGTGGTTGAAATTTTTGTGTGTTTACCGGTAATTATTTTTCTTTTTTACTTATTATAGATATTAATCCTTTAGATATTGAAATACTTGAAGCATTTGTTGCAGGTAATCTTTACTACTTTGATTTGCACTATATTTTATAAAATAAAAGCTATTATAACTATAATATAAGAAAATATAGAAATGTAGAATGTAGACAGTGAAAGTCCCCTATGTGGAAAGATGGAGTTGTAGTGTTCTTTTCACTGCCTCTTCCCCTTTTTGTCCTTATGTTGAAGTCATAGTAATTTTGGTAGAACTACCAAAGTTATGCTGTGTGGAATGGTCAGTTTCAGCAGATCCCAAGTGGAGACAGGAACAAGTTTGAGTTGCCAGAATTGGGATGGGCAGCAAAGAGGAAAGGAGCAGGGGAACTTGGTGGAGGAGTTCAGAGATAGAGGGTGAGATAAACTCTATAGGGACTGAAGGAAAACACAAAGATGTGATTCACACCACCCTCTGGATGCCACGTCTGCTTGGATGGGCTGACAGCAAACTTGTTTTCTTTCTAATGGCTCTCTGTGCTCTTACAAACATGGCAGATTCATCTACTTCCTAGACAGAAGTGCTGTAAATGGTTGTGGCAGGATGAATAATACTGTCCCCCCGCCTCCATACACACACACACACACACACACACACACACACGCACACCACAGATGTCCATGTCCTAATGCCCTGAACCTGTGAATGTGTTAACTTCTGTGGTAAAAGGGACTTTGCAGATGTTATTATGAATCTTGAGAGAGGGAGGATATTCTGGATTATTCAGATAGGCCCAATATAATTGCAAGTGTCTTTATAATAGTGAGAGGGTCGGAGTCAGGAGTAGGAGAAGTGATGATGGAAGCAAGAGGTTGGAGTGATGGGAAGAAGGGGCTAAGGAATGCAAGTGGCCTCTAGAAGCTGGAAAAGATAAGAAAATGGATTTTCCTCTAGTGTCTCCAGAAGAAATTAGACCTGCCAACATCTTGATAAAGTCAAGGGAGACTTGTTTCAGACTTCTGACTTCCAGAACTAAAAGAGAGTAAATCCATGTTGTTTTAAGTCACTAAATCTGTGGAGAGAAGAAAGAATCCAGAAATCTGTAGAGGATCCCCTTCAAGTATTCAGGAGAATATTGATCAATGTATGCATTGTAAGGAAACTACATGAAGTTGGGGGATGAATAAGCGGGGACAGTGCACAGTGCCCAGGGCTGGGAATAGCCACGCTGGAAACCCCCACAACTCTCCAGGCACTGGTGGATTATTCTGAAGGGTCTTGCCCTCTAGTAGGAAATAATTACCTTCAGGCTAAACATGACTGTGCTTCTGCTTAACAAACCTTACAAGCAAAACTCAAGAGGACCAAATTGTTTCCAAGAACTTAACTGTATCCCCGAACAATGCTCAAGAATACTTATAGTAACACAAATATATCCAGCACACAACAAGGAAAACTTGACAATGTTTGGCATCCAGTTAAAGATTACCAGGTACATAGACAAGCAAAAATATATGACCAATATTGAGGAAGAAAATCAATTAATACAGACTCACCCACAATTGACACAAATATTAACGTTAACAGAAAAGAATATTAAAACAGTGATTATAATTGTTTAATTTCGCAAATTTTAGTTATACCCCTGAGTGATGTTTTGGGATATGATGCGTAGGTTCACATAATCAAAGTCATGTATCCCATTACCCTACATTCAGGAGAAAAAAATACTCATTGTCTTAGAAGGATACTGTCAATTGTTTTGATAGGCTTTAAAAGGACATTTTACCATCCCACCCAATTCTTCAAATTGCATTAAAATCCATGTACAGGGTCATAGGCTCAGAATGTTGGGTTTGAAAGGGGCCCTAGGGACCCTGGGAGTGGTTTGTGGTAGATCATTGAGATGTATTTTCTCACTGAACACTTATAGTAAGGGCGGGGGCTACTAGAATTCGCATTTTACAGATGCTAAAAATTAAGCACAGGGAAAATTTTAGTGGTATTTTCAAGCTTCATGTCTTCACATTCTTGCTTTCCTGCCCTGAGACCTCATGCCTATAAAAAAATTAAAAACTTTCCTTCAAGTCCCCTTTGGTATTTTAAATGATTTTACTTGTTTTAGCCTTGTTGCCATGTGCTCTAGTTCTTTAAATTTTTACTCTGTATCTTTCAAATTTTCTCTCTTTCTTCATAGCTTATTTTATAGTCACTACTCTCATAAAGTCCTGATAGGTTTTAGAAGGTCATACCTTTGTTTATATATCTGACTGACTTGTACTATAGTTTTGGGTTATCACTCAGATACTCGGAAAGAGAAGATTAATCGAACATTTACTCTAATTCCAATCCCTGTCAAAAATCTCTAAAAATAGAATGATGTGTAAAACTATACAGATGGGAGTATGGGAGAGGAGGTAAAGCAATAAAATTTGATCATCTAGAAATCAGAAGAATGAGTGGTAAAGTGACTTAGCAAGTAGAAGAAATTTAAATTTGAAGACATTAATTGGGGAAAGCAAGAAATAGCCTAGTGTACATTGCTAAATCCCCAAATCACAGGAATTGGGAATGAGGATGAAGAGGGAGCTAAACTGAGAAGGATTTCCTGAAAGCTGTTTGCAAAGCACTTGATTCTCTTTGTCACTCTAGGAGCCAAAGGCCTTACCCTGCCAATCCTGGCAGAGACTGCAGACTAATTATCTGGAGCATGTCCAGACTGGAGAGAGCATGTCCACCCAAAGTCATGAGTACTACACTGAAAACAAAGAGATGTGATGCCAGAATACTTGTGGCCAGGATTTGATCTTCCAGAAGGATATTTGAAGAATCTTTTCTAGGGACTCTGACCAGCACCAAGACATAATGATATTAACATTAGTAGTTCTGCAAACAAAACCGCCCAACATAAGACACTGAGATTTGACAACCCTCAACCTTATGCTGAGAGGTTCTAATCAGCTTTTTAGTCTCTACCCTTAAATATAAACAAACAAACAAACAAACAACCAGAATGCTGAGGAAAGGTCTCTAACATGAAAGATGGAGGCCAAAACCAAAAACAGAAAAAAATAAAATCAACAAAACTTGGATATATAGGAATTGTACAGGGAGCTTAAATCTTTCAAAATATAATTAATATCCTCAGAGAGAATATAGGAAATACTATAAGCATGAAACAAGACCAGAATGCCATTAAAAACAGAACAAAGAACAACAACAAAGCTCTTAGAAAAAAAAAAAAAAGATAGCATGAAAAACTAGAGAAAAGGATTAGAAGATAAACTTGAGGAAACTTGTAAGAAAATAGAACAAAAAGTCAAGGACATGAAAAATGAAAGATAAAATATTGGAAAATTAGAGTCTCAGTCCAGGAGACCCCATATCCAAGCAATAGATATTACACAAAGAGAGGACAGAGAAATGGGAGGAAATAAACTCATGAACTGAACGATGAGATTAAAAATGGAAAGGATACACTCAATGTTAATGCAAAAGGAAAGACAAAAATACACCCAGACCAAGATACATCAACGAGAAACGTTAGCACACTGAAGACAAAGGCAAAATCCCACAAGTCTCACGTAAAGGATAAAGAATCAGAATGACTTTGAACTTTTAATAGCAGCAATGGTAGCTAAAAGATCAATGAGACGGACTTTAAGTTCTGAAGGAAAAGTATTTCCAATCTAGAATTCTATACCCAACCAAATTCTCAATCAAGTATGAGGACAGAATAAAGACATTTCAGATATGCCAGGTCTCACAAATTTTACTTCTTATGCAGCTTTTCTTAGACAATTATAGGAGAATGTGTTCCGCCAAAACAAGAGAGTAAATCAAGTCAGAGGAACATAAGGAGAGACAGGAACAGGAGATCTAACTTAAGAAAAAAAGGAAGGGACTCCTCAGGTAAGCAATAGAAAGAGAGAACCAGGAAAAAAGCCATCCACCAGGCCTGGAGAGCAGCCACTCATCGGGGCAGGACAAAAGGCTCTAGCAGGAAGTATCTCAAGAAGATGAAATTTGTAAACCACTTGGGCAACTGAACTAGAAGAGATTTAATCAAGCGGTAGAGAGTTTGGGGTTGAATTAATAATAAATACATAGAATATTCTAGGCAAACAAGAAAAAGAGCATTACTAACATCAGGAAAACTAAAAATTGTGCAGAAAGAAAAGGTAATTATGATTTACTACATGGCTTAGGTCTGAGTAGAGCATACATGTCATAATATTGTTCATTAAGCTTCTTAGATGGATAGATTAATGTTTTTCATCAGATTTAGGAAATTTTGAGCCAATAATTATTCAAAAACATTTTTTTTTCCCCTTTCTCTCTCTTCTCCCCTTCTGTAACTCCATGCAAATCTTGTAACGCTTGATGGTGTCACACAAGTCTCTGAGGCTCTGTTCAACTTTTTTCCCCTGTTTTTTAGATTGGGCAATTTCTATTGATTTATCTTCAAGTTCACTGAATCCTTCTTTTGCCCTCTCAGATTTTCTGTTGAGGCTTTCATTTTCCAGTAACAGTTTTTCACTTTTCAACTCCAGATTTTCCATTTCTTTCTTTTTGTATAAGTTCTGGCTCTATATTGGTATCTTTCTTTGATGAGTCATCATCATCATACTTTTCTTTAATTCTTTAAACATGATTCCTTTAGTTATTTGAACACATTTATAAAAACTGCTTTGAAGTCTTTGTCTGTGAAATTTAACATCTGAAACCTCTCAGAGATAGTTTCTATTGACTGTTTTTTTCCTACTCCACCAAAAAATGTCTTTCAATATTTTGTTGAAAACTCGATATTTCAGATAATATATTGTAGGAACTCTAGCTGCAGACTTCATCCCCTGCCCTCTTCAGAGGTTGTTGCCGTTACTGTGTTTTGGTTTGTTTTTCATTTAGAGACTTGCCTAGACTAATTTCAAGGAGTGTTTTCCTTGTAGCCCACAGCTGCTGATGTCTCTTGGCAGTTCCACTAAATTCTTATTTTCACTTTTAATCCTGGCTTCCTAGGAGTCATCTCTGTGTCAGTGTCACTAAGTAGTCCACCAATGACTGATCAGAGGTTGTGCTGAAACACCTTAAGACAGTAAGAATTTCATCCTTGGTAGGTAGCTCTGCATGGGGGTTGGGGGACACCCTCAAATTCAGATAATTTACAAGTCTTCCTTGGATTTTGCTTTTCCCCAGCTCCCCGTGAGTCTCCTCTGTGAGTGTGTGTGTGTGTGTGAATGTGTGTGTGTGTGTGTGTGGCCTGGTGTTCAGCCAGGATGCCTGACTAGCTAGGGCCCTCTCTGTTCTTTCCTGTGCATGTACATAGCCTTGTAGATGTGTGTAGCAGCTTTCCAGGCTGCCAAGTGTGTCAGAGATTATTGAGGCCATTATAACTGTCTGCTTCCATGGATCTTTCTGTTACATTTCTGGCTAGTCAGACATTCTGTTATTTGTCCCAATCTCAGGCTAACTGTGATATTACCCTTTCTCATTTGTTTGGAACTTGGATCACTACCATTTCTGACAATGCCCAGGGCATGGGGGTTTTCTACCTTCTGCTTTTAACCAAGTCAGCTCCCTATGCTGGTGAAGCTACTGGTTTTCATGGCCTTCCCTGCAAGGATGGAACTACCAGATGGGAACTGGGAGAGAAGGGGCGAGGGGTAGGTCGGGGGTAGATGGATCAACTCCAGGCTAAAATGTCAGAGTCCCATTGTTCTTACCTAAGTTTCAATAGTCTTTCTTCCATAACCATTTCTCAAGTCTTGCGTGCTTTGGGTTGATCTCCAGCATCCTGAAATTGTCATTTGTGACCATATTTACCAGTGGTATCATTGTGTTTTGAAGAGAGGATTTGCCAAACTCCTCACCCTGCCATTCTGCCTTGTGTCATCACAACGTAACATGAACTTTGTAGCCGAAGTGTTTAAAAACAATATGCTAGGAGGATAGAAGGAAAGAGAGCCACATCTTCAGATTTCCAAGTGGGAAGTGAATTGATAATGCCTAAAACTGAGAAATCAGGAAGTAGCAATATGATCATTATATTTAATGATAGGAATATACATATAAAATAAATCAGCTAAAAACATTAAAAATGGGGACATTCATGAAAGGGGAAATGGGGAGGATGGACACGGTATGTTTTTAGCTTTGCAGAAATATGTTGAACTATGTCTATATATAATTATATATATGTGTATATATATAATTATATATATACACTATATATAAACTATGTCTATATATATTTTGATAAAAATAAAAAAATTTCAAAGCTAATAGGGACAAAAGATTAAAAGAAAATTAAGCCTTTAAGGTCAGTCAGACCTGCGTTTGAATTTTGGCTCCATAACTTACAAGCTGTGTGATTTTTGTCACAAAGCTTAATATCAAGCCTCAGTTTACTTTTCTATAAAATGCAGTTGATGTCTGCTTCAAATAATTATTCATAATAATAGCACATACTATGTGCCAAAAGCAAAAATTACCAGAGAACAGAGTCTCTCACATGTCTCCAAAAGGATCCATCACCTTTCTCACCAGCCTCTTGAGACTTTTGAGAATGGATTTTTCTATCATTCGCTAGCTAATGAATGGTTAATGAAGTCCAAGTGTGTGAAGCACTGTCTGAGTGGTCAGCCAGGTTATACCCCACTGTCCCTCTGTAGAACGTAATCTCCTGGAAGGCAAGGACTAGTCTGTCTTCTTTCAGAGTGATCGATAATTTGTAGGTTACCAATAAAATTTGTCAAACGCATCAATGAATTCAGGCAATCCGACAGGGGATTGCCCGTCAGATTCTTCAAATAACAGTGTCTTTATCACCATGGCACAGGCTGCTTTCAACTCCTGCAGAAATGTGATATTTTGAAAATGGAGAGGATGGGCCCTAAGGCTGGATCTTTGCCACTTGTGCAAAAATAACGTAAAGACAACATACTTCTGAGGGAACATGTCAGGAGCATTCTCCTTTCCAAGTACAAGATGCTGGCAGGCCTCAGCTGGTTTTTGTCCTTGGTACTCAATGCAACTCGATTACCTTTTCCTCAAAGCTCTTAGTTTCTATCCCTGAGACAGTTTTTTTTTGTTTTGTTTTGTTTTTGTTTTTTAATTTCTACAAACTCCATTGCAATACTTTGTATTGCTATTACGGGTCCAAGTCCAGAGTTGAACTCCAGAAGCTAATAAATATCTTGTGTTCTATTTAGAGGAAACCTGATATACTAAAAGCCAAGTTTATAAAATACATAAATATAGGCACGCTTATAAATACCTCAAAAGACCTTGAACTTGCAAAAGGAATTATCTCTGAATTTTGGTAAAGAGCCAACCTATTAGTATACTCAACGTGTTATTCAATGTGCAAAATCTTGACTTACAATCACCTGAGGATACCGAACGTGAAGGCATACAAAGTGGGAAGTTCACACATGAATATTTTATGTGACTTAGTGTTAGCCAGCGTGGCCACATTACCCTATGTCAGCACCTATTATGATACAGCACTGAAATTGTCATTTTAACTTTCAGCAGTATCCTTTGGGTTAAAGAAAGAGAGAGTGAAAAGAATACAAGATGAATGGTTTGGGCTCAAGTTGGCTCTTTCCAGGCCAGAGTTTATTATTTGCATGAAAATCCCTTCACGTTGGCCAAGAGTCCTCAAAGGCAACTGCCAGGCTGCTGGCGCCATTCAAGGAATTACCCCTGAAGAAAGCCAAAGAAAGCAAGCGGGATTCCCTCAGGGTATAAGCAGATGAGAACCTGGCTTGGATGACCAATCCTTACCTGCGTCAGCATCTTGAAAGTGCACAAAACATTTCTGACCTGCTACTGGGCCACATCTGTTTGGCAAAGAACCACCTACGTTGTCCCATCACCTATAATTTGATGGCACTTGGCAGTGAGACTCCTGGCCTGGGTGATCATAGAACAGGGCAAAACTTATTGGCCTGGGGGGTCGGAGGAAGCACTGCAAACCATTTGTCTCCACCCCAGAGGTATCACGTGCAGACCAGATCCATGTAGAGCCCTGACACTTGCTCCAGCGATCTGCCAGGTCGGGGTCCTGCCACATCCATCGGGCAGCCTCCTCTGACCCCGAGGCTCTGAGAGAATGACTTGGCTCCTCTGTTCATCTGTCCCTCTCTGACACTAGAGATAATAATGCCATCATCCTCTTCTGAGGTCGTTCCTGACATTGACTGTAATGCAGACAGCAGAGTGGAAGAAACTGCTGGGGAGGTCACCTCTGGGCAGGGCTGCTCCGTGACTTTCATGGGCCCGAGTCCTTTTTGCTTTGGTGGGCCTCTTCCTCCATAAAAAATTTCCTAAAATTATATTCTATGACTGTGTTGGCATAAAGGTGAATATATTAGTATATATTAAAACATTTTTCAACCTACAAGCTAATTTTTTTTCTTTTAATTTTAAAAGTAATTAAGACATTTTCGTGGGCCCCTAAAAGCACTGTGGGACCCAGACACTGTGCCTGCTGACGAAGTGACCCTAGATCACGATATTCCTTTTAGTACACACACTGCAGTATAGCAGTTAAGAGTCAGGGTCTGGGAATTTGATCTAGATTTGATTCGTGGTCCCACACTGCACTAGCTGTGATACCTTGGGTAAGTTGCTTAACATCTCTGAGTCTCACTTTTGTCATCTGTAAAATGGGGGAAACGATATTTTCTCAATAGGTTTGCTGTAAAGATTAAATCCTTAACATAGTGCTTGTCAATGGAAAACACTCAGTAAATGGAATAATAGCAACGCTAAAAACACCCCAGGGAGTGCTGTTCAAAGTGTAACTCACCTGGCATTCTTTCTTTTCCCTATACCCAGAGCGCTTGTTCTGGAAGCGGAACTCATCCACCATTCAGAAGGTTTAAGGAGCTACCGCAGAATCTGGGAGGAGGTAGAGGGCAGGCAGCAGGAAGACTTATAAAAGTCGGACTTCATCTCATTCCTCATCTTGCTCAATGCTACCAAAGAAGTGGCTTACGTGTGGCCCAACTGGTTATTGGCGGACTTTTTGTCTGGTTCAGGCAAGGATGGAGTGAGGTAAGATGGACACAGAACGCCCTCAGTCTAGATTTCTAGGGATCCAGAGCAGAGCACTTGCGTATGTCACCAGGTTGCTTTGTCCAAGGCAGGGCCTGGCATAGCATTAGAGAGTAAGACCATGAGAATAAGGGTGCAGGCCCGATGGGTCTAAGCCAGTGAAGAGAGTATAAATGAGAAGACCTGACCTTTTATATGACAGGTTCCAAGTTGCTTATGTGGTAAACAAACCAACAAACAAAATTTTCTGCTTCTCTAGCTTGAAATGCATGGAAATAGAGATTCAGCAGAACATCCTTTAAAATGCAAATAGCCATGGGATGTTTACGAGGCTACTAATCATTCACACTTTAGAGTGAATTAGTTCAGTGGGCCTGATTTTTCCTCAACATTTAACTGAGATTTGCATTGCTGCTGAATAGGAATTGGATGGGAGGAGGAGAAAGAAGGGGAGTAAATTCTGGCCCTGAGGAGCTTAGTGGAAGGAGGGCTGGAGGTTTTCTGGGCAGGGAATCTTCCAGTGACCAGGAAGTACCAGGTGGCACTGGGACCTTAGAGGAGAGGTTGGCATAGGGTGAACAGTAGGGCATAGGGAGAAGGGAACATAGAGAGGGATGGGGAAACCTTCCAACCTGGAATTTAAGCAAAATGGTGAAATCAGGGTCTTTAAGGGTCTTATAAAAGAATTGTCATCCCCTTGGATGCAATATCCACATCAGCCACTGTCCTGAAAATTCTTCTCACATGGCCTGGCAAATGTCAGGAAAAGGCAAATGCCTTTTCCTCATTTCCCTATCAAATTATATTTTAATAAGTTAGTTTGAAAATATTATACTTCTTAATTACTTGGTAGAATTTTAGCAGGGTCTGCATGAAATATCTATGCTGTCCCGCTAATCCCCTATAGGAAAACATCTTTGGGGGTTCCTTATTTGATTACTTTCATTGTGGGTGGCTACTTATTTTGATACCAAAAATTCATCCACATTTCTACCCAGCTTGAAAGAAAATCCTTACACTGGCCTAGTGAAGTGAGACGGAAACACTCCCTGGGAAATTAATGAGTCGAGCCCAGCAACCATGTTCTTTTCCCAAATCATTAAGATAAATTGTTCTGAATATTTATTCTCCTTTTACAAGAGTGGGCAGAGTCACTACCCAACCCAGCTAAGATTGGGGTTAGAGAAAAGGCTCCCATTTGATGATTACTAAAAGAGCGAGCCTATGGGTTGCTAGTCATTCTCTCTTTCTCCTTGGGTCTCTATCTCATAAGGGAAACGTCTCAGCTTCATGGTATTGACAGTGATGAAGTGGTCCAAAGTCTCCTTAACCCCAAGATTGACGCATTGGTGTCTTCTCTTTGTCACTGTACTGATCCCATATTTTTGCTGCCCTATCTCAGGAGGGCGAGGCGAATTCACTACAGCCACAAATAGACAATGTCTCCTGACTGAGAGTTTTTATTTAAGATCTAAACTAGCCATATCCTTAAGCTCTAAATCCCTTAAGCTGTGACCCTAAAGAGCATTGTAGGTAAAAAGACAACAAAACAATGCCTTATCTTACTCTTTCCACGATACAGTGCTGGAAATCGAAAGACACAGTTGTGCTTGAAATGTTTTTATTTGGCCTTATCCAGGTAAAAGCAGACTAATGTGTATGATTTGGACCCACTTTATGTTTACTTTTCAGTGCTGGGCAGCTGAGTCAGCCTCATAACCTCATATGTCGTGGGGAGGTGAGGGCTTTGACGTCAGGGTGACCTGGGTTCAAATCCCAGCTCTGCTACTTCTATCTAGTGCCTCTGAGTCTAGTTTCTTTAAGTCTTAGTTTTTTGTTTTTGTTTTACTTGTAATAGAGAAGCAGCAACAAAAATACCCAACCCACAGCATTGCTGTGGAGATGCCTTGAGATAAATCATGGAATACACATTTGAAGGCACTCAAAAATATTAGCTTCCTACTCTTGTCCAGATGTTGTTGGGTAAAAGCTTCTTTGTGCTCATAAAAACCTGAAAGGGATAAAAACAACAACAACAGCAAAACTTTAAAAGAAGTTCTGAAAAACCTTTTACCAGGCATACTCGTAAATTCAAGAAGCTCCAAGTTGGCTTAGAGCTCATGTGTACAGGTTCATTTGAGTTACAAACACTGAAAAAAAAAATTATACTGTTTCCTTTACCCCAGACTTAAAAAGAATCCTCTACTGGTGCTTCTCTAAGTCTCAGGTACAGAGAAGTCATCTGGAATCTTATGAGAAGGCAGATTTAAATTTGGTAGGACTGGGAGGGGCCCAAGAGTCTGCTTTTCTAAGAGCTTCTAGAGGCTGTGTGTTGCTAGTCATTCTGTCTTGATCGTTGGATGCTGTCAATTAGCGAGTCACACTTTGAAGAGCAAGGTAGACCATGGACCAGTTGGTGCTGGACCCAGGAATGATAACCTTGGCTTATTTAATGCACAAGACAGTTGTACAGTATTTATTAGGTTAGTGCAAAAGTAATCACGGTTCAAAAGGTTAAAAATAAAGGCAAACACCACAATTATTTTGCACCAACCTAATAATATGGTACCTGGTATGTAGTCAGCCTCTCACTATTATTGCTTTATTATCTGTGTAGGATGAACTGGAAAACATACCCTCGATACACTATTGTTTCATATAATCAAAACCGGGACAAAGTTGATCCTTGCCTTTGGGGACACAGTCAGTGACAGCTCTCATGGGTCCACTGTAGGGACAGCGGTCACTTCAGAGTCAGCTTACAGCGCCCGGTCATCGTCTCCCACAGGCTTGGTAGGGACGGGTGATCAGGAGAGTAAGGATAACAGAGCCATGCCTGGCCAGCTGTCTCACGGGTATAGGCTGGCTTGTGGGGCCGGTGGGACAAACGGAGGCCTGGACTATAGCCCCGAAGCCTTAGGCCAGGCCCCACGTTCCCACTAGAGGTGTAGCAACACCCAATGGAAATGGAGAAAGGCATTGAGGGGCCTCCATACTTTCTTCTAAAGAACAGACCTTCTATTTAATGTCAGGCAGCATGAATGGCCTGTGACAGGTGGCATCAAAGAGATGTCCCCACAGGATTGCTCAATGTCCTGTGTGTGGAGCTCACGGTTCATGGTTATATTTCTGTGAGGGACATTACTACCCCACATTTGAATCAGAAATGGAAAATGTGTGGCATATATGGTGTGGAGGAGACAGCAAAGTGCATTGGAAAGAATGTGGACTCTAGGGTCAGCGGGCAGCTGCTGCCACCTTCAGCTCCACGGCTGCAGGCAACACCGTGGCTCTCTGAGCCTCAGTTCTTTGATCTGTGAAACTGGCCTGTTGACACATAACTTGCAGGGTCACTGTGAGGAATGAAGGAGATGATGTGTTGTCAGATGGCACCTTTATAAAATGGCACCGTTAATGTTAGGGGTTCTGGCTCGTTTCTGGAAGGCCGCTTCCGCTCAGATAGTCAGGCAGGCAAGCTCACTCGGTTGGTCTTCCCCCATCATAATTTCTGTACTCATCCAGCAGAGGCTATCTTGAGTCTCATATCTGACATGGCATGGCATTGCAGCCCACAGGAAGGTGACCTGGCCCAGTCAGCCCTTTTCTCTTGCCGAAGTCACAACCTGGCACTCTCCTTTGCTTCTGTACAATTACAAGCCCTATAGAATCTGCTGGGCATCTGTACATGAGCAAATTTGACAGCCTACTTACCCCCTCCTGTTGGCCCGCAAAAGAGGAAACACATGTTTTCACCAACAGCTAGGGATATCGAGCCAACCTACGAAATGACCAAGCTGCCGAGTTATAAACGAGACCTAAGAGAAAACGGAATGTAGGAAAAGATTTCAATGGAAATTGTTAAATATTATAACATTTAGCACAGATTCTGTGATCAAAAGATGAAGGTAGTTTTGCAGACTGGTAAAGCACTGCGACAGGTCCAGCGTTGTTTATTTGTTTAAATGAATGTTTTCTGGATGGCTGATGGTCTCCGGTCTGCGTCAAAGGACACCAATCCATTGACCACATAGAAATCCATGCACACCCAGTAGACTAAATGCTAATCAGAACCTATAAAAATCTTCAGGCTTTACTTTCATATATATAAAAAAATCACTCATCATCCAGACTATTCATTAAACTCGATTTCAAAGCTCTCTCCCTGGCTATAACCCCCACAGGGTCAGAGAAATAGGGTTTTGACTCTACGTTTTTATTTGGAGGGATAACCCGAGAATCACAAATAATGACTCTTCCTCCCCGATTGAATTTCCTCTCCTCTCCCCTCATTCTCATTTTCCAGGATCAACATCCCTGGTGTCCAGTGAGGCAGGGTGTTCCGTCTGCGGGCATTCCGTCAGATGAAAAGGTCCTGAGACACCCCAGCCTCACCAGTGAGCCAATCGTGCCGGTGTGCAAAGGTCCACATCATAAACCGGTGAGGACTGCACCGCAAATCGAGGCTGCTGTCATGATGTGTTGTCATACTTGGTTAAGGTGTACAGACCGCGGGACGATGCTTTGTGGAAGAGGGGATCCAGGAGACGTGATCCGCGGAACCGTGCCCACATAAGAAAGCTTTGAGCCCACCTGTGAGCTGTGGTGGGTTTCAGGACCTGCAGGTGTGGGGCTCATCCGGCCCAATAGCCTCTCACAGGCCCTCACTTTCCAGCATCCACAGAACTTGACGTTAGGAATTCCTCCCACGCTCACCTACCTCTTCCTGCACCCGGCACCCCTGTGCATTTGGCGGCTGGGGGAGGAGGTTGGAAGGAACTTGTGAAATCAACATTTTTGGGAAACCTCCAGCTCGGTTCAGAATCAGCAGGACACATGAGCCAGCCACAAAAGATTCACTTTCATGTGGATGCTGCAGCAGGCAAGACTTCCAAGTAAAAACTCTGAATGTGAATTTAGCTAGTTTTGGATAAAGACGCCTTTCAGCGTCAATAAACACCGTGAATGCAGCGGCGGCGGAGTTACAACTTAATGAGATGAGGGGAAGTGCACCGGGTCAGGCCTGATCTCCCAGCCTCTGTCATGCTAATCAGCTGGGCAGCCGGCAGCTGAAAAACTGCTGGAATTTTTATTTGCATTTCATTTACTTGGAAGGAAATTGACCCAGATGGTCCACAAAGGCCCTAGAAGGCTGGCAAGCAGTGTAGGCCTGCACACTTCTCAGAGGGCCTGCACTTGTCTGCCCATCCTTCTTTGAGCCTGGGGCATAAAGGATTAAAACAGCGTAAGGGAATTGATTTCATGATTTTTAGATAATTTCCCTAAGATTTCAGAAAGGACCTCAAAAAACTAATTTAATCAGCCAGGAGCTCAATAGTAATTAAGGGGAAGAAAACCTAAGATAATGAAAGAGGTGGTGAAGATTTTTGCTGTTGCTGGTGGGAACCTTTCTTAATTAGGAAAAGTCTAAAAACTAAATGATGGTAATGGAGACAAACATAGGCCGGAGAGCCAGCGGCTGGCGCCACAGTCAGTACATGATGGATTGCCCACACAGTTCATCTTCTCCAAAAAGAACCCAAGCCATTGTCCACGGAGGTGCCCTGCTTGGCATTTCCATGGGTTTGTGCCTGAAACTTGAAGGTTGGGCCCTCCGGGGGAGTCCAGCGTTTGTCCCCACCTAGTCCGTTCCAATGGAGGGTTCATTCTCATCCAGGTGACACTCACACCTCATCATGAGCCTTGGATAACGTAGGATAGGGGAACGCAGGCTGCAACGTCAGGCGTCCAGATCCACGCTCTGTCAACTACTAGCTGTGTGACCTGAAGTGAGTTAGCCTTACACCTCAGTGTCCTTGGATATAAGATGGGGATAATAATACTACCCTCCCTCTAGGGTCCTTGCGCATCTCCGAAACCAGGTAAGGCACAGAAAGGGCTTAGCACAGGCCCAGGAACATAAGTAGGGCCAAATAAATGTCAGCTATTGTTATTATTGCTATGTGGACATTCTCTTCCAGTCTTTAAGTAAAAATACCTCCCGAATTAATGAAAAATGGATTGATATAAAAATAATCGATGTCCTTCCCATCTTATTTTGATGCCCACAGATACCTGGCACATAGTAGACATCCAATAGCTACAGTATTGGATGAATAATGCATAAAACATCAAGTGTCAAAGAATAAGTGTATGATTGGACTGGACAACAGGGAAGGAGGAATGAACCAAGGGCTTGCTTCATGGAGCCAGGCCTTCGGAGTCCACATACAAGCTCAGGCCTCTCCTTGACCCCGCTCCAATCAGAACTGCTCTCAAATCACAGGAATTCTCCGTTCCCAACACCTGTTTCTAGTCGTTGGCTCAAATGGATCAACTCAGGCTTACTCACCCTCTGATCTGATTTTCTGACTTGAAAGCAAGTAGGAGAAGGATAGAGAGATGTTTCACATCTTTGAGGATGTTGAATGCATGCACTGAGGTAGAGCTTCTGCAGTCTGGGGCTGGCGCTTGTTTTGTTGACTCTCTGCTTTGGACCCTTGCCCACCCTGGGTGCTGATAGCTCTTTGGCCTTGGAGCTCACCACCTTCCCTCTGATTCTTGCCTTTCCTGACCTCCCTGCTCACATGCTTCCTCTCCTCCACTCTAGCTCCAGGCCTGGAGCAGAGGGTGAGTCTGGTTTGCTTACCAGCTTTGCCCCAGAGTTTCACTTCTAGCTTCTTCTTCTCTGCTTCCACCTAAAAGGGCAAGAGAGAGGACCCAGCCTCAGCTCTCATGAAAGATATCCTGATTTATGTCTAAAACATTTATTTTACATGTAAATGTAAAGGTCTTTTGACAGTGGCAATATGAAACATTGATTCCACGTGAGTGCCAAGAAATGGCTCCCTTCTCTAGGATGTCTGCACATTGGCTTTCAGTGACAAACATTATCCCAGCGTCTTTCAAATATAAACCAACTTAAACTGTGCTATGCAAAACATGAGCATTTATTGTAAAGATCCGGGAGTGGGCCAGGGACAGAGACAAGGGTGCACCCTGGGTTTGGGAATGTGCAGAGAGCTGGAACTGGAATTTGAGGCCTCTCTCTGCCACTCACCCCTGCTATTTTCTGTGTTTCTTCATTCTTCTCGTGCTCTCCGAACACTGGCTTCCTCTGTTGTTTTGATGTACAGAATGGAAAACATGGCCTTCAATGGTTGTCACGTTGATATGTTATAGGTCCAGGTACCCAGAGAGAATCTGAATCTCTTGATTCTAATCCCAAATCCAAGGGAATGGACGCTTGAGTGGTTCATTTGGGGGCAAACAGTCATCTCATCATCTAGGGGAGGGGTGGGGCTAATGTGGCTGCCAGAGTTAATGAATTAATATTTGTAAAGCACCTTTTACTTCACACATAATGTGCATATAATGAATTGAAACTAAAGGTTCAATTGATTTTAAGGAAGAGAGAAAAGGAAATGTTGCTCCTCACTCTTTACTTTCTCACCCCTCAAGAATGGGGCAGGGAAAAGGTCCAGGCAGACCCTAGAGACCTGGGAGCCAGCTTCCCTTTGGACAGTCACTGGGCATTGGTGCTAAAAATTACTCTTCACTGAATGCCAATGGAGAAAAGAAAAACCACAGGGAAAGACCCCAAACTACTCTTGGGTTCCCCAAGCAACCCAACATTCTAGACAACCAGGCAGGATGAGGCTGCAACCCCGTGAGCCCAGGGGATCTGTGTTTGTCATGTGCAGGTTGGAGAAATTTCCATCCTGGAAGGCTGGGGTGGGGGTGGAACATTCAGGTGCATGCACTCTTGGAAGGGAGCCTGGCCAATGATCAAGCTAATTCCACTGGGGCCATCTGAGATCCCCAAGAAGGGGCTGTACATGATGGAACACACAGGACAGGGATGGACAGAGGGAGCCTGGAAAGCAGCTTGTCCCAACAAGAATAGTGCTTTAAAGTACCATAGAGGGGACAGGCTTTGCAGCAGAGATCTTAATTTCTCAGGAACTCTAGCCCCAAAGCAGGGAGAGAACTGACAGGATGAGTGCCTTGGGGCAGTGGTTGGCAATCAGGAATGATTTTGCCAGTCTCCCAGCCCTAGGCTCCCCAGGAACAATTTGGCAATGTCCGGGGATATGTTTGTTTGTCACAACTGGGGTGGGAGATGCTATGGATGGCTGTGGATAGAAGCCAGGAATGCTGCCAAACGTCCTACACACGGGACAGGCCACCACAACAAAGACTTATCCAGCCCAAAATGTCAACAGTGCTGAGAGTCAGGAAAACGTGGTGTAGAGGTCTTTCTTGCTCTTGAAACAGTTGTTGGCCCTGATTGCAGAGGTGGCTGGGTGGCGGTGTTGGCAAAGGATGCTGACAAAGATGGCAGAGATGGCACTGGTTGAGGGCATGGCCAAGGTCAGGGGCCGACTTCTGAAGGCAGAGGAATGTCCCACAGCCCTGTTGCTACCTGTACAGACTGTAGCGACCAAGATTTGAATCCCACTGTCATTAATCAATAGTCGGTGGCCTTGGGACAATTATCTAACCTGTCTGAGCTTCGGTTTTCTTTTCTATAAAATGAGAGTGGTAGTATTACTGCCTAAGGGGACTATTGTGAAGAGCCAATGACATAGTGCATGGCAGAGTGTTCAACCCGGGGAGCCTCCACCTCCCCTAAATCTCAGGCAAGCTTTCCCTCCAGGAAACAATGCCACGTGGTAGAGCCACTGGGCAGGAGCGGGAGCAGAAACCGTGAGGGTAGGAGCTGAAGCGAAGTCAACTTCGAGGAAGAGATGCTTGAGATACATTCTTTTCCTTGGTGGTTTGCAAAACAAGAAATGGCAGGGTGGCAAGAGGACTCAGCCATTGCCCCAAAAGACAAAAGAGTTGCTGTTGTGAAGGACACCAAGGCTGGTCAGTGAAAGTGTCCTCGTGAGGCAGGGACTCATCCACATATCAGTCCAAGAATAAGAAAGGACCATTGATAGCACTTTACAATCTCCTCTGAGTCTCTCTTCTCCCAAGGAAATTTGAGTTAACTCTTTGGAGCTCCTCAGAAATCCCTGAGGGATTGGTCCCACATTCACCTAGTGAGCTACCTAGAGGGCGTCCTAAGAAGGATGAAGACATTTCCTAGCCAGGGCGCGGTGATGCAGCTGGAGCACCTCCTTAAAGTGGGAAGGAACGTTGGAAGTACCTTTAGAACCATGGACAGAATCCACTTTTTAGTCTCAGCGGCATCAGACACAAAGTCCAGCACGTGCAAACAAGTGTGGTACAAGATTTTCAAGCAGTGGATTGTGGAAATATCCCAAAGATGTTAGTTTTGAAAGGAACTTCGTAGAACTTTGTAAGACTCTTCACATAGCAAGTGTCTAAAGAAAGTGGAATATTTCTTCAAACAAGAAGAGAGGGTCTGTTCAGGCTGGTCGTGTTGCTCGCGGGCCCAGCCCAGCTCCTGCAGCAACTGCACCAGCCTTTGGGACAGGGGGACAAAGGGCCATCCACTCGGCAGCTCTTGGGGGAAGCCATGAAGGATCAAAGCGTGAGGTTCTTTTTCCAGAGGTGCAAGGCCAGCTCCCAGAGAGGAGGACCTGAACGGTGGCTGGAACACACTGCTGCATCAGTGAATGTTACAAAGTCCCAAGTCGTCTGTGGTTCAGTCACCAGTGACCCACAACTCCAACAAGGTCCATGGCAATGTGGAAAGAAGCAGAGACTTTCATATTGTGGTTATGAACATGCATACCAACCCTTCAGAAAAAAAAACTGTGGCAAGCAAATTGGGGTTCAGGAGCTGCTGAAGTCAGTGGAGGCAGATGTTTAAAGGGGTCAGCCTGGCAAAACAGGCCCAGAGGGAGCAAGTGAGAGCAGCGGGCATGTACAGAGAAAGGGCGTTGTGAGGGTTGGGGAGCTTGGAGAGCAGGGAGACCTCCTGAATTCTTGTAACCAATAAAGCCGATTCTGAAGGAGGAGGGCAAGAAGGAGACATAGTTCTACAAGCTTGTAAAAAATACAAGGCCGCTGGATTAGCAAGTGGGCCTCTGCATCTGGCTTTGGTGGCAGATGCCACCACACTGAGACAACATCTGCTGGCCAAGCCCCGTCCCCCACACTGTGTGTCTGTCAGCCAAAGCTGCAGGGTCCAGCAAATCATGCTTGCCTAGAATTTTCTCTGTCCTGGAGGATGGGCTGGCATTTCAAGGAAGCATGTCTAGTCCTTAAAAAACCAACAGTTTGCATAAGGAAAGCTGGGAAATGACACTCTGGCTTTAGTGCAAGCCACCTTGTCTTTGGAGGAAGCGACCCCACTTACATGAGCAACCTGACTTTTTTCCCCAGGAGCAGCAATGGCACCAGACCAATGTGCAGATCCATGTAGAAGGATGAGCATGCTTTGTGGTCATAAGAGATGAGAAGATATCACTAAAATGGAATCAAGTATTTCTATGGTCTCCACTTGTTCTACTTGTAAATTCCAGACCTGGAAAGGCCAGTCCTCTGGAGCATAGGGGTCTCCCCTGGTTCTGCCGTGTGTGGGGTGTGTGCTGTAACCAGAAGAACTCCTTACCAGGACTGTATGAGTGATGGGGGAAGTATGTTCTGATCTAGCAGAAATGATAGAGGCAGTGACCCTCACGAGGACTGACCCTCCTTTCTTCCAAGTTCGGTCCCGGTGTTGCCGGTAAAAGGCTGGCTAGGACTAGCTCATTCACCAGGATCCTCATTTGATGGGTCTGGGAGGGGAAAAGCAAACAACCTCCAGCTTACTTCTCTCTTGCAGTTCTTTATTCTAGAGAACTCCACTGACTGAGCCCTAATGGCTTTTATTGACAAAATCCTCACTGCCTGAGAAGCAGAAGGGATGGAAGGAGAAGCCAGTGGCTGTGCGGTCCCTTTTTGTGCTCTGTGTTTTCTTTAACGAGTGGGATGTCGTGTACGTTGATGGCATCATCCTTGAGTCTCTTGTCCTTGTGCTTCTCCAATTACAGTATTTAGAGAAAAAAAATCCAGATAGAATCCAAATGTGCATGGATTTCACACTTAGCTGGACTAAGACTGAGTAGGGACACAGTGGTATAGGAGCCACTTGTCCTGGGTTACTTATGTACAAGGGTCATTGTTTCAGGCTATTAAATCTACTGCATCTTAGCTGGTAGCGATAGCTGAGAGGGGTAAAGAAAAAATCAAGTTTTGTCTGCTTGTTTTATCAGCTAAGAAAGATACCCCAGTTACCCAGGAGGTGGGTGCATTTCAAAGTGTATTTAGAGACCAGGGTGCACTAGAGGGTTTTGTGTGCTTGCCACGATACTAGATGAGCGGCAGGTGTGGTTAAAGTCCCAAACCCACTGGATGGACTGGGTGTCAGGTGTCCCCCAGACAGCTGGTGGTGCTGCTGGGACTCCACTGCTCCATTCCACAAAGAACATACATCTTCAGGGATCTCAGGAGGGAGCAATCACATATCTCAAAAAGAGAATAATGGCTATGTTTTTAATCACTCACATTTTCTTTTAGCATTCTGATGTGTGTTGTATCTATCATTCCCCTTACAAGAAATTTTTTTTGGGGTGGTGGTGGATGTTATTAGCAGGTTAGGAGCCCTGCATTTTCACCTACTGGCCACCGTCACACTCTGTGGGGCTCATATCAGTTCCTCTTAAATAGAGCTGTTATGCTGATCAATAAGGGGATGCCTCAAACTATGCAGGTTCAGCAAAGGCACTCGTAATATTCTTAAGATGACTGGATAACAATGGTACTTCCAGGCAAATCCACAGCTGTATGACCAACTGTCTCCAAAGAGCATTAATTAATGGATCCATTCATTCATAATTATTCGTGGATGAGTGCTGTGTTAGTCAGAGTTCTTTGCTCGAGACATAGAGAAACTTACCATGGCTAACTTAGCAAAAGGAAAATTTGGACAGCTACTGGGTCACTCACAGAATTAAAGACAAGAATTGGAAAATCAGACCTCACGTAAAAAGGAAACCAGGAGAGTACCAGGTACCTTGTAGCAGGAGCTAACGGGTAGTGTCTTCAGAGGTCTGTCAAGGAAGTGACTCTGCTTTAAGCATTTTCCAGTCTGTGTCATGGCTCAAGATTCAAATTCCCCAGGACAAGGTCTTAGTCACCACGCTCAGATTGGAAGGGGCAGGGGCAGTTTGCGATTAACATAGAGGACGCCACGAAATGGGGAAGCATAAGAAAATGTGATACTGTGAGCGAAAGAAGGATGGAAGGAATGCTAGGTGGGTACCAACGACAAAGCCTACTTGCAAGGAGGTTTCTGGTGACAAATCATAAGGCCCTGTCCTTGACCACGACCTACTGAACACTTTGATTCGTGTTCTCGGATGGAGACACTAGTGGTGGACCTAGAAAACTATGACCCAAAGTTGAAGGGAGACCTAATGATATGAATGACTGGGCTGAGCTGTAAAAGACGTTATGGGCCATGACACATGGAAAAGTCCTAGATCAAGGTTAAACAATTATTATATACTCTCTCAAACCCCCATCGAAATATCCCCAATGGTGAAACACTAGACGAATTCCTATCGAAACCAGGAATAACAAGCAAGGTCATATTGTTATTTAACACAGTTCTGAAATTTCTAGCCAACACAATTGGAAAATTGGAAACTGCCAATGCACTATGTTGCACAATTCCAGGGAATATTATTCATCTAAGTCTATGTGCATGGTACTCTTGGAATTGTGAAATTGTGTTTGTGTGTCTATTTATGGCAGCCTTGGAAACAAATTTATAATTATTGGAAAAGAGAAGAAAAATTATCATTATATGTAGATAACGTAATTGTCACTTAGAAAATGCAAGAATGGAAAACTATCAAAATTAATAAAATAATTCAGCTAGGTGACAGAAGATAAATATAAAAAAAGTGTTTTTATATAAAAAAAACAATCAATTAGAGCATATAATGGGGAAAAAAAACCCTTTATGTTAGAAATAACCTTTTCCCCAAAACACACACACACACACACACACACACACACACACACACACACACAACTTAGATATAATCTTAACAATAAATGTGTAGGATTTATATGGAAAAATAATAAACTACAAATCTTTATTGAGAGATATAAGAGACAACAGGAGCTGATGTTGAGATGCTTGTGTTCCCCCCAAATAACATGTTGGAACATATCTCCCCAATGTGAAGGTGTTTGGAGGCGGAGATTTTGGGAGGTGATTAGGTCACGAGGCTGGAGTGGGTTAGTTAATCCTCATGAAGGGGATTAGTGCCCTTATAAGAGACTCCAGAAGCTCCCTCGCCACTTCCACCGTGTAGGGACACAATGAGAAGATGGTTGTCTATCAACCAGAAAACTGGCTCTTACCAGACACTAAGTCTACCAGCACCCTGATGTTGGGTTTTCCCAGAACTGCGAGAAATAAATTTCTATTGTTTACAAGCCACCCAGTTTATAGTATTTCTGCTTTAGCAGCTCAAGCAGACTAAGACATGAGTCACTGAATGGGAAAAATGCATTTTGTAAACAAGCAATTCTTTGCAAATTACTAATGTATGGGTTGAACGTTATTCCAGTCAAAATCACACTGAGATTATCTTTCCTTTGGAATAACAACAAAAATTCAAAGTTTAGATAAAATAATAAATGTGAAAAAACTAAGAATTTTCTGAAAAAAGGAGGCTAATGAGGGCTGTCTCTATGGCAAGCTATACACTATAAAATTACTATAATAGAAGTGTTTTCCTAGAACAAAAGTAGACAGAAAGATTAATGGAACAAAATAAGTGTCTCTTATATAAATCCTAGTATACATATAAACTCAACATGTGGATAAATTAAATATAAAAAGTTAACAAGGAGGAGATGACTTATTTAATAATTGGTATAAAGAAATTGGGAAAAAAATTATTTGGACCTTCACATCAGACATAAAAATAAATTTCAGATGGATTAAAGAGTTACATTAAAAATAAAAACATAATTAAACTAGAATAAAATGTATCTAACTTCTAGACAGAGGGTGACATTCTAAGCACTATTGCAATCATATTTGTTGAACCATTTACTATGTGGCAGGCACTGCTCTCAGTACCTTACAAGTATTAACCATTTTCGTCTTATTTTCCAATTGAGGAATGTGAGGCATGGAGCGATGGAGTAACTTCTTCAACGTCCCATAGACAATGGAAGAGCTGTAGTTCAAACCCATCAATGCTGGCAGTAGAGCCCACAAACTTAATCACTGAGCAACACAGGAAATCTGGGAGGGGCAACCCAGGAACTGAGAGTTGGCAGTTATGACACGGACCTAGCAGAGCTCTAATTACAGGAAGTAGAACTGGCCAATGGCCCCAGCTGCTACACTCTGCCATGGTCACTGCTCCCAGCCAATGACAAAGCACAGCAGGGACACTAAAGCAGATTCATTCCTGAGGACATGGGAATCCTCTGATGGCTGACTTTTTGTTTTCCTCTTAACCAGACCCTCCTTCTCCTCCTCCTTCTTTGTCTTTTTTTGTTTGTAATATATTTTTTTAATTGAGGTAACATTGGTTTATAACATTATTCTTTTTTTTAAATTGGGGTGACTCTCGCATAAAATTAATTACTTTAACAATTCCACGGCAATTGGTACATTCTCAGTGTTGTACAACCATCACCTCTATCTAGTTCCAAAATGTTTTTATCACCCCCCAAAAAACCCCCATATCCATTAAGCAGTGGCTCTCCACTCCTCCCCAGCTCCTGGGAGCTACCAGTCTGCTTTCTGTCTCTATGGATTTACTTATTCAGGATATTTCATATCAATGGAATCATCCAATATGTAACCTTTTGTGTCTGGCTTCTTTCGCTTAGCATAGTGTTTTCATGGTTCATCCATATTGTAGCGCATGTCAGTACTTCATTCCATTACATGAATATACTACAGTTTATTTCTCCATTATCTGTTGGTGGACATCTGGACTGTTTCTCCTTTTTGGCTGCTATGAACACATATGTCCGTGTATTTGTTTGAGTCCCTGTTTTCAATCCTTTGGGGTGTATACCTAGGAATAGAATTGCTGAATCATACGGTAATTATATATTTAGCTTTTTGAGAAACCACCAAACTTTCCCACAACAGCTGAACCATTTACATTTCCATTAGCAATGTACAAGCATTCCAGTTTCTCCACATCCCCATCAACACTTGCTATTTTCCATTTTTTGCAGCCGTCCTAGTGAGTGTGAAGTGGTAGCTCACTGTAGTTTTGATTTGCTCTTCCTCAACGGCTAATGATGTCGAGCATCTTTTCATGTGCTTGTTGGCCATGTGTATATCTTTTTTTGGAGAAATGTCTATTTGAATCCTTTGTCCATGTTTTAATCAGGTTGTCTTTTTATTGCTGATCTGTAAGGGTTTTTTACATATTCTGGATATAAGTCCCTCATTAGATATAGAACTTGTAAATATTTTCTCCCATTTTCACTTTCATGCACAAAAGTTTTTAATTTTGATGAAGTCTAATTAATCTATTTTTTGTTGCATGTTATATCTAAGAATTCATCGTCAAAACCAAGGCCATGAAGATTTACCCCTATCGTTTCTTCTGAGAGTGAGAGCTGACTTTGACTAGAGGACTCCATGATGGCTTTTTCGAACTTCCTTAGACTCCAGAGCTGTCTAGGATGCTTTCATCCTACCTTTCCTTTCTCTATCCTTCACTCAGGGTCAGATTTGCATCATGGTCTGACAATTCTCCCAATCTTCCCTGGCTGACTCCCTAGCTTCTCGCACTTCCCTTAATAATATTCTTGCGCTTTTAATCCTGTCTTGGTACTTGCTTCTCAGGGGATCCAGACAAAGAGAAGATGGAAAGATTTGTCCATTCAAATACTGGGAAATATTCCAAATTTTGTCAATATTTACCAAGAGTATTATTAACTCAATTTCTACAATTTGTCTTCAGAAAAACTGGTAGAGATGCAGAAAAAATTTGAGCTTATGTCAAAGGCTGTTTCAAATCATCTTAAATTGTGGTTTGGGGTCTGGCATTCTGCTGGACATCTGGATGGCATCTGGACCCTTCCACATCCACTTCGCCCAAGCTGATGTGGTAAGGACAGGTAGTAACTCTTGGAAGTTTGGGTGCTTAGGTGGCTGGGCCAGAGGTTGATGACAGGAAATATGGAGGAAGATATGCTCTCCCTCTCTGCACGGAATGAGTGGCCCTGATGTCACTCACAGTGAAGCACCAAAACATGGTCCCTTTGGCAGAGGTCAGCTTGTCCTAGGGTATACCAACAGCAGTAGTCATGCTGGAGACCCTCACTTGTGAGTAAACAGACACTAATCAGGAAGATGAAAAAGGAAAAAAGTGTTCTGATGTCCCTAAGCACATGTCAATCACCCCTGGAGTCTCCCAGGAGAAGATTTTGAAGTTCAATGTTGAGGACCTGCTGAGGGGGGCTGTGAAGCTTCCAGAATGAGGTCACTCTATTAGTTAGGGTACTTCTGGCTGCAAATAACAGAAAGCCTGTTCCCAACTGGCTTGCCATTAAGGACTTTTATTATATCACTGAGAGAAACCCGGAGGTGGAGCAGCTCCTGTGAGGCACATCGAGGCTTCATGTTGGTTTCTCCACCATTCACCCGGCTCTGCCTTCCTCTCTGTGCTATCTTGGCTCTAGCTTGAAGCTGAAGGCCCAGAAAAAGATGGGTCTCCATTTTTTGGATATTGTCATGCTCTGGATGAAAAAAAGAAGATGCTCTTTTTTCTAAGAGTAAGAAAACTTTCCCAGAAGCCCCAGCTGATGTGCCCCCCATATTCTGTTGGCCAGAAAACATACCTCAAGGTACAACCCTACCCTTTGGTTTGCTTACACTAATCAGGGTCTACTCTGAAGCTGAGGGTGGGCTTTACTTCCACTTAATCACAAAAGGGAGGACTGCTGAATAAAAACAGATCTATTAGATCCAGGGGAAAATGGATTCGGGGCAGATTATCAGTAGAGTTCATTAATGACTGGTTTTAATGTTTCCTCGAATGCAAATATGGGTTGCATTCATGATAGCCAAACATCCGAAATAGCCTAAATGTACCCTAGGATGCTTGCAATCGCTTCCCTAAGGTGGTCTCTCTCTCCTTACCATCTATTTATCCTCCACAAAGTAACCGGAGTTATTCTTATAAAACGTGAATGAGATCCCATCCCACCACTGCTCAGGACCTTCCAAAGGCTTTCCATTCAT
The DNA here is from genome assembly GCF_004115265.2 of Rhinolophus ferrumequinum. Lineage (NCBI taxonomy): Eukaryota > Metazoa > Chordata > Mammalia > Chiroptera > Rhinolophidae > Rhinolophus > Rhinolophus ferrumequinum. The sequence continues at coordinate 99,726,133 of NC_046287.1, read as the reverse complement.
TGGGAATAATATCGATATTAAAAACAGTACTAATGATAACAGCTAACAAACTCTGCCCACTGGTCCCACACCACCTGGCTCCCGCCCCCTCTCTGACCTACGCTTCCCCCTTCCTCAGTGGTCTTTTTGCTGTTCTCTGAAAATGTCAAGCTCATTTCCACCTCAGGACGTTTGTAGCTGCTATTCTCTCTGCCTGGAATGCCACTCCTACCCTAGTTGCTTTGCGTTGCTTGAGCCTTCATTCCATTCCAGTCTCTGCTCCATTGTCTCTCCCTCAGAGAAGCCTTCCTTAACCACTGTATCTCAAATAGCCCCTTCTCCATCACGCTTCCAACCCTTACCCCTGCTTATTTCTCTCTTTAAGTATTTCTATTGAGAAATATATTACATCTACAGAAGTGTATACATGTTTATTTCCACTTAAAACAACAGTAGTGAGTACCGACGGGCCATTCACCCAAATTAAGGAATCAATAATCCCACTACCTTGTGTGCTCTCCCAGTTGCCTGTTTCTCTCTTCTTCCCAGAATTATCCATATCTTGACTTTTAGGTTAATCATTCCCTTGCTCTTCTGATGGTTTAATGCCTGTGTGTGTATCTCCAAATGCATATTGGTTTAGTTTTGAAATTATTTGTATAAGGAAAAGACAATATTGTCACTGCTAAATGAAGGCTCCAAGGAGAAGTGAGTGATGTCAGCCTCCCTGTGAATTTACAAGAGCCCAGTGCTTCCTACATGGCACCTGCCAGGGCTGTAGTGTGGACCAGGTACTGGGTAGCCCGGAGGAAAACAGTCATAGGAACTGGGCGGCTCTGTATTTTGTCCTTCTAAGCTCACCATGGTTTACCTCCGCCTTACAAGCATAGGTCGGTGTCCTCAGATGATCCAGACAGCAGGACATGGAAAGGCAGAGAAGGAAGAACGAGGATTCCCCAATGTTTGTCTCTAGTCTAGTTTGTCTTCTCCCTTATACTCCAGACTCACACATCCATTAGCCTAATAACATTTCTGCCTGAATGTGTAGTAAGCATATCAAATTCTATAAGTACAAAATCATATTCCAGTCTTCTTTCTTTCTTCTCTGGGAGCCATCCACAACTCATCATTAATTCCTCTCTTTCACATTCCACATTTAATTTGTCACCAAATCCTATTAGCCCCACCCTAAGATTATAGCTAGAGTCTGACCTCCTTTCCCCAAATTCTCTGCCTCCAGCCTGCCCAGCCTGCCAGTAATCCATCCAGGATTATTCTAATGGCCTTTTAACATATACACTCCACAAGGGCAAGGGTTTTGTTAGTTTTGTTTACTATTTTATCCTCAGATAAATTTGTAGAATTCCTCTTAATTCTTGCTCTCTGTTTTATTCCAAATGACTTTCTTATTTGGGTGGTTGTCAGGTGTCTTTTAATCCTTAACCTCTGCTAAGGATTTAGAGTTGGGGTCTATAAAGCTGTTTGAAAGCTCTGGCTGTAACGAGTGGGCTGGTTGACTCAGTTTCACTGTATAGTGGTCTGGGTGGGTTTCCTGTTGAGGACCTTCCAAGGTCAGTGTCTTTGTTTTTTTCTCTTGAGCTGAAAGATTTCCCAATCTCCTGCCAGGATGGTAAGAGTCTGGACCCTCTGTTCTAGGCACCAGATGGGAGATTGTCACTGACAAGGGTGGAGTGGGGAATGGGGCAGGGGCTCACTCAGCATCAGGCATGCACCAAACCATGATTACCTAATCCTCTTGTTCTTTGAAGGGCACAGTCTCATGTGCTCTTGTCCCCAGAGAACAAACCTCCAGTCTTCTTTTGTGATGGGGGAGGAGAAACGTCCAGTGGAGTGGAACGGGTGTGGGGTCTTGGGATGGAGCTGTTTCTCCAATATTCCATGCTCTGTCCTCCAGGCCCATTGGGGTGATCTTGCTTTAGGGTCCTCCATGGCAGCAGCCTGACCCCTCTGGAGCTGAGGATGAGATAGCCACAGCCCTGGGTTTCTTGAATTACTAATTAATAACAATTTTTTTAAATGGTCACAAATCCAAAGATTCCATTCGTATTTTCGATCAGCTGTAGGAAGGGAAAAAATTGCCTTTTTAACACAAGGTCATATGCCTACCATGGAGGGCAATAAACTAAGACCCAAAGGTCTCTAAGCTCCAATTTTTCTCATCTCCAAATGATGGATATTGAACTCAAAACTCTGTTCCAGGAAAAAATGTGATCTGTGGAAAAAATATAAAAAAAGGCAGTAACTTTTCAGAGATGTTAAGTATCAATACAGGTTTTGTCCTAAGAGGGTTATGGTGAAGAGATGACAATCCTCAGGAAAACGAGCCAAATAGAGGAGGGGAAGTGCGGTGGGGACTGTGGTCATGTCCCTCCTGGCCACCTTTCCACCCCTCATCCCCATCTTGGGGAGGGGAGACTGCGTGAGGGAGGGGCACCATATGTGGGTGTGATTTCTGTGGGGGTGAGCATAGAATTAACTGCTCACCTTCTTGGCCTGCCCTCATGCCTTCTATTTACATTTTTCCCAAGAGCTGCATTTTTATTCTATTTTAAAAGATAGGCTCAGGAAAATATCTCTTACCTTACAACAATAACCCCTAAGTCATGCTCACCAATACTTAATTTAATGTGTTCTTTCGAACCTCTCAGCCAGATTCACAGATTCATAGCAACTGGTGACGGAGAGGAATTTACACAGTTTCCCCCAGAGCGTGAGCTTTGTGATCACACATATCCTGGTTCCATTCCACTATTTGCTGTGTGACCTGGGAAAGTTACTTGATCTTTGAGTGTCAATTTCCTCATTTATGAAGTAAAGATAATGGTATCTTCCTCAACAAGGGTACTGTCTGTCATAGAACCCAGCAACAACGGGAAGCGAGCTTTCTGGGCACAGAGGTAGTTCTCCACGATTTTCAAGAACTCTGTCCCGGAAGTTGTGAGATTTCTACAAGTATATTCACTCCCTGGGCTTTTTGCAGCCTTCTCAGTTTGACATAGAGCTTCCCTCAGTTCTGACCTTCTCAAGGCAGCTCATTTCCTAGAGGTTCTGACTCAGTAACCACATTTCACTGGCATCTTCGCTCCTGGCCCAATTCTACTGATAGAATTAGTTGGGAAAAAAATCTTCAGAACTGTGGTATTTAGTAAGTAGCACCAAAGTTTGATTTGTGCTGTCCTTCTACAAAGAAATGAAGGGATGGTCTTTCTACTCTCTTTAATTAGAAAATATAGGAAAATGATTAAGGCTAAAAATGGGAGAGAAAGAAACAGCAGGCTAAGATGGGCTTGTAGCTGACAGGCACTTTGCTGGCTTTTTATTGTCAATTCCTCGTCTTCCCTTGCCTCCCCCCACATTAAGTGAGCATTGTTTGTGACCATTCTTGCCATAAAAATACACTTACCAGAGAAAATATAGGATTTTTCAAAAAATGCTGACATTCCTCAATATGTCCAAAAGATTATTGAAGTTCATTTCAAGTTCAACGTGCCTCCTGACTAAAAGAGTGATAATTCACGCTCAGAGAGTTCAGAGTGGGAGCAGGTACGCCTGGGTAGAGCAGTGGGGCAGCCTCACGGGGTCGCTGCAGAAGGGGGAGAAAGCAACCTCTTCAGGAAGAAAATCAAGTTCAAGATAATAGCTTCCTTCAAACAGCATTTGTTTCATCCTTGCATCAAATTAAAAACAAACCCAAACTTTTCTCTATAAAACCTTGTCTAGCTGCAAGCCAGACTTCAAACAGCCCTAAAATGTCCTTTGCCTACACACCAGATAGTTCAAGGGAACCGAAAAGTGCCCAGGAGAAGACTTTGTATGGGAACGTTAACTTCCCGTTCCATTTGACTTTTGGTCTTTAAAATACAGGTCAAATCAATGAATTTAATGAAGGCCGTTTAACACAATGGCTTTGCCTTGCATTTTGACCCATGTAAAGGGGAGGCAGTCCAGGTCACAAAGCTTTAGCAGAACTTTAAGTGGTTAGTACACAAATGTGACAGAACGTTTAGAATCTCAGAGACTTGCAAGACCTATTGACAAGCAGTTAAAAGTATTTGAAAAAGCTGCATGAATGAACTTTGATAAGGTAGCACCATTGTCTTCCATTGTCTCTTTCTCTTCATACGAAAACTCCCCCAAAAGAACAAGAGTCAATGAATGTGAAATGTAGTGTCAGTTTTACTGGACTCCGGACGCCTTTCGGCACTGTGGACTTTTTGTGGTGAGTTCATGCTACTTAAAAGTATTCTTCCCTCTGAGTTTCAACTCTTGCAAATGGTGACTTTTCAGTCCGCTCCCCACCCAAGTCTATTCCAACTGCTTTCATGCCATGAATAGCTCTTTAAGTTAAAAGAAGTGAAGATTAATTTCAGGATTTTTGCTTCTTCGTGACACTGGGATTTTTTGGAGAGGCAATGAAATGCATCATTGCTCGCCCCTCAGCTCAGTGGAGGGGGTAGTGAGGGAATATGCCACGAGGAGAAATGAGCCATGTTCTCCTGAAGCCTGAAAATGGTGCCCTTCACACCAAGGGCACGGGCAGGGAGCTTGAGTCCAGAAACCTGCCAATCACCTTCAAACCTGGGAGAGATGAGGAGACTCAAATAGAATCTGAGTAAATGTCAAATTTTAAAGAAGTGTGTAGGGAAGTGGAGGGAGGGAGGGAAAGTCTTTTCAACCGAAACCACCTCCTTAGGAATTAGCGTGAGCCAGTCCCCTGGATTGCAAGACAGGCTTGTTACGAAGGATCATCCATACCTGCCTTTATATATTTTTTTTTATCAGCAATGCTCCATTTTTCCAAGCTGTGTCTAAAATATCAGTTCCCAGGGGGGCTCCGCCATTGTTTGAAAACATCCTCAGCCCGTCGGTAAGTTGCGTGAAAACAGTGGTGGGATTGGAAAAGTCTACAAAGACCCCGTCTAAAGAGCCATGTGTTGGTTTCACAGGGTTTCATAGTTCTAAGATTTGCTAAATATGCTTTGGGGGGTTTTCTCAGTAAATCTCTATAGATAGATTTTATTGTATTTTACCCTTTTGTCTGTTTTTTTGTGTGTGTTTGAAATTTCTCCCTTATTCATTGACCAGTAACTTTCTGTCACCCATCTTTGACTTTTCTCCTTACATCTGCATTTAAGCTGTCATTTACTTCTGCTGTTCCCTCCTCTCAATATCTGACAGCCAAAGCCTTCATGAGCTTTTATCCCTTTGTGTTTGCATTATGACATAACCTGTGCAAAGTGGCCCAGCTCCCCAATTCTTGTATGTAAAATTTGCAACATTTTTTGAGACGGGTCAGTGCCCATTTTTGGGATCCTTTTCTTTATCTGAGTACCGTGTTAAAACTTTTTGCAGATGTGGCCTATTCAGGAGCAGGCTGCGGCTGCATGCAGAGATGGGGAAAAGAAGAAAAGGCCTTCCTATTTTGTGATTGCCATAGTAACTCAAACATTGCCAGTGTGTTTGCTGGTCCCGCGGCCGCAGCCTGTGAGCTAGATTTCCTGTGCAATCAAGCCCTCTACTGGAGATCGTGGCTCGTATGACACAGGGTACAGAGAGGACAGTGTGCTTGTTAGGTCCGAAATTAAGCATTTCACTTTAAAATAATACCCATTTGTATCCATTTTGTTCAACATAACAACAGCTGCTGTCCCTGGAATGACAGACTTGCCTTTTTAACCAAAGCTTCATATGACATTTATGAATGAGGCTGGTTCCATTCATTTGCAGTTTGAATTCACAGTAGTTATTTTTGCTGTGTTTTTTTTCTCCCTCAGCATATGGGTGAAATTCAACATGATTCAAGTAATTATATACACAGTTCATGAGGAGGAAAAAGCCTGCTTTGTTTGTATCATCTCTTTTAAACTAGTTAGTGGGCTTTAGCTTTTTTTTTTTAAGAAAGCAAAATATAAAAGATGAATTGATGGTAATTTTAAAAATGTTGATTGCCTCAAAATAGCAAGCATAATGAAATAAGATGCAATGTTGTCACCAGATTTTATTTATTCATTTTTTTGGGCAAACAACTGAAAACATCAATCCAAGTTTCTCAGTGGGGCAGGGGCAGAGAGATCCCGGGCAGAACCCTCTGGCTGAAGTCATTAAAAAACTACAGCTCTGAGTTCTTGTTTTTTTTTTTTTTTTTTTAAGATTTTTTAATTATTATTATTGGGGAAGGGGAACAGGACTTTATTGGGGAACAGTGTGTACTTCCAGGACTTTTTTTCCAAGTCAAATTGTTGTCCTTTCAATCTTAGTTGTGGAGGGTGCCGTTCAGCTTCAAGTTGTTGTCCTTTCAGTCTTAGCTGTGGAGGGCGCAGCTCAGCTCCAGGTCCAGTTGCCTTTGTTAGTTGCAGGTGGCGCAGTCCACCATCCCTTGGGGAGTTGAACTGGCAACCTTGTGGTTGAGAGGACACACTTCAACCAACTGAGCCATCCAGGAGCTCTGGCAGCTCAGCTCAAGGTGCCGTGTTCAATTTTCGTTGCAGGAGGCGGAGCCCACCATCCCTTGCGGGACTCAAGGAATCGAACTGGCAGCCTTAGGAGTTAGGAGCATGGAGCTCTAACCGCCTGAGCCACCGGGCCGGCCCCTGAGTTCTTCTTTTGCTTGCCAAGTGCTCAGGGCCCAGAAAAATGAACAAAACTGTAAGACATTACGCAGGTGAAATGCTCTATTTGGCACAAAAGACCAAATGACAGTCCTTCCAGAATACTGTGCAGCTTCACAATATTGCTAGTATTAAGGAAAATAAATCAATGTTGTCACGTACGTAACGTAACGTAAATTGGTTATTTATGTTAACCAATAAATGCAGTGTGATAGTGATACGTGAATAATAGCTACACTGGTAGTTCTTCTCTTCCATCTCCTCCTTTCTCCTTCTCCTTCTCCCTCTTCTTTTTTTAAAATTTTATTAAATTTATTGGGGTGACATTGGTTAATAAGATTATATAGGTTTCAAGTGTACAATTCTATAATGTGTCATCTGTATATTGCGTTGTGTGTTCACCACCCAAAGTCAAACCTCCTTCCATCACCATATACACAGGGTGCCCAAAAATGTACACACATTTTAAGAAAGGAAAACTATACTAAAATTGTAATACTCAATATATGCCGATAACAAAAGATGAATACAAGTCACATTTGACTTCTGCAATTACAAGAGGTGCTCAAAGTGGTTATTATCAGTGTAATTTTAATACAGTGATTGTATTAAAATCACTAAGATTGGAAAAGCAATAAGAAATCAACCCATTTGAGTCTAATTGCCAATTTTAAATCATTCAGCTAACAACAAGAATTTGACCCTGTGAATTCAATGTTCCTTAACAATGCTTCCCTAATCTGAAAATAAAAAGAACCTGAAAGGATGATTTTCATAATTTGTAAGTTTCCATTTCTCCCAATATGTAAAAACATTTAGAAAATTAAAACATTTGTTTTTAGTCATGAAGTTTGGGTAAGTTCTTCTATCTTCCCTGCCTTATCCCAATTTGTAGAAAATAGGAATGAAAAGCAGCATTAGTAGGATCAATGTCAATGGAAACTATCTTTCTTTGAGACCCACAACATTTGTTTTCCAACTCTTTCAAAGTTATCTATTTTGTAGAAGAATCATTATATCAGCACAAGCTATAAATTTAGGCTGGAAAAATTCCTAAATGCACATGACGGTTTTGATTTTTGTAAGAAATTGTCAGGTGTAAAATCTGGAGTAGAAAACATTCGATATCTAAAGTTCTTAGAGATGAGTTTGACACATGGCAAGCACGAAAATGTGCCAGTGATTTTTATTATCCTAGTAATTCTATCCATTCACTTATTCAAAATTCACTTGAAATCAACAAAGGATGGGCAACACTTATAAAAACTAAAATCTCCAATAACTTATTTACTTAAGAACCAATGGGATTCTTAAATCAATTCTTAACTATGCATACATTAATGAATAGATATGTCTTCATTCACTCATTCATGTATGCTGAAACTTTATAGACTAGACTAAGTCTCTCTCTCTCTCTGTCTCTCTCTCTCTCTCTCTCTCTCTCTCTCCACACACACACACACACACACACACACACACACACACACACACGAGGTCTGACAATTTAGTCTGCAAACTCATCCTAGAAAAAGTGCTACATACCTCATTACTGAATATCATTACAGTCACCTTGAAGTACTCCCCTTGGGAAGCTGTGCACTGACGCCGAAGTCTAGTCCACCCTTCAAAGCAATTTTGGAACTCTTTTTCTAGAATGGCCATCAGAGCTGTCGTCACATTACCCCTGATGTCCTGAATGTCATCAAAATGTCTTCCTTTCAATATTTCCTTTATCTTCAGGCATAGGAAGTAGTTATTAGGGGCCAGATCAAATGAGTAGGGAGGGTGTTCCAATACATTTATTTGTTTACTGGCTAAAAACTCCCTCACAGATAGTGCCATGAGAGCTGGTACATTGTTCAGGTCGTCTAACTTTTTCACGTAGCCTTTTCAGAGCTTCCAAATAGTAAGCTTGGTTAACTTTCCAGTAGGTACAAATTCATAATGAATAATCCCTCTGATATCAAAAAGGGTTAGCAACAGCATTGCAAAATGTTCGTGAACTTAAGTGTCAGAACTTGTGTGTGTGTGTGTGTGTGTGTGTGTGTACCAGGGGTGCCAAAAAAAATGTATACAAGTGGACATTTTGGCCAACATTGCTCAAGCTACGTAGCTCGCCATAATTAGAAGTGCTGGACGCTGATGGTAACCACTTTGAGCACCTCTTGTAATCGCAGAAGTCAAACATGACTTGTGAAATCTTTTGTTATTGGTATATATTGAGTATTATAATTTTAATACAGTTTTCCTTGCTTAAAATGTGTGTGTGTGTGTGTGTGTGTGTGTGTGTGTATAGCACAGTGCTAGGCACTGAGGCCAAAAGAGATAAGTAGCTCCGAGACTCACTGAACATACACTGAGTGGGGAGCCAGCTAAACAAGAAGACCCTTCACAGCAGTGTGACACAATGAGTGGAGTGTGTTCAAGGTATAGGTAGAGGAAGTGCCTGACTGTGAAGACAGAAGGACATCACTGAGCTGAAACCGGAGAATGACTGCACCTTGGAACTTGGGTCGCTGGGGAGGAAGAGAGGACAGGAATGATAATGTGTTCTCGGAAGATGAACTCAAATCTACAAAAGCATGGAGGTATGAGAGAATAGGAGGTTTCTGCGCATACAAAAGTCAGGATAGTTGAAGTATTCCTTAGTTTTCCTCCCAAATTTTCTAAGTAAAGCATTTATTGAATTTACCCAGCAAAGATTTATTGCATTCCTATTACTATAAGCAAGTTACTTTATTAGTAGAATAAAAAATTAACCACAGTCTCTGCCTTCAAAAATACTACCAGTCTACCTTTTGAAGTCTAATAAGATAAAAAATGCATTCTGAAACTAAATAGAAATGGTCTTTGGGTTTTCAGTACCCTGGCTTTCCTGCACTCATTTAAAAGACTGAGGATTAGCTATAGTCACTTCTAACTATGGCCAACCTTCTGCTACCTGCAATTTGAAAGTGTGTCATGTCCTTCAGGGGCCATCCGGTCTGTGACATGTGTGTCCTCTATGAGTGTGGGGACGTCTTTTGTATAGGGCCTCAAGAAAGAGTCTTGCGTGGGACCGCATTTCTGCAGGTCTGGGGAAGTCTTGGGAACAGTAGAGGGACACAGCAGTGCCACAGCCCACAGCCAGGCCGGAGAGGAAAAGCAGCAAAAAGTGGGGAGCAGAATCCAGTCTTCCCTCTCCAGTCAATGTCTCCCTCTCTGTCTGCACTTCTCATTTGTCCTGCCCTCCCAGCTCCCCACCCCAACACACACACACACACACACACACTCACACACACACCCCTCATTTCTCAATGCAAAGTCTCTTTAGTACTCAAGTATTTAGGACACGCAGTATTACTCCCAATTTGTTGGTGTGTTGTTTGGCAATTGCTTCTGTTAGTTTACATTCATTGGTTAGCCCAGCTAGATCAGTGGTACTCTGCCGGGCTCTGGCAGAAGACATTATTTCTACACACTCTTAATATCATATCATCAAAAGCCTTCTCTCCCAACTTGAGAATTGGAGAAGCAATAAGAAATCAACCTGCGTGAGCCTTATTCTCAACTTATAAATTCACTTCGGCTAACAACAAGAATTTGACCCCATGAATTCAACGTCATGTGACAAATGCTACTGTGTGCTCAGGCTGAGTCCAGGCTATGGGATGGAGCGCTGGGCAGGGACTCAGAGAGGTGCAGACACAACCGTGTGCCATATTCCCACCACACCCTGCGAAGCACTGACAGAAATTGTTTAATTTAAAGAATGATTTGGAGAATTGCTTGTATCATCTCTGTGTCCCCCACTAGCATGTAAGCCCTATGAGGGAAGGTTTGTTCTCTGCTGTATCTCCAGGGGTGAGCAAAGGGCTAATAAGACAGTAGTCACTCAGCATATATTTGTTGAATGAAAGTGAATTCATCCAGCCACATTGCTATTTCAGACTCTCGGGGATCCTTCCAGCAGCCACATGGCCACCTCTTATCCCCGCTGAGATTGGCTCTGGACATAACAGGTATCCACCTGGATCTTTCTTGTGCCACCCACAACAGTGCCGGCTGTAAAGGAAACACCCATTTCTTAGTTAAATCAGAAAGATACATGGTTTTCCCTACTGGGCAGACTCTGTGTACCCGTCTGCAACTTTGTTCCCAGCAGTCCTAAATTGTGACAAGCCAGTGGCTATGACATCTCAGATAAAAGCACTCCATAAATTTGGACAATTCTTACTCATCTGCTTTATCTCTAGACCAGTGGTTCTCAGCCCTGGAAGCACCTTAGAATCACCTGGGGCAGCTGTAATGAACTCCGGATACTCAGCTTGCATCCAGGCTGATCAAATCAGAATCTCTGGAGGCTGAACCCAAGACTAGAGAACATATTTTCTAATGTTCTCTAGATGATTTCAACATGCGGCCAGGGTTGACACTCTCTTATCTAGACAGTTGTCATAAACCCTCCCTACTGGATTTGGAGTTCTATGAATTCTATGATCAGAAACCCTAATGAGTTGGGGTGTGAGGGGTCATTTGGTCTGTACCTTCCCTCCTCATAACCTCTCCAAAGAGACGTGAATTGGGCCTTTTTTCTCTAACTTGGATTGGCTTTGGGGAGCAAATGATTGTCCTTGTAAAGCCTGAAGCCAATTCTTTGGGATAGTACTTGGAGGTTTCCAAGAGTGTGGTGCAAGAAGAAGCCAATGGGGAAGGTGGATACAGAGGGTAAATTTGAGGGTTGAGGGATATAGCCAGAAAGGCAACAAAATATGCAGCCCCAGAGAAACAATGCTTAGGAGAGCAGGACTCAGACTTCTGACAATGTTTGGTCTGGTTAACCCGAGGCAGCTATAATTGAACACAACTTACCTGGGTTACTCAGACTGTGGGTACGAATGAGGTCACTAGAGGAGGAAATAGTGGGAAAGGCTCATTGCCTCTACCTGCTGACAGGGGGGTCTGGGCATCAAGGGTGGGAGAGTTTCACAGGCAGTTGACTCTTTCTGGGACACCTGCCCCATCAGGTACATCTGTTTCTCACCCACCATGCTGCATACCCACCACGGTGCCCTCACCAATACGCTGACCCTTTAGGTGTCAGAGCTGCAGGTGATCATGGCGAAAGTGAGGGTGGGAACCCAGAAGGAAAACCTTAGCGGGAAGAGCCCCAGTGTCCGATAACCCAGAGCATCCAGCTTCCATGATCTTATCTGTCAGGGTCTGTGTTAGATCTCACATTTACAAAGGTTTCTTCTACTAAGCACAAGTGCGCAATCCTCAGGTGCCCACTCCACTTAACTCCACTCAAGACACAGACCCTTACTGTGGCTTTTGAGGAAGGCCCCTCAACTTCCCAAATTCTAGTTTCTGTCTCTATGGGATTGACTACTCTAGGTACCTTGTATAAGTAGAATCATACAGTACTTGTCTTTTTGTGACTGGCTTACTTCACTTAGTGTAATGTCCTCAGGATTTACCCATGTTGTAATGTGTCAGAACTCCCTTCCTTTTTAAGGCTGAATAATATCCCATCATATGTGTATGTTGCATTTGTTTATCTGTTGGTAGACATTTGGGCTGTTCCCATTTTTTGGCTATTGTGAGTAATGCTGCTTTGAACATGGGTGCATATATGCTTACTGTTTAAGTAGATTTCGACAACTGCCATGGTCCCATTCCTCACCCTGCTGGGTCTTTTCTGCCAGCCTGCTCTTGGTGCACTGTGCGCTTCTTTTCCCAGTCTGTGGGTGCAGAGAGAGGGCCCTGAGCTGGTGAGCCCTCCCCCGTCTTCTCCCAGGCCAGGCTCAGCACTGCTGCCTCCTCTCCTGCCTTGCTCCCAGGGCACCAGGTGACCGGCCATCATACACGGCCCCTGCTCCCCTTCAGGGGTGCCCTTCTCTGCAGAAAGACAGCAGCATTTGTTCTGTCCTAACTACCCGGATGGGAGAGTCCCATAGAATTCACATGTAGAAACAGAGTAAAAAAAATAAAAAAAGTTAACCCTAAAATCATCACAACTAGATAAGGAAATGGGAGAGATTCTGTCCCCGATTCTCCCCCCTTTCTTTTCTTTCTCATCTTTGCTTCTGCAAAAAGCCACAAAAGGGTTAAATACTTTGCCACGAGGTGGGATAAACTTCTGAAGTCTGTGGTGGCCTGATTGTCCCCAGGCCTGCACTGTGTGAGGGATGGCCCGCTCCTTTGTTGATTATAATGGTACATCTTCATTATTGTTCTAATACTCCTTTAAAAAAACACCCTAATCTTTCTCTGGTGCCAATGACTGCCACAATACGGGATGCTTTATTTCTGTCCCCTCTGTCCTTCCCTTAACCCCCCATTGTTGCCATAGTCACGATGGAGCGATAGCCCGTTTCCGTACTGTACCGCCCCGAGGTTATTGTTTAAATCTGTATTATTCCACTGTTCTGCAGATTTACATTTTTAATGGCTCATTTATGTAATCCCATAAATAAAGTAGCAAAAAAAGCATCCCACACAAATGAGTGAATCAGAGTTTGAAAAAGGCTCCTGAGGCAGGTCAGCGAGGGTCTCAGCTGCGGAGCCTTGATTGGGGTGGCCGGTGTAGCTAGGGTGGCAGCGGGCTTAAGACCACCCAGTCAGCGCCCAAATGGGGCATTACCAAGGAATAGCGGGACGGTGCTGGAGTTCAATCTCCCCTATTTATCAGAGAACACAGTTCTACTCAAAATCCATTTGAGTCTGAGACTCATTTACCTTACTGCTTTGACAGCTGCACCTCTCTCTCTGGCAGAGAAGTTTCTACGATTAGCTTTTTCCCTTCTAGCAGCTGATGCTGCGTGCCTCCCCACCCCCTCCTTTCTTCTTCTTAACCAATATATTCCTGGGGCTGCTAAATTCTCTCTAAAGAGCCTGTGAATTCAAGCACCTGCCTCAAGAATGTATTTGACACACTGAACAGACATATAGTTGGAACAATTCACCGTCAGGCTTCCCTCCACCAGTTTCTTGCCTCATACTCCCTCTGCCGCGAATGAAAAGCCTTAGTGAACCTTAGCTCCTTTGGGGAAGTTTGTACTAATTAGGCGCCAATGAAGAAAGGGGCTAAAATGGAACCGAACAATTTTTCCGGGTCCCTGCCTGGCTTAGATGCAAAACCGTAAGTCACCGTCCTCCAGTGTGGTGGACATCTTGGCTCCCAAATACTTGTTCAACTGTCACTATTTATTTAATGCTGTCACTTGAAACAGTTTTGCTTTTGGACATTATAGCAAAGCCTGACAGCGGGTCAGAGGCCTCTGTCTTTCTCTGCCTCTAGGGCACCTCTGCAGTGGCCTCTGCACAGATCTGGAACTCTTGCACATTTGTCTATCAGAAATGCATGCTGATGGTTTGCAAGTGGTTTGGGACCAACAAAAACAGAGGAATGCAAGTGCTTGAAACGCACATAAACATCATAATCTAGTCAAATTAAGTCAAAACTTAATTGATTTTAAAATCGTAATTCCAAAGCAAGAAAGCCTTCAAATCCCAACTCTCCTATTTTCTTGCTACGGAAAAATGACTTCTAAATTTGGCAAAATGAGGGTTTTCATCTGTAATGCCCATCTCGGAGGTTTGTGAGAAAAAGGCATTTTTCTCTTACACCTTGGCAGAGGGAAAATCACTTTGCGAGTTGAGGGAGAATCAGAGGGTTTCTTGCCTGGTTTTCCCCGAGAAAGACAGGGAGGCGGAGGAGGAGCCCTGGGGCCAGACCAGCGAGTTCTCGTGGGGAGACTTGCGAGTGCTCACCCTGCCGAGTGTAGGTCCTGAAAAATCAGCGGGAACTTCTCTCTGTTCGCTGCTCTATGCTTACCATGAAGACTGATGTGTAGCATGTGACACGTGACACTTGACACGTGATAGTCATAGAGACGGACTGAATGATGGAAGAACCTACCTGAGCCTTACTTTAGTCATTTGTGAAGCCTGTCCCTGAGAGTGGTCATGAAAACCACCCCACACCTAAAGAACTACCTAAATGTGAGTTATGGAAGAAGGGAATGCCGGTAGAATGGAAGAAGGCGAATATTTTCATTAGACGTTTTTGTCTTTTACAATATTTCTCATGGGAAATGTTAAACCTCACTAATGAGGTTATCCTCCCTTGAAAGAGAGAAGAAAATTTCATAATGTTCTGCCCTTCATATACATAGGTGATGTTAATTTTTTTTTTTTTAACTTCAGTACTGGGGTGGATTTGCCCCGAATCACCTATAAGTCCTGTTGGTCCTCTCTGTGACCATGGTCTAATGGTAAGTTGAGATAATTGTGGTTAAAAGAAGAGTTTCAGACCAAGCCATGCAGTTGTGCCACTTTTTAAATTCTCATAATTTATGGAGATTGAATTCATGGTCATGATCTCCTTACAGTGAGTATATGAGCAGAGCTAATAAAATACCCAACTAATTTATACAAAATTAACATAAACTAAACCTTCAATTTAATAATTAGGAAAATGAATTAGTGCATCTGTGCTGCTGCCATTGCTGGGTATTTATCTCTTTGATTAATCGTGGTGAAATTGAGCCAAGCATTTCTTGAAGATTCTGTATTGCCACAGCCTCAGATGATTTCCCTTTCAGTTCTTGATGTCACTTCTCGACGATGAGCTCTTGGACTAAGCAAATCTACATCAGCCTTACTCCACCTAAAGTAAAACCTCCAGGGGCGTAGGTGTGCCTCATGCTCCCAACACAGTGGCCTGGGCTGCCAAAGAGGCCCCTGTCCTCCTGCACAGAGATCAGGTGCCATGGGCCTTTATATCACCTCCTGCAGGTGCTACTCAATTGGATGCTGAAGACAGCACATGAACTTGGACCCAGGGAAAAGACAGGCCCTGGCCAGGCCACCAGAGCCGGGATCTTAGGACTCAGACTTGCTTACAGGTCAAAGGCACTAGTCCCATCATGCCTCACTTCCCTTCTTATTTCCAAGCCACCCAGATTATGCGTCACCATAAAGATTCTTATTTTCGTAGAGCTCTATACTCACCTAATGCCATGGCTTTCAAGTCATTTTCACTCCAACTTACAGTAAGGAATGAATTTTACGTCTACATCTAGGGTGCAAACACACACACTCACATACACAAACAAAAAAATTACAAAACAATGTTCATCTAAAGTTTATCAGATATGCTCTTATAGTTTTCTATTCTATTATATATAGACCCTCTTTCAATATTTTTAAAGCTCTAAATTGATTCATAACCTCCTAAGTTACTTTCTTTCTGTACCTGAAACCTGGCTTCCTCCTAAGGACACCGTTTCCACTCCATTTCTCTTGGAGGGTTGCTTCCCCTGCTCTCTAGGCGTCACACGCTCCTTTTGACCCTGCCAGGCTCTTTCTTCCATCTTCCTTCTGACTTCACAGCTCCTTTGACTTGCATTCCAACAGCTTTTGTCATCGGCCACCACTCCTTGTTATTGCCATCTATCAATCTTCCCCCAATTTATTGAGGATTTTGTCCCCCAGAACAGTTTTTCTCTTCAAAAGGACTCTTGCATCGTTCTGAGTCATTTCAACATCCAAGTTGATGATCCATTTAACACTTTGATCTTTCAGTTCCTTGATGTCTTCACTTCCCGAGATTTCTCCTGGTCTTCACCAAGAATTGTACCAATTGCTAAATCCTGTTTGCTACTTGCTACTCCCCTCCTCTCCAACTGGTCATTTACTCTCATACCCCCCACACCAACATTTTCAACCCCCGCCGGACCCTAATAGGTTAATACTTCTCTGTCAGTCACTCCCACACGTCCCCTTCAAGGTCAGATTCTGTGGTATGGCCCCTTGACTTCCTTCCCCTCCGCTAGAATAGCTTATATAATTGGGGCTGGGGCGGGGGAAGCAAACTCCCATTAGCCCCAGATTTCTGCTTTTTTTGGACTGGCATCTTAGCAGCTGAATGTGACTTTAAGAAAGCACACACCATGGAGACCGTTCTCACTTTAAATTTACTTCCACAAACGGCACTGCTGAGCCATCCCACTCCATGTCTTTATCAAATTAGATTACTGCTATTTCACACTTTTTTGTCACAGACCTCCAGTCCTACACACATATCAACACAGATATTGACCTAGCTCCATATTTCCATTATTTCATTGAAAAATAGTAGCTGGTAAAAAACATACCTCATCTTCCCAGAACCAAATCTTTCAGCATATTGGGTATGACAAGTTCGCGAACTTGTTGCAATGATGTTGTTAACCTTTTTTTTTTTTTTTTTAATATCGGAGGGATTATTCATTTGAATTTGTACCAACTGGACAAACAGTTAACCAAGTTTATTATTTGGAAGTGCTGAAAAGACTGCGTGAAAAAGTTAGACGACCTGAAGTTTTCACCAACAATTCATGGCTTTTGCATCACGACAATGCACCAGCTCACATGGCATTGTCTGTGAGGGAGTTTTTAGCCAATAAGCAAATAACTGTATTGGAACACCCTCCCTACTCACCTGATCTGGCCCCCAATGACTTCTTTCTTTACCTGAAGATAAAGGAAATATTGAAAGGAAGACATTTTGATGACATTCAGGCCATCAAGGGCAATATGACGACAGCTCTGATGGCCATTCCAGAAAAAGAGTTCCAAAATTGCTTTGAAGGGTGGACTAGGTGCTGGCGTCGGTGCATAGCTCCCCAAGGGGAGTACTTTGAAGGTGACTGTAGTGATATTCAGCAATGAGGTATGTAGAACTTGTTTAAGATGAGTTCGTGAACTTAATTGTCAGACCTCGTATTGAATCCACACAGCAACTCTGAGAAGTAAGCAGCATTATTTGTCCAAGCAGTTTGGGAAGATTATTTGTCCAAGTTCTCACAGGAAGTACTAAAGCTGGAATTCAGATCTAGGCTTGTCCAGCTTCGAAGCACAGGCTCTCTCTCCATGTGGGGGAGCAACAATATGCAGAAGATGGTGGACCTGCCATGATGGGGACACAGCCTGTTCCATGCCAACAGCCTTCCTGAGATTTAGATATCTTAACACCAAAACAGCAGGAATATTTTTTAAAGCATTCTTTTATAAGATTTGACATATAACATAGCACATAAAATGTAGGAACTTAATGAGTTTTAAAAGTACATGCATCTTAGAAATCTTTTAAATTTTAATCAATTATTTGAAGATGTATCAGCTGTTTGGCATCATTCAAAGGCATTTGGGGATATCTGAAAATGAGGAAAATTTTAAGCAAATCTCATGTTTTCAGTGTCATAAAATTCCATAACACTTGTTGCAAATCAGTTTTCCAAAATACGAAAAATCTGAATTTTCAAGGCACACTTATTTTCTTTAAAATGCCCACTGAAAGAGTTTGATGCAGTAAGAGAACCAAACAAAACCAAAACCCTAAAAACTACATACGACATCTTTTATTTACGGGACAATGTTGATCCCACGTAGTGTGATAACCTCACTCTACTCCACAATTGACCGTCACAGAATCCGTGGGGTGGGTGGAGGGGTGGGTGACAGGGTGACTCCTTGGAAAATGCCTCTGGTGTCCCCTCCTGTATGAATCCATTTTTTTTACTTCCCTGTTTACCCTGTGTATTGGAGAATTTCTTGTTCAGTAGCCCATGATGTTTGTTCTATGAAACATACAGGTTTTCACTACACAAAATTACCTCCGACAAAAATCATTTTTGTGCTGCCCTTTTGAATCTGTACCCCTTTGTTCATGGATTGGGTCACTGTAACATCATAAACTGGTGTTGTAGGCAAGCCTCTGAAAATCTCTGACTTTGTTTCCCGCTACAAAATGCAGAGGATAATTTCCATAATGACTTGTACTTTGTTGTCATGTCAATTTGGTGTCCTTTCATTGGGAACTATTCTAGTTGATCTTTGTCCTTCGTGATACCTTTGAATAGTACAGGCCAGCTATTTTGTCTAATGTTCCCCAGTTTGGAATTTTCTGATGTTTCTTCATGATCAGGTTCAGGATACACATGTGGTAAGACAGAAATGCTGTGTCCTCGGGTGTGTGTCCTTGGAGGCTGTGGGGACAGAGCCAGGAGTGCAGTTTCCAGGCTCTCGGCCTCACGCGAAAAGGTGCTCACTCGAGTAGTAAATGGCCATCAACTGTAATTGGAAGGCCATCAGCTGTGGCTACTTGGTCGTCAGCTGTAACCAGTAAGCCTTTGGCCACTAATATAACTGCCGTGGTTACGCTAGCAAAAAAATGGGCGGCTAGCAAGAAGATGATGGCTGAGCTAGCAAGCGGATTGCAGCTAGCAAGTGAGGTTGGTTGGCAGAGAAGCGGTGACGGGTTGCGGATCTTGTGGCTCCTGCTTCCTGTGTCTCCCACCCAGCCACCAGTGGGACTATAGAGGTATGACTCCCCTATCTGTGGCTCCAGGGGTGTTCCTTTCTGGCCTCGCCATATCCTGCATTCTTATGTGGGGAGCGGGACTAGAGATCCCACATGACACCCTGCATGACAGAAGCACACTGTGCTGCTTTGTTCCCTGACTGGTAATGTTCACTGTGACCTTCCGTTAAGGTGGTGAGGCCAGGTTTCTCCACTGTAAATTTAACTATTTCCCCATTTCTGTTTAACAAGTGTCTTATGGGGAGATATTTTGAGACCATGCAGATATCCCTTTTTTCATGTTACCTTTGCCCACGAATTTCAGCATCGATCAATGACTCACTCACCTGAAACAATTATTGCCAAATTTCTAATGTCATCCTTCTGTCTACATCATGACATTTTCCAAACATGGCAGCATCAAAAATTCTTTTAATCCAATTTTTAAATGACAGAGCTCATCAATTATTTTAATTCCTCCTGAATATTTCCGAATACATCCAGCTCTACCAGCCTCCTACACACTTGTGAATCCACTCAGCAATCAATGGGTTCCATGAGCCGAACTAGGAAGCACCTCACCCAGTATCCCCATTGTTGTTTGGTGTTGTTGTCATTGTTTGGGGTGGGAGGGGTTGGAGGTGAACAGAAACTACCAAATTAAAGGAAGAGTCAAACATAATTTCGAGTTAACCAAGGTTTAATCTTTCTGTAGTTGAAATATTACACTTAGCCAAAGAATGAATTCATCACAAAGAATAAACTTAATATATAGTAAAAGAATTTATGAAAGGGATAGAACTTGGTATAGATTTTTCTCCCAACTAAATAACTTATTTATATTTATATTACAAAATCATTGATTTAATGTTAATCAGTAAGTCATTAGGTAGATGTCATCAATAATTTTGATAGATGTATTGTTCTCTAAGTTTATCCTGTTCTTTTCCTCTTTAGTTCATGCAGAGATCATTGCAAATACAATCTTGAAGCAATTTACAAACAAGGAATAAGATCTATATTTTCTGGCTTAAGTGTTTTTAAAAAAATGCAATTGTATTTTTGACACATTTTCATTCATATTCCAGACATTTCTCGTTTGTTAAACAAACACTTCTTAAAAGATTTGTGCTGAGAAGTGGCTATTTAGTCTCCACTATTTAAAATAGCCAGCTTCCTAAAGCCATTATTTAGCTGACCATGTAGTGAAGTCATTTGAATGATTACTGTAAAACAGGATTTAAAAGGAAAATCAATGAAAGAGGAAAAGTAATTTTGTGATCATTTCAAAGCTCTAAACACATGGGGCTGGTGCCATGACAATTATTCTCTCTTGCCTTTAGACACACGGAAAGTGGATGGATTTCCTTTGAAAAAGGAGCTCCTTTTAAATCAACAGTCAGTGGTCACAGTAAACACTCAGCTGAAGACTATGTTTGAGAAACTGCTTACAACTACTTGGAAGGCGTTAACAAAGCAAGGAGCTGGGGTGCAAATGCAATGGAAGGCATCCGTCCATCGTGCACGTTAGGCCATCAATGACCAGAATCCAGACTCTTCCCCAAGGATGTCCCACATCCTATGTATTTTGTGCTTCTCCTGAAAAATAATTATTAGGAGCTACTCTAATGGAATCAAATAAGCAATGTAATCAGTAACTAGCTTGCAGACAAACACAAAAAAACCCGATTCTGTTTGTTGGGAGAAACGCAACCCCCTCCTGCTACATTATTCCATTGATGGAAAAACATTTACATCTCTTTTGTTAACTAGTTTTCTGTAGATATTTTATAATCACTGGGCAACTCTATTTCACTGCTCTCTTAGAAGCAACTCTGAGCGGCTAGACCCATGTTTTTATTCCATGGCCAAAGAGAAAAAATCTTTTTCTGGCTTTTTTTTTTGAAACTTTAGTCTATCATACATCAAACCTGTCAAGCTTTTTCATTAAAGTTCATGGTTTTTAAGTTCATTGTAAATAACTCAAATTGATTTTACAAAAGAGAAAAAAAAAGTCTTGCCCCGATGTTGGCCATTACAAACTGTAATAATATCCCTTGTCAGATGGGATTTCTCAAGAGGCTTTCTGAAGAGAGGAAGAAAGGATTTAGTTAAATAAAAATATTCTGAGATTAAAATCAATGTTACACTTTGATTGTGGGTTGACTTCTTTCATTTTCTTAAAAGTCAAGACTTTTTTTGAAAATATTAAAGAAAACCCAGTAGCAGTTTATGAAGAGAGATGTGTTAGATTTCACAGTTTGGGGTCCTTGAGAGTGACTTTTGTGGGAGAAAGTCCCAACAATAAGGAAGATTCATTTACGCTCTGTAACGTTTTAAAGTAAGCAGTCTCTCGGATTTTTCTTCCCCTAAGTAATGGAAAAGAATCCGCCCCCTCTGGAATCAGAGAGGGTCGTTGCCGCAGGCCACACTGCATGCCTCGGGGTTCAATCTTGGAAGCAGAACCATGACGAGTAGTTTGGATTAAGGGAATCGATAGGCATCTGTGGGGACAGAGCCCCAAAAAGCAGTTTCCAGGCTCTCGGCCTCACATAGAAAGGTGCTGGCTCAGGTAGTAAATGGCCATCGACTGTGATCAAATGGCCATCAGCTGTGCCTAGTTGGCCATCAGCTGTAACCAGTGAGCCATTGGCCACTAATATAACTGCCGTGGCTACGCTAGCAGCAAATGGGGGCTAGCAAGTAGATGGTGGCTGAGCCTGCAAGCGGCGCAGTGAGGGTTGAGAATTGTGTGACTCCTGGTTCCTGTATCTCCAACCCAGCCGCCAGCGAGAGTATAGTGGTATGACTCCCCTACCTGTGGCTCCATGGGTGTTCCTTTTTGGCCTAGCCATGTTCTGCGTTCTTATGTGGGGAGCGGGACCAGAGATCCCGCAGGCCGCCCCGCACGACAGCATCTGACTTTTCAGTTGTGAGCTGGTCAAGACTGCTACGGAAAGCACTTGGCTCTGCTGTTTGGTGGCTGGCATAACGTTGCTGTAGGTCAGCAGGGCTGGCCATGAGGAAAAAACCCAGACGTGAAACAGAATAGAAGACAAACCAGAACCCACAAGGACAGATTGGACCCGTGTCTTGTCTCCCATCATGTCTGATGGGCGACCTACAGAAGAAGCCGCCATTCTCCTTGCGGAGCTGCCCCTGTGCCCGGGTGAGAGGAACTCAGAGGAGCTGGAGGAGAAGGTCCAGTGGGAGCCGGACGAGCTGCAGGCCCAGCTGCTGCCCCACACCAACAAGGCAGCCGGCACGTCGGCAACCCCGCGGTCGTACTTGTACCTTGCAACAATCTTGAGTACAATGGATGCTGCTTTACTTTCACCTTTCAAGTCACACACAAATTTTCCTGCTGCCCAACCCTAACCTGGAATCATACAAGGGAATTCTGGGAAACACAGCTCCAGCTTTGCTAAGTTGATCCAGTAGGAAACCACCCCTGCCATTCTCTTCCAATCTTGCCAATCCCCTATTAGCCTTTTTCTCCTCTTTCTCTGAGAAGTTCCTGATGGTGCTTCTTTGTTGGGCTATTGAGAGGCAGCTCAAAGTTGGTACAATTGAGGAAATCATCTTGACGTTGTTTTTAGGATAACATGATCAGGATGGGCCCCAAGTTTTAGGTACTTCTCAGTTTGGAAGGCTACTACAGGTTGTAGTAGCTTCGTTGAAACATTCCTTATACAAGAAATAATACCAAGTTCTATACAAGTTCTAAACCTTATGTTTGTGCTTCCATTGTAAACATTTGGAAAAGTTTTAATTCAAATCCCAGACCAAATATTGATTCCTTTAGTGAAACTCTCCCTGCTCCCCAGCTGACCGTGACCCCTCCCTCTTCTATACATGCAAACCTTTCCTAGCACTCAGCTTATTCTGCCTTCTGTAGAGTTATTTCTGAACTTATCTCCTCAAATGTAGGGCTTTGAGAGTAGGACCTTGTCTTCTTCATTTTTGTTTCCCTCTTCCCTTTCCCTCTGCTCACTCCTGCCTCTACACCTGGTCCATGCCTTGCACATAGAGGACACTCGACAGAAGTTTGCTTAGCACACTAATGAATTAAATGTTGCGACTTCCCTTTCTTGTTATATGCTTTACTTTCACGGTGGACCCTGCTAGGCCAAAGGTTGTCTCCAGCATGAACGTGTGGCTTCCTTTCATAGGATTCCTATGTTTTTACAGCTCATCCCCAAAATGCCTGCCTTTATCTTGCACTTGGAATTCTTTTTTTAAAAGACAATAAACCTTTTCTGTCATTTTTGGAGTTCATTCCTGATGAACAAATCATTGCTAATAAATTATGGTAAGTGTAAAAAACAAGACACATTTCCATGTAGGATGTCACTGCAACTATTTAAAAGAGCTGGGCTAGGGTTCGTAATGGCCTTCAAAGATATCCCGATCATAATCTTGGAATGTGGGGAGATGTGATTAAGTTAAGGATCTCGAGAGTGGGGAGTTATCCTGCATTATCCAGGTGGGCCCTGAATGTAATCACGAGAGTACTTTTAAGAGGGAAGGCAGGAGAGAGCTGACTACAGAAAAGCAGGTGATCTGATGATGGGAGCAGGAATTCAGAAGATATGTTTCTTTTAGAAGATCAAGAAAATTGATAAAGTTGTAGCCCAGACTGTTTAGGAAAAAAGAGAAGAGATATAAATTGCCAATATCAAGAATGAGAGAAGTGATCAATTACAGCTATTAAAGGTATAATCAGGGAATATTATAAACAACTTTATACTAATAAATTCAACAAATTAGCAAAGCTCACTCAAGAAGAAATAGATAACTTGAATGTCTCTATATTTATTAAATAAATCAAACTCTTAGTTAAAAATATTCCCACAAGGAAAATTACAGGTTGTAGTAGCTTCGTTGATACATTCCTTATAGAAGAAATAATACCAAGTTCTATACAAATTCTTCCAGAAATTAAAAAGAGGGGCTATTTTCCTACCAATTTTATGATTCTAGCATTATCCTGTTACCAAAACTAGACAAAAACATTACAAGAAAATAAAACTACAAATCAATATCCACAATGAACGTAGATTCAAACTATCTAACAAAACTTTAGCAACCGTTATTACCAAGGATAAAGTATCAAGACCAAGTGAGGTTTATCCCAGATTATACATGGTTGGTTTAACACGCAACAATCAATCAATTTTATCCACAATATTAACAAACCAAAAAAGAAAAGCCATTTAGTCATCTCAATAAGAAAAAGCATTTGACAAAATCTAATATCCATTCCAGATTTTAAAAAACTCCAAGCAACCTATAAATAGAAGGGAACTTCCTCAAACTGAAAAAAAGGACCTATCAAAAAAAACATATAGCTAACATATTTCCTGGTGAAATTATGAATGCTTTTCTAAGTTTAGGAACAGAAAAGCATGTCAGTTTTCATCCTTCTATTCAACATTACACTTGAGGGTCTAGCCAGTGCAATAGGACAAGAATAAGAAATGGAAGACATTTACGTTGGAAAGAAAGATTAAAACTGTATTTTTTTTTCAGATCATGTGAACATCTATGTAGAAAATCCTATGGAATAGATCAAAATAAAACAAAACCCAAATCCAACAAAACAAAAAACAAAATCCCTACTTGAACAAGTGAGTTTATTTTAGTAAGGTTTCAGGATACAGGATTAATATACAAAAATGAATTGTATTTGTATAGTCTAGGAATATAGAATTTCATGGCTCTGTTTGGAATCCCCCTCCCTGCCGAGCAGCCTAGAAAGTTTATCCGTATAGGGGCAGTCACAGGATTCACCTAATTTGTTTTCTTTCACTCAGAAATCATTGTTCTTTGTTGCCTGCTGTCTGATATATTGAGAACAGTTCTTTCACATATATTTTTTTAGTTGTTTCACGTGGAAGGGTAAATCTGGTCCCTGTTACTCCATCGTGGCCAGAAGCAGATGTTCACCTCAATTTTTAATACATTAATTTCACATGTTGTCTTCTCACATGAGTACAACCCAAGATTTCCACCCCATCTTTCCACAGGTAAAGCAACTCACATGTTGACTTATAGTGTAAGTTTGAAAAGCAATTCAAGTGTATATTTTTGAAAACAGGGGGAATGAGAGTTAACCAGATAAAATGTATAATTGCAAAGAAAGAAAATGACAATACTCTTTCAGTGTTTTTAGTTTTTAGAATATCTGACATAAGTTTCCCCTCATCATGCTTCCCCTCTCCACAGATATATAAACCCACACCACTAAACATATATATTCATTGACTATAATGATGCCTTTCTCAGGTTTGTAATTAGTGCATTTGTGCCCTCAGTGTATTTGCCTCTGGGAGGTAAATAGGGTGAGTGGAAGGGAAGCAAGATCTTCTTACAAGGCAGTCACAAACTTCAACTGTGAGAGGAAGACTTATGCACCATATGGTTAATATTAGTCAAACGATTGTCCAGTTCATACAAGTAGTTCTGAGGTTGTTTGTCCTGCATCTCCATGCAGTTTTTCAAAACACAATGGTAGTCTTGACTGAGTCATAGATGCCACTAGCTAATCCCCTTTACTCTTCGCACACTAAGGCTGCATTTGCTTCCCTGCAGGAGAAAGCTTTGAGCCAAGAAGAAAATAAATAGGCAGAGTACCACTAAATCCTGGACATAGCCCACTGACTGTGTAACATGATAGTTTGTACCCTCTACCACTAAGAAACCAAAATGCTTTGTGGGCTTCTTGGAATCTTGGAGGCAAGATATATTTAAAGTGACTCATTTGCTTGAACAGTCCAAATTTGTGCCTGTTCCCTTGATGAAATTTTAAATAGCACCCCTTTCATTTAAAAATGCCTAGGTTGGCACAATGCATCAAGTAGTGCCCTGCTCTACCGTATTTGAGTGGGCTTCTCTACCTATTTACCGAGATATCTGTGAAGCTGGCAGGTCTGAGTGGTACCAAGAGCAAGAGAATGCTTTGCAAGTAGTTTAGGCTGCAGTGTGGCTACCATCCCCAGGCCTTGTGATGTAGCAGACCCAACGGTACTCAGAGTGTCTGCAGCAAACGGAAGTGCTGCATGGAGCCGGGGGCAAACTCAAATGGGAGAATTAGTCCAAGTCATGGTATTTAGGACCCATACTCTCCTGGGCAAATAGCTAAGCTCCTATTGAGAAAAGGCTCGGTATTGCTACTACTGGGTCTGGGTAGAGCCTAAACATCTGATCATGGGACACCAAGTGACAATATGACCTGAACTGCCCATTATGCACCGAATGTCATCCAAAAGTCATACATCTGGGCACGTGAAGCAGCACTTCAATTTCCAGTGAAATGTTAACATGAGATCAGGCTCAAGCAGGTGCTGAAGGCATACGAGTCATAAGCAGGTGGCTTGACTGCCAATGCCCCTTTCCTTTGAGCCACCCCGCTGGCCTCATTACAAGTTCCCTCTGTTGGTCGTCGGGAAGGCTATAGCACTATTAGCCCCACTCATGGGTGGTCCCGAAGGGCACGTGGGAAGGAATCTGTCCAGTGGGCAGAGCTTCCAGCAGGACAAGCGGTTGTCTATTCAATGGGAGAAGGTCAGAGGAGCATGTCTACACTGATTCATGGGCAGTGGCCAGTGGTTTGGTCAGACGGTCAGAGACATGGCAGTGCAAGATCAGAGAGTTAGAGACGGGTCTGGGTCAGGACTATCTACAGAACCACTTAGAATGCACACAGTGTAAGCAACTGGTGTCCCATGTGACCGCTCACCAGAGGGAGCCCACAGCAGAAGGGGCTCTCAAGAACCAGGCAGACAAGGTGATTGATTGTGTCAATCTCAGTAAGCATGTCCCCTCTACCTCCCGGTGGGCTTGGGTACAAAGTGAACATGGTGGCAGGGACAGAGCTTAGGCGTGAGTTCCACAACAAGGACCTTGCCAACAGGCTGGGCTGGCTACCACCACTGCGGACTGTCGACCTGCCAACCATGGAGGACACTGAGGACCCCCATTGAGCACCACACCCTGAAGGGACTAGCCAATCTCCTGGTGGCTGGGTAATTGCACAGGACTCCTTCCATAGCGGAGAGGACAGCAGTTTGAGACACTTATTCTGGAAATAGATTTCCTTTTCCTGTCCACCATGCTTCTAGTATCTTCATCCCTGGACTTACTGCATGTCTTAATACCATCATGTTATTCCTTACAATTTTGCTCTGACAAAGATTTATTTTATATAGCTAAGTGAGACAACATACCCAAGGGATTCACTCTTCTTACAACAAGCCCCATCAGCTGAAAGCAGCTTCTTCTAGAATGGTGGGATGGACTTTTGAAGACTCAGGTATGACACCGGCTGGGAGATGACACCTTGTGAAGGTCGGGTGTTGCTATAGAATAGCCAATATAGGGTGCAAGTGAAGGCAAAATCCAGCTTGCACTCATCTGGCCAACATGTAAAGCCACAGACGTCAGCAATTGAGTGAGAGCAAAGTGAACACCTCGCTCTCATTTATGTAAAGGCATTGTATGAACTAGGCGTGACTCTGGCCCATGTGGCCATGACAATTTGAAGCTTTAGTCTTCTACTAACCTTTATCCCTGAGCATGATGGCTCATGGTGGTGTACCAGGATTCCTCTAAAGCGTCCTCCAGTTCCCAAGATGTAGTGTCCATTTTCTTTTACTGTGCACAGTCAAATTCCCAGTTCAGCAGTGAGATCAAAGAGGAGGCTGAACGTGCCATAGGGGTAGTCTTAACTTAAGTCAGTGGAGCCACTACCCCAGGTAGCATTCTTTCTCCACTAGGTACTGAACCAAACCTACAGAGCTCAGAGATTTAGAGATAGAAAGCACATGTTTTTGAGAATGAATTTAAACTTTGAGATTTGCCACCCACTCCTCTTGGTTTCCAGACCTGGTATGTTCTGACTTCAGGAGAAAAAGAACAGTTTCTTGGTCACTAATTCAGAGCAGATACTCATCCTGGAAAAGCCCACCCTGACCTTAAAATGTGTGGCCAGAACTACAAAGGATCATGAGAAAAACGAATGTAATTAACATGTAAGAAAAGAGGTCTGTGATTTATTTACATTTTTATATTGATATTATTGCTAGGTTTGTTCATATAGTCCTAGAGCAGAATCATTAAAACAAGGGCAAGAAGAAAAAGTGAAATAATTGAGAAGAGATAGTTTTCATAAATATTTACATAAGGATGTATATTAAATTGAACACAAAACCTGTGGGACTCTTGAAAGAGGGATTTCTTTGTTAACAAAAGAGAACATTTTAGAGAGTCCTAGAAATATTGAGCCATTTCACCCTGTTGCTAATAGTGTTTCAAGAATATTTGTATCACCACACTCTCATCAGAATTACAAAGTATAACTGCTAATTTGAAAGGTGAAAAAAACACTTCAATTTGCATCTTTTTGGTTACTGGTGAGATGACTATTTCATGTTTATTGAACATTCACATTTTCTGTGAATGTTTCATCTTTTGCCATTTTTTAAATTGTGCTCTTAGTGTGTTTCTAATAGTTTTTCATGAACTGGTTATGTATTATATGTTGCCTTCTGTGTTGGTTATTTTGAAATTTACATACATATTTTGAAGATGCATTGGATATATACATATTTTTAGAACTCATAAAAATGAAAATTGTGATTTTTTTTTTAAAAAAAAAAACGGAAATGAAAGCACGTGTGCTGGTTTTGCGCTGACCAACCACCAACTGCTTACCGAATTTGGAAGGCTGGAATTCCTGCAGGCAGGGCCAAAGATTTTTGAGAAGCAAATACTATGTTGCACAAATGCTCTACAGCTTTAAATTGGAAGACACGAACATGGCTGAGAAGATGGTGAGGGCAGGACTGAAACTGTTCAAGTGTGGGTCTAGCACGTGCTTGTCGTAAGCGCTTAGTTCTCTAAGTGTTTACTGAATGAGTGGGTGAGGGAATAAATAAATGGTTTATGCTTCATGTAGGACGGAGGATTAAAAGTCAGTCTTGCAGTAGTTCCTTTGTAAATTAGCATTGAGCTTTGAAAGACTATCCATTAGACTGATGGGTCTGTAATTTGGGGTAAATGGAGGCTTGTAATTGGATAGTACATACTAGTTCATTTTGAACACCTGAGGAATGAATGAGAAAAAACAATTTAGGAAGGACAGGGGACCACCACTGAGGGCAGGCCACACATTTATCTGGTAGAGAACTATCCCCCTCAGATATTTTGTAAGAGACGTTACATCTGGTGTTTGGCTTATGTAGAAAATTGTCATAAGAACCAAAAGTGAAAATTACAAGGCTAGCGGGGAGAAATCGCTCATCTAATCAACTGTAAATGATATTTCCAAATCTCTGTTTATTATTGGCCTTTTCATAATGCCCAGGGCCTTTACTGAAACTTATAGCATAGGAACCCAAATCAAACTTATTTACTTATAAAATTCCTCTGAATTCGCTTATGATGTTTTCTTGCCAGTTGAAAGTAGCTTAATTTCCTCACTTCTTTATGTATTCCTGTGTAAGTGCGTGCTTCTTGGCAGTCTGTTCCAAATGGAGACGAGCTTCCATTCGGCAACCTAGGCTTCTCATCGTCTAGACTCAGATGAACGATAGGCCAGGGCTCCACTTATGATCTGTCTCAGGCAGGAGAGGGAGAGGTAGTATATTTTCCTTGGATAATAGGATATTATTTATAGCACCAGAGGCCTTAATTCTAACACTTCATAACTCCCAAATCTTGCTATTCTTATGGATGAAAAAAAGGAGAGGTTAAATATGAAGTAACCTAAAATACATGTGTCACATGAGAGTTTAGTTACCCCTAGATATATTCCATCAGCTGCCATTTCACCACGCAACGAAGAACGTTAAAGATTTTTCTCTTGGATTCACATGGCCCCAGTGCACCAGGGACAGGGCATCTGCATTTAGGTCTCCAGGATTAAATTTCAACCAATAAAATGCACTGGCTATAGAAGTTCTTTAGGCCCTTAAGTTGGGCATCCTTGGGCCATATATACATTGAGACATGCCAGTCCTAAGTTCTGAGGAAGCTGAATTTGGACCACGTTTGGCCCAGGGCAGAGGGAAGAATGTAGGTGTTTGCCTCAGACCGTCCTGGCTTCTCATAGCATTTCTGCCACTTCCGAGCTCTGTGACCTTGGGCAAATTTTTTAACCTATCCTCAGTTTTCTCATTTGTAAAATGTGAACAATAGGACCTTCTTCCTGGGATTGTGAGATGACCATATGGACACAGGTAAAAGGCCTATTGTAAATGTTCTCACCACACACACAAAAATGGTAACTGTGAGGTAATGATGCGTTAACTTACCTTACTGTGGTAACCATTTTGCAATATACAGAAGGTGCCAAAAAAATGTATACACACTTTAAGAAAGAAACTATTAAAATTGTAATACTCAATATATACCAATAACAAAAGATGAATACATGTCACGTTTGCCTTCTGCAATTAAAGAGGAGCTCAAAGTGGTTACCATCAGCGTCCAGATATTTCTGATTACGGCGAATTACTGCTTGAGCAACGTTGACCAAAATGTCCACTTGTATACACATTTTTGGCACCCCCGGTATATTTACATCAAACCATCACACTGTGTCCTTTAAACTTACACAATGTTATATGTCAAACATATCCTAGTAAAGCTGGAGAAAAAAAGCCTAACACCATTCTAAAATTTTCAGAAGTGGAACAGAGGTTTTAAAAGGGAAAATGATTTTGTAGAGCACTCATGTTTGAAAACAATTATCGTGTTTTCCCAAAAATAAGACCGGGTCTTACATTAATTTTTGCTCCAAAAGACGCATTAGGGCATATTTTCAGGGGATGTCTTATTTTTTCATGAACAACAATCTACATTTACTCAAATAGTCATGTCATCTTCTTCTGGAACATCCTCATAATGTACTAAATGCGTCCGTCTGGCTGACGATCTTAACAGGCTTATTTTCGGGGTAGATCTTATTTTTGGGAAAACACAGTATGTAACAAAGGTAAATATGATTAGGCTAAAGAGCTTCCTTTACTTTTGAGTTTAAGAATAGCTCATTAAAATCATCTCCTTTTAAAGAACAATGAACTTGCCACTGCTCTAAATAGAGTGCATAGACAAATGATTCAACCTTATTTTACTTAATTATAATAAGAATTTAAGAAACCTTCACGACTCTATGCTACTTCTAATAAATATTTAAATACAAAACATTTCCAATTTAGTACAAATAATATAGGCTAATGCATAATTAGATTTGGATAAGTCACCTGAACCAAGTTATTTCATTTGTGTGTTTGACAGTGAGAGGATGAGACCCTGGGGTCTTGGGTGGGAGAAGGGGTGGACTGAGCCAGAGCACTGTGGGCTTGTCACTCCCGAGCTTGTAGCTCCACGCAGCCTGAGGGTGTGGCAGAGCAGTTTGGTGGTGGGGAGCGATACAGTCTATTCTGGTTTCTCTATAAACACCCCAAAGCGAACTTTTCGGATGTGCTCCTTTCTAGTTTTTAGAAAGGGCTTTCTTGGCTGCCAGGAAGCAGGGAGCGGGGCTGTGGCAGAGTGATTATCTGGGAGCAGCCAGGCATAAGCTCGAAGCTTTGGAAAACTGGGGAGAGGGCAAAGAGTGACAGATTCTTCTTCCTTTTGTGGACTGGGGAAGAGGGTGCTTGGTGACATTTTCCTGAGTATGAAAGGAAGAATACAGTTTGAAAAGTTTGTAATTGTATGTTAAAACAGATTCACGCCGAGACTGTAAAAAAAGAAACCACAAAAACAAAAAAAGCCTTGTAAACACATTTTTATTTAAAATTAAGATTTCTGAAACAATTATACTAAGAGTGGTATTATAGGTCTTTAGCTAAATAAGACATAGCATTAAAATAATTATGTTCATTTTAATTTTGGGGGGTTCTTTTAAAAGCACCACTTAAAACTTACATAGTCAAAAAAAATTAAGTATAGAAAAATTGTTCTAACTGAGGAATACGTCTGAGATTGCACAAGGAACAACAGAATCATTTTCAACCTCTGCGCATTGACACAGAGCACTAAATTCCAAGCCATTTTGAGAATTTCCCATATTGTTCACTGAAAGGAAAACAAAGGCAGAGTTATGAAAGAGTTCCTTGGTAGATTTCTAGCCCTTGGAAGGCTACAACTTTTCTGAAATGATTACTGGCCAGGCGATTTCTAAATTTTAAGTTTGTCACCCAAAAAGGTAAAGTATAGGATTTATAAGTATTTCATTTTTGGAGAAATTTTGACAAATGACCACATGTGCAGCACATCAAAAAAATTGCAACTAGTTTTTACAATCTCTGAAAACCTTTACATTCTAGATGTATTTTGAAACCAACTTCTAAACAAGACAGAATAGAAACAATACATATGTATACCACTGCTGAAGTAGCTTAAACCTGCGAACACATCTTCAGAGCAAGTCTCTTTACACTAATTTCCCTGGAGAGTTTCTAGGTCATTTTCTGCGTGTTTCACAACAAAGGACCTACTATAAAAAAATCACTCTTAGATGTTTGCTCTGCCAACTCAAGGCCTGTCCCTGATAACCCTCTCTGCACAGCCCCAGTCCCAGAAATAACACCACTCATGGCTGGGGACAGTCTTGCTCACACTCCGTCCTGCCTCATCGCTTGTTTGACCGCTTTTCGTACTTGTCCTGGCTGCTCCGCTCCCTCGGTGGAGAATGACGGGCTGTGCCTCGGGCTCGGAAGCCGTGTTTGTAAGGGTGGGCTCTGTGCTTCTTCCGGTTTTCTTCTTTCTGGTTCTGGCTTTCCTCAGGTTCCTTATCGCCCTCTTTTTGTTCAGGGTCTTGCTCTTTATGGGAGGGCAGTGTATTCTTAATTGTGTTGATTAGAAATCTTTTATTTGTGCCAGCGAGAGGACACTTCATCCTGAGGGGGAAAGAAAACGATCACAAATCAAACAGCAGACTCCAGAGCTGAACCCGGGAGCATGGCCACCGCCAAAGAATTCTTCGCCCACAGAACCAAGTTTCTGAACTGGTTCAGCTTTCCTTGCATGCCACCTAGTGTAAACTGAGAGTACAAGGGGGAACACAAGGCACTGGGAATCCCTGAGGTGGGCTGGCTGGACCTCCTCTGAACACTTCCTCCCCTTCTTCCCCAGTGGGGCTAACTTTTCTACAGCTATGTACGTACAGGTTCTGACCACAACACAGGAACTCAGTCATTTCACATTTTCTCCTTAAACAATGCACGCCTGAATTGACTATAATCTGCATTTCAAGTGAAACGTATTGTGGCTTGTTTTAATTACTGAAAAGTAAAAGTAAGTCCTTCTCCAAGAAACAAAAAAGTATATCCTGCTACATCTTGAATACTGGAGCTAAACGATCTATTCTAGAAAGAAAAATTGTCTGAAGAATCTATAGAAATACCATAATCACCTTCTGCCTTTCAAAAACCCCTCCCACTTTCTATTTCAGGCCGCGTCTCTGCTCTGCTGGGGAGTATTGTACACACATCCACCTCGGGATGAGTTTCTGTGCAGTGTGTATTTAAGCAACTTCATGATTCCAGGTTACCCAGCAGGGAGGATGCACACAATTAAACTGTTAATTAACACGCTGAGTTACGCTTATATACCACAATATCTGTTTGATTTTTCACATGTAGCAAATCTTTCATTTTGGAAAAGAAAACCCCATACAAATGAAAACCTGAATATTTTCTTTGGCCTTGAGCCGTTTGCCATACAATGGGCTAATGTCAGGTGGATGTTAATCCCCCAAAACATGTTTTTCAGGATGGCCGGTAGTAAACAAAATGGATATCGGATTCTATAATCTCCATCTCTATAATTTAACTTTGATTCAAAGAGAACCCCACAAATACTCCCACCCAATCACCCCACCAGCACCCCACATAGTATTTTGCAGTCCAGTGCAGTGTCAGTGAAATGTAGGCATTCATCAGCCCAGGTCACTTGTATGGAGGTCGGAACACGGCAGGCAACCAGAATGGCATTGAGTCTGGAAGTGAAAGGAGGAGAAAAAGAAAAGAAAATGTCTCCTGCTGCAAACAAGCAGCTCCTGAACCTGCATGGGCAGAAGCAACATCTGAGAAGAACCAACATGGTGTACAGGCGCTGGGCGCGGCTCATAGCCAGGCCAGGAAAAGGGACGGGAATGCGCTAGGAGGAGGAAGAGGATGAGAGAAAGGACAGTGGAGTGCAGCAGAAGCAGCGGGAACATCTAGAGGTGGGGATGGCACTGGCGTTGCAGGCTACAGTGAATGAGGTGAGACACAAAGAAGAAAGGCAAGAATGAAAAGCGAAGAAAAACAGGCCTGCGTGTGCTAAGGGGACAGCAGTGCACCAGCGTCATGCTCCCTCAGCCGCCCCAAGGCGAAGCCATGCAGCCTCCTGGAGGCGCCTCAGCCCAGGGGAACGAACGTGTGACAGGATGGGCCGGGCTCCTACTTCAGTCAGTAGGGCACCCCAGGGTTCAGGCACTGCTTTGCTGAAGACACCTGAACCACTGGAGTTGCAAACTCAGCACAGATGCCGAAGAGTCCACCACAGCGGCATGGCAGGAAAATGTAAGATGCCAGAGTGCCTGCTCTGCCCACGGTGGCCGTGCTTGCTGAAGGAGAAAAATCCTCTTTATGAATCAATGGACCACACACATCTCTGTATCCTTCTGGATACAGAAGGCTAGAAACAGGCAGCGACAGGAGAATTCGGGGGTATTTTCACTGGAGTGGACCATCTCAGTGCTGGTAAAAAGCCAGTCAGTTCTTCTCTGGATTAAACAAACAAGGAAAAGTGACTATTGCCAGATGGGACAATAATCTAGGATCTTAAAACAAAGCCTTTGTAACTCCTGGGGATTCCCACTATTTTTGCTATCTCCCAGGTGAGATCATTTGGACATCACTCGCTGAACCAAAAACAACGCTCTTCTTTTGCTAGAGAACGGTGGGGTTCATGCCGAGAGTGACGGCTGTGTCAGAGGACACGCTTCCTAGTCTCGGCAGAGTGGCCAAAAGAGCGAGTCGCACAATGAGATGCTTTTCCCGACTAGCCACGAGAAAACTGGCATTTGCATCTCTTTTTTACATCAAAGATGGCAGTTGTAATGTTGGTTGTGCCTAGCATTCTACTCAAGGTGAATAGTCAAGGATGGCTTGGAGAGAACTGGTTTACTTGAGGGGGGAAGTGGGGAGGCTTTGAAAGTGACTTCTCCCAAACATGCCAACGCACATTTTAGAAACAATGACGAGTGCTCATTCGTAAGCTCTTACCAAACAAGACAGGGCAATGGACAAGGAGGGTGGTCGCAAGCAGATGTAAAGGTACTGTAGTAAATGCTTCTGGATAAAGAAATGATAAAATCTGCACGGAATATGTCAGACTATAAAGAGAGGAACGACCGCTGATCTGAAGGAAGTCCATGGGGAGAGAGCAGCTCTGGCCTTCAAAGTGGTAATGAATTTTGCTGACTCTCACAGCCAGTTGTCTCATTGCTACGAACACGTACAACATGGCGTCCTGGCTGAGCACAAGTGCCCTGGGATCATACCATCTATCAGACTGAACGCGAGGCACGTTACACAACCTCCCTGTTGCCGCTTATCAGTTAAGTGGGGATAATAATAGTGGCTCTTTTAAAGGGCTGCATGCAGATAAAATGAAAACATGTCAAGTACTTAGAATAATACCTTGTATGTAATAAGCACTTAGTAAATGCTAGCTTTGGTGCATAGCCTCGCCCTACTGCGGAATTAGCTGTGTGACCATGGGCAAGTTACTTAACTCCTCTGAGCATCAGTAAACAGGAGCCAGAAGTACTTGCTCTTCCCCATTTATAAATGGAAGTCATAGAAATATTTACCTTATCAACCTATTGTGAGGGTTTAATGAGATAATGCAGAAAGCACTTCGCACAGTGCCTGCCATATAGTAAATCTTCAATAACCGTTACCTATGGATCTATGCTAGTTTCTTATCCACATTCCAAAATTGAAAACCGTGTGCTTTTTATGAACCACAACTCATTTGGCAGCAAAAATCTGAACTAACCCGACACTTGGGCTATTTATATCGAGTCTTTGTCCAATTTAGGGCTGGCACTCGCATGTCTTGCTGAAGCAATGCTAATGTGTTGAGCAAGGGCCACCGGGGTACTTGGGGTGCATTCCACATTGCTGCAGTTCCCTTCTGAAGTGGGAAAATGTCTAAATTTAGAAGCTAATCTGCATCCAAGGGTTGTAAGCAAGGGACTATGGACCTATATTATTATTATTACTATTATTATTCACTCCCGATTCATGAAAAAAGAATACATATAGCACTCAAATAAGTTAATACACCAGGCATTTTTCCATGATGGCAAACTCAAGAGAACATCCCAGAATCTCAAATCACCCTGGATAAGAAGCTAATCAACAATAAGAGTAGAATATCTAATGTTTTTCAATGAGAAAAATATTGAAAAAAGAAAAAAACTTGAGCCATCAAGAAAAAGTTCATGAGACATTTTATAGAAATTTTCATAAAAATGGTTACAATTAAAAAAAGTTTTGGTGGGGCGGCTGGTTGCTCAGTGGTTAGAGCATAGCACTCATAACACCAAGGTCGCTAGTTTGATTCCCACATGGGCCATTGAGAAACAACGGCTTGAGCTTGGAGCTGAGCTGCACCCCCCACAACTAGGCTGAAAACAACAACTTGACATGGAGCTTATGGGTCCTGGAAAAACACACTGTTCCCCAGTACTCCCCAATAAAAATTAAAAAAAAAAGTTTTGGTACTTAAAATGGTTGGACTTCTAGTCTGGAAATGTCACTTTCCAGGCTATCTCAATTCTCCATGGATATCTGGGTAAGGGAAATTGGGTGTCACCTCTGACCTTGTAACTTGCATTTCTGTAAACTCTGTTCACAGATGGTCCTCAGGTATAAAACTAAAGGTTGAAGTACGTAGGCGGTTTCCAAGGTCCCTTCCAGATTTAGCATGTGTTCCATATGTCCACCCTTCAGAAAATTACTCTTCTCATTTATCATGTTAGGATATTACTTCATTTCATTTATCTCTCTGTTGTTTTGTTTCTCTGCTCTTTCTTAGTGTCATTTTTTTCTGTATTTGAGATGACACGACAAGCTAGCATCAGATGCTCAACCGTGCGACAGCCTTTTTCACACCAGCACTGAGGTAAAACCCTGAGCCCTGCGGTCAGGGTACAGGCCACGGCCAGTCGATGTGTCTGCTCTGCCTTCGTCACTGGCTGTGCCCAAAGGTGTGCTGGGCAGCGGGCCGGAGAAGGCCCCAGGACGGGCCGGCCGCTTTCCTGTCTGTAGCTCTGACCCACCCAAAGTCGACTTTCTCACCCCGCCTAGTTATTTTTATTTGGGGTTTATTTCTGGTTTTAGAAAGTTATACTAGCTCATGTGGGAAGAGCCAGATTTAAGGTGCTAACTACATAAATGGATATAAAATTCTAATAATGAGACTGATTAAAATTGCTTTTGAAATACCCACGACGGGCAGAGGGCCTGAATAGACATTTCTCCAAAGAAGTCACACAAATGGCAAATAGACATATGAAAAGATGCTCAACACAACTAATCATCAGAGAAAAGCAATATTAAAACCACAATGAGATACCACCTCACACCTGTCAGAATGACTATCATCAATAAATCAACAAACAACAAGTGTTGGAGAGGATGTGGAGAGAAGGGAACCCTCATGCACTGTTGGTGGGACTGCAAATTGGGCAACCACTATGGAAAACACTATGGAGGTTCCTCAAAAAAACTAAAAATAGAACTATCTTATGCCCCAGCAATTCCACTCCTGGGTATTTATCCAAAGAAATCCAAAACACTGATTCAAAAAGATATATGCACCCTTATGTTCATTGCAGTGCTATTCACAATAGCCAAGATATAGAAACAACCGAAATGCCCATCAATAGACGACTGGATAAAGAAATTGTGGTACACATATACAATGAAGTAGTACTCTGCCATAAAAAGGAATGCAATCTCACCATCTGAGACAAATGGATGGACTTAGAGGGTATTATGCTAAGTGAAGTCAGACAGTAAAAGACAAATACCATACGATCTCACTTATATGTGGGATCTAAAGAACAAATAAAAATGAACAACAATAAAAGAGTGCATAGTTTATGATTTCATTTATATATAATTCTTAAAAAATGCTAAGTAATCTATAGTGACAGAAAGTCAGTGGCTGCCGGGGTGGGAGAAAGGGCGCATTAGTGCTCTCAGTAGAGTGAGCGATGATGCGTATGCTTACTCTCTTGCTTGTGGTGGTGGTTTCATGAGTGTATAGGTATCAGAAGTTACCATGTGCACCTAACATGTGCAGCTTATACTTTGTCACTTATACCTCAACAAAGCTTTTAAAAAGAAGAAAGTACCACGACAGCACAGAAGATCAAGCATTCTATGTATGTTAACACTTACAAGTGAAGCAATTCCCTTCACTTTCAAAGCGTCCAGCCCAGCTGTGCTGAAGGGTTCTTTCTGTACGTCCTGGGAAAGGCTACACACCCCGCGAGAGGCGGATTTCTAGAGAATCCACCATTGGAGAGACGAAGACTGATCGAGGAGAGGCTTGTAAGGCTTGTAAGCTTTTCATCTTTTCTTTTTTTTTTTGAGTAGGCACACTGTATAACATAATTTGCACAAATAAGGCACTTTCTCCCTGCAGTTATCATACTCGACTTATGAAAAACAGTAAACGGTAAAACACACCTAGAGATCAAAAATGGGAAGAAAATGTAATGGTTTTTTTTCATATTTTAATACTTTTTTCTGTCTACTGCTGAAGCATTGGAGTTAATAATATCTAGCATTCTATAGATTTAGACATGCCACTTCTCGTTTCTAACAGTCTCCTGACTATGACCCATCAAATAGTGACAGATGATCACTAGCCAATAATCAGGTGGGGGATGGGTGAAAAGGAGAAGGGGACTATAGTTAATAATATTGTGATGAGTTTGCACAGTGACAGACATTATCAGAATTAATGGGGTGATCACCCTGTAAGATATAAAAATGTTGAATCACTATATTGTACACCTGAAACCAATAAAACCAGTAAGACTGTATATCACCTATACTTAAAGAAACAAGTAAAATAAAAGCAAAAAACATGATGATGCTAATGATCTTATGAAGCAATCAGCCTGTGTCATTCATTATATGACCAACGTCTCCTCATTTCCTTTCTCTGACCGCCATCCGTTTTACAGATGGACAAACGAGGCCGAGCAGCTTATCTAAGGTCTCAGGCTGGTAGGACGTGGAGCTGGGATTGGAACCAGACGGTGTGACTCCAGATCCCACTCTGCCAGCACTACCGCAGACGGGGCAGGAGGAGCAGAAGACAGACACGCTGCAGCCTAACCAGATGCCAGTCAGGGAAAGAGCCCAGGTGAACAGCCTGCCAGCACCGTGGAGCCCAGGCCAGGACAGGCACCAGGAGGCAGATGTGCACGCAGTGTCACGTCGGCTAAGAACAGCTGGCTACTCACAAGCCCAAGGACATGGAAAAAGGCGGAGAGAACTCCCCAGACACACTTGACTTAACTTTGAGATCTGGGGAGTACAAGAGGCAGTGGGAAATTACAGTTCTTATTTTCATGGTCAGTGAAATAGAGGCCTTGGGATCATGGAAGCTAGGTTCTATCAATTGCAGTCCAAACCATTCCTTTATTCTACAGCCAAACCCATGCCCACCCCAGAGGACAGCATTTTATCTTTCATTCTGTGCATACCTGTGCACTCGCGTGGATGTAAGTGTAAAACACCCACGGAAAGAAGTACAACTACACTCGCAGTGCTCCGTGAAACAGGCTGCTACTTTAAATCCTGATGCCACGGTTGACTACAGAGCACTTGGTTGTTTAATGCCGCCTCAACTACCAGAACCACCCATGCTGCTACAGCTTATAATTTGGCAGTCAAACGCCCCGGCGTGTGGCCACCTGAGAAATTTTTATAGTGTATGACCCCTATTGCTAAACAGTTGATCCTTAGTTACTCTGCACACCACAGTCCTGAGGCCCACGGCAGGTTTTGAATGCACTGTCTGTAACACTCCACCTAAACATAATGAAAAACAGTCGACATAGATAGCTGTAATATTTATTTATTTTTACACAACTGTGACTCCTTCCTATGTGGGGTATTATGCTAGGGCAGGAAGCAAGATAAGTACCAGGCTCTCTGCTTCTGTATCGATGCTGTTTAGGAGGAACAGAGGTGTGGGAAGATGGAGTTCAGAAGCAGATAGGCGCGCAGTGCTGTACAGACGGGATAGACGACGGGCTGGACCCTTGGCCTCTGCTCCCTTAGCAGCACAAAGCATTTACACAGCTTTATGATCCAACAGTAACACATTCCAGGCTCTCTGAGGCACTTTCTGAACTGGATAGCAAAGGAATGTGGGACGCAGGGGCAGGAAGCACCGGTGATGTTCTGCGTGCTGACAGACAACAATCCACAGAAGAGGTAGTACGCAGTGTGAGGATTAAGCCAGAGATAAGGAAGTGGCGTTGGCCAGCCAGCCTTCGGGAACCTCTGTAGGCCCCAGGTTCGTAAACTATAAAGGAAAGTCTTTGGATCTCTGTGCCCTGAAATACTGCCAAGAGCCTCATACGTGCGTCACTCTGAAATCTGAGCCCTTCCTCCCCTTCCCGCTGCTTCCAGCCGAAGCACTGTGCTCACCTGTCCCTTTCCACCAGTGGATGAACAGCTTTCACGGCCAGGACAGTGTCTTCCTTACTGCTGCCTGGGCCTGGCCTCTTACTACCTACTGGTGCTCAGCAAACATTCAGATAGTTAAAAAACACATGCCTGGTTAAAGACTAGAGAAATTATTTGCTTTCCAATAAGCAAAAGCTGATGACATAAAAATAGGAGAACAATGTAGGTGACAGACAGTCCTCTTTATTACCAGACACCAAAACAAAAAATCAGAAGAGCACCCCAAAACGTCATTCCCCTTAAAACATTGGGTTAAGGAAACTAAAGAATTGTTTTCTGTCCGATTCAATCTATGGAACTTTTTGTACCACTAAAGACAAGCCTTTCCAAGTATAAGGCTGACCTCCGGAAGATACTAGACTCAAAACTATATTGGGCCCTCGGTAAGCTGAAATGAATGTGGCCAGAATAAAAACAGCTTTGTAGACTATGAAGCTGGGCACATTTCTGAAGTTTGTGCTTATAAGTTCCCTTAAGTCAACTAAAAAGAAGCCATATGGGCCAAATTTATTTCAGCTACTCCAAGTCCTCGGTCAAGAATACTTCTAAAGAGATTCTTTTGCTGAAATACATTCAAGAATTATATAGCACCAAATGGTCTCTTTCTTTACAAAACATAGCATCCCACTTGCATTTTCTTTAGCTCAGCAATCTCTTTCTGGCAACGACTCAACTATGTCAAAAAGATCATTTTATGGAATATCCAAGAGGAAAGAGTAATGTCACTCACTCTAGTTCTATTTTAAAATTTAAAGCAAATATAAAGGTCTTCTAGATGCTTAGAAAAACAGATCATGGGCCTCCAGAAAGCAATAGGTTATCTAGTCTTTATGGGTCTGTCCAAGGAGGTCCACTCCACTTGACAGAAATGGATGTGGGGACACCCATGGCTGGACAGTGGGCTATTTGAGTGTAGTCGAGCTGCCTGTCTCGGGAGAGGTGTGGCAACACTCTGAACTCTGCAGAGCAGGTTGCTTTCATTTTAATCAACAGGGATTAGTACAGTGGTTTTCAAATTTGTGTGCACTTTAGAATCACCTGGTATTGTTTCAAAACTCCAAAACTCAGGCCATACCCCAAACTAATCATCTTCGATGGTGGGAACGCAGGCACGAATCTGTGAAAGCTCCCCAGATGATTTCCAATGAGCAGGTAAGTTTGGAACTAATGGATTAGTGGTTAAAGGTTTTTATTCACATATACACATGCGCGCATGCATGCACGTGCGCGCACTTATTTAAACAGAGAGAAAACCAGGTGTTCTCCCCGGATGAGCACAATAGGGCAGGTGTTCTTTGTCCCGGCACCAGGGAGGAGAAGCAAGTCCTGGCTGTGCTTGGGCCACACCTTTCACAGCACTCATCCTCTAGGGTGTGCTGCACCGAAAGCTGCCTCGAGGAAAAGTACTTGTGCCCTGCTTTGAATTGCCAGGTGAACTAGCTGGTTATTCATGTGAGTGAGTCAGTCACTTCAAGGAAAATAACTCCCAGTATTCATTGCCAATGATAAAACTGGAGTTTTCTAGTAAAGAAAATTCAATGCCTGGAAAACTGTGAACTTGACAGGTTCCCAACACTGAAAACAGGTTTCTGATGAGATCAGCGCTGATACTTACAAATGTGTTTTTTTTAATATTATGTAATGAAAGATGTCAACATTTGGGAGATCTTCATAACCCAGTGAACCACCATTTTCCAGTTGCATGAGTACAAGGTCCAGTATAAGTGCAAGGCCGGCCAAGGGATTTTATCTTAATTGACTATGAAAAGTTCACATTGTTAAAAAGAAATGACCACTCGTTGAGGTTCCTTGCAAAGTTTCCATGTAGTATTAAAGGAACCAGATTTTCTGAAAAGGCTATTTAAATATTTCTTCCCTTTCCAAGGACACATTTGTGTGAGGTTAGAGTTTCTTCATTTGCTTCAACCAAAATAACATATTACAACGGATTGACTATAGAAGCAGATATGAAATTCCAGGTATTTTTTATAAGCTAGACATTAAAGAGGCTTGAAAAAATATTAAGCAATGCCACTCTATGCTATATATTTTAGCAAATTTAGTTATTTTTATAAAAATATCACTTACATTAATATGTAATTGGTTTATTATTATTTTAAAATGAGTTAATAAATACTTTTAAAAAATTGCTCAATTTTAATTTATAATACAGTAAATATCAACCCACAGAAACAAAAGTTCTTTGGGGTCTTCCAATAACTTTTAAGACTGTAAAAGATCCTAAGACCAAAAAGTTTGAGGATCATTGTTATAAGACAATTGAAAAAAAATAGCAATGTCAACAGGAATTCTTGTCTTGTAGACACATGGGAAAATGTAAGTTTCACATCCTGTTCTCCCACGACCTGCCTCTTATAACTCTGGAATGTCTTTCTTTGCTTGCCATCCTTCACCACCTTTTCAACATGCTTCTCCCTCCTTTCTGGGTAGAACCTGCCAGTTGTCCGTTCTTTCTTCTATAGTAAAAGAACCCCAGATATTTACCTGGCACATCACTGCCTGGGAAAAACTAGACTAAATTCCTGGCCTTATAGCTAGGTGTAGACATGAAACTAAGTTGTGGCCAATGGAATCTATGTAGAAATAGTGTACACTACTTCTAGGAAGTATCCTTAAAGAGAGGGGGCAGGCCCACCTTCTCCTCTTCTTCCTGTCTGCTAACTGAAATGTGGATTTAATGGCTGCCACTATATTAGACCATGTGGAAAAGAATCACACTCTATGGTTGGGAGAGCTGGAAAACTGGAAGGAACCTGGAACTGGAAGGAATCTTCGCTAACTTTCTGCCAACCTAATTGATATGATGCCCAAAGACTCCATCAACACTCCCATAAACCTCAAGATGGCTTCCGCATATGGAAACGCTCCCCAGGGGACACAGAGCTGACATTGATAAACTTCTACTATCACAAAGTTCTACTAGGACAATAAGTGGCACGAAGGTGGTCAGAACGAATGACTTCCATCTGGAGAGCTGCCTAGAGACAACTGATCTTGGACACTCCTCACATAAGAGGAACCAGTTATGTTCTTAGTCCCGCGTCAAGTCTTCGGAGTTTATGATTTAGTTCTATGCTGATTCTTTAGATTAGACCAATGACTGCTGTCAACCTGATCAAGATCCTGCCTTACACGGATAACCAAAGCAGCCCGCCCCTAACAAAGTCTGTGCTGACGTGATGCCCATTTGTGGAGGCCACTGATTTTTGTGAAGGACAGAAGAGGGCTGGAAAGAAGATAAAGAGCAGAGTTACCTAACATTCACTAATGGACTGCTCCATGCCAGGAACCGTGCTGAGTGTTTTTATACATATTAGCTCACCAAAGTTTTACAACCATCCTTTCAGGAGTAGGTATTTTTTAAATCTAAGATGATTACATGTATGTTACATACAGATTGACTCACACTAGAGTACTTCATTTTATTATATCACTTAATTCATAAATACATCAAAATGAATTTCTAAAACGTAATAGCTTTTTAAAAATAACAGCAATACCATTATCACATGTAAAAAAAAAAGATCAACGTTATTAATTCCTTAATATTGTCAAACCCGCAACTGTTAGTATGGCTAAGGATCGTAACACGGTATGTTGCAGTTGATGTGTCTCAAACCTATTAATTCATAGGATACTCCTTTTCCTTTTTTCCTCCTTACAATTTATTTGTTAAAGAAACTGGGTTGTTTTTCCTGTAGAATTCCCCACATTTTGGGTTTTTGTGACTTTTATCCCTGTAGTGTCCTTTAACATGTTCCTCTGCCCTCTGTATTTCCTGCAAACTAGAAGTTCTAACTGAAGACTTGATCAGATTTGAGTTCAATTTTTTGACCAGG
Organism: Rhinolophus ferrumequinum; assembly: GCF_004115265.2. Taxonomy (NCBI): domain Eukaryota; kingdom Metazoa; phylum Chordata; class Mammalia; order Chiroptera; family Rhinolophidae; genus Rhinolophus; species Rhinolophus ferrumequinum. Next base: position 99,681,555 of record NC_046287.1, on the reverse strand, counting down.
ATGCGTTACAAGTGGTGGTTTGCTTTTCCTCTCGCCTCTTTTTGTGGTGCCCAGATTGCCCAAGAGAACAGGTGCTGTCAGCCTGACCCCGTCATCAGCCAGCTCCCCAGCACCTTTTTCATCTGATAGACTTGGCAGCCATTGATGCTCTTTACTTAGATGCAGTCTGTCATTAGGGATGGTAAAATGGTGACACTCTTTTTTAAATCAGGTTTACAGAGATATTTTATACAGAATAAAATTTATCCTTTTAAGTAGTGTTATGAGTCTTGACAAATTTATGAAGTCATGTAATTGTCACAAAATTAAGATATAGAACATTTCCACTACCCAAAAAAGTTCTGCAATAAATCCCTTCTTTCCTCCCCACCTCCTGCAACCCAGTGATCTGTTTTCTGTCCTTACGGTTTGGGCTTTTTAAAAATGTCCTATAAATGGAATCTTACACTGTGCAATGTTTTTTGTGTCTGGCTTCTTTCACTTAGCACAAGGCTTTAGAGATTTATCCATGCAATGAGTACCAGTAGTTCTTTTTCTTTTTATTGAGTAGTTTTGATTGTATGGATATAACACAATTTGTGTATCCACTCATCAATCGATGGACATTTGGGTTGTTACCAGTTTTGAGCTATCTTGAATAAAACTGCTATGAACATTACAGTACAGGTTTTTGTGTGAGCTTAAGTTTTCAATTCTCTGGTAATTGGTTAGACTAATTCTGTATGTATGTATGTAAGAAACTGTCAACTTTTTTCAAAGTGGTTGTACTGATTCACATTTCCACGAACTAGTTGTTGCACACCCTCATCTTTATTTGCTACTGTCAGTTTTTTATTTTTGATTGTAGACATTCTAGTGCATGCATAGTGGTAACTGTGGTTTTAATTTACATTTTCCTAATAACCAATGATTTCAGAATCTTTTCATATGGTTACTGGCCAATTCCATATCATTTTTGATGAAGCGTTTATCCAAATGTTTTGTCCATTTAAATCAGATTGTCTTCTTACTGAGTTGTTAAGAATTAAATTATGATAATCTCAATTCTATAATCCCTCAATATTTAATTCTATAAGGAATTTTTCTTTTTATCAATGATTTTGTAAACTTGCAGTATAATTTGTACAAGGAACAGGATAAATGCTTGATTCTTCTTCAATATTTACCAGTTTTATGCATGACTTGGTTCCCTAGCGTCACCCAAAAGGGACCACTAAGTTCCTAGTTGTGATTATCATTATGATTTTATGGATTTTCACATTTTACATATCACAATAATTACAGCTTTATTCTTTTTCTTGATCAAATTAGCCCATCTTTGACTAGTGGGAGATCTTTCAAGTGGTTCCTGAGTCTTTCCAACACAATTACAAGAGTCTTTGACAATTTTCTTTCTGACATAATAACAGGATCTTAGAGTGGGGCTGGCCACACTTGATAGTTTCAGAGGGAGGGCCATGCCAGAGAGACCAACATATGATTCAGGGTAGGAGCTTTGGGTCATGTGGTCAACATGGAGACTGAACTCAACCATGTGAGTAATCAATCAATCAATCAATCAATCATGCCCAGGTAATGACCCCAATAAAAACTCTGAACACTGAGGTTTGGGGGAGCTTCCCTGGTTGACCATATGCCAAGCGAACTGTCACACACCAATGGGGAAAGGTAATGTATCCTGATTCTACAGCGAGAGGACAGTGGAAGCTTTCGGGGAGAGGACAATGGAAACTTCCCTTGGAACCTTCCCAGATTATGCCCTTTATATCTCTTATTTTGGTTGATTTTAATCTGTATCCTTTCCCTGTAATAAACTGTAACTGTTAAGTATAACAGTTTTCTGTGAATTGTATGAGTTCTCCTCACACATTACTGAAGCTGAGGGTAGTTTTGGGAACCCCTTGAACTTGCAGTTGCTATAAGAAGTAAGGGCAGTCCAGGAGACTGTGACCTCTAACTTGAAAATCTTGGTACCTATTTACAAATATTTACATATTTGCTTTATCCTACTATGTAGTATTTTCAGAATAACAATATCAATATTATTACTAACAATATGATGACTAAAAACAATTTAAGATTTTTTTGTAGTTCTTTTTTGTCTTTTGGAAATATAGTCAAATTTCAGTTCACCTGAAATAGTTCCTCTCTGTGTGGCTAAGACATTCATTCATTAAATGGCTTATTTGTTTTATTTTGCTTGATATTTAGGGATTGCTTTTCCCTCTATTTATTTAATTTGATTGAACTTTGTTTTATATAAACCATGTGCATGGTTCTAAGAGTCAGATCTACAGAATGAGGTATATTCAGAAGTCTAGGTTCTACTCCTATCTTATTTTTATATTTTACTTTTTTTATGGCCCACAGTACTTCACTGTAATAAAATTTAAGTTGTAGATAAGAGATCAAAAATCAGAATATTTTTTGAATGTGAATGCTATTGTTAAATAAAGTAATGCTTAAAAGAGCAGGCTTGATTCTTAAGGTTAAATCTTCCTTTGTTTATATTACTAAGTTTTAACCAGATCTACTTTGTACAGAAACTGTAAAGATCAACTTTAGTTCTACACAGCTGAATTGTCACATAATCAAAATACAATTAGAATTTTCTAAAGTAAAATTTAATTTACTAATGACTGTAATTAAAACAGAATTCTTAACAATGAACACTGATATAACATTATTTCTCACACAGGTGCCGTTAGGCACAGTAGTACCTAAGTATCTCTGGGGTATTTGTGAACCAAAGGGATGATAAAACCATATCAGATCTTCTCCATATATTCCCGCTGCCCATTTCTTCATGTTATTAGAGATTTTCAGCCTTCAGCCCTCAGCAGTACTCTTCTCTACCACTTGTCTTGGGTGATTTCCTCTACATCCATGTTTTTACATCCCCTCTAGATGCTGAAGACTTTTCTCTTTAACATATTACTTTTAAATTTTAAGGAAGGTTAGTCGAGTACTTACCAACCCATAGCTCCCATTGTTTCTGCTCTCGTTTTCCCACGTTTTGCCTCTTTAAGCAGTTCATCTATTGCTTTCCTGATGGGAAAAAGGAAGAAATTTGAGAAGTAGTCACTTCACTAAATACGGAAAATCAATTCATTCCACATGTGATCTTGGGAAAGGAACAGCTTTTGAAACATAAAATTTCAAAATTGGGGGAGAAATTTAAAAACATTTTTTTTAAATGGTTGATAGTTTTAAACACATTAAAAATTAAAAAGAAAGTTTTTATACAAAGGGGAAAAACACTGAAAACTAAAGACAAAATATATCCATATTAAAAATGTTCAAATGCACTATTATTCTAAGAAATACTGATTCACTAACCCAACAAAGATGAACCTATTTTTGCTCATCAGTTGGTGAGGGAGTAGAGAAATGGACATTCTTTTCTCTACTAATGAGGACTGAAATTGATATTTTGACATGACAAAGAGCCTTAAAAATAATGCATACCTATTCACCTAAAAATTCCATTTTATCCTAAGAAAATGTTCAAATAAGTATGCAAAACTGTATGTACAAGGATACTCATTAAACAACTTGTTAACAACAAGAATAGAAAACTTAAATGTTTACTAAAAAAGGATTGGTTAAATAAATCATGGTACATCCACATAGCAGATTAGGCAGTCATTAAAAATGAACACGAATACTTGGCACAGAAAGACATTCACAACATATTTAGTATATAAAGTTGGGTACAAAACAGTGTGTATAGGAAAATTTTACTTTAAATTTATATACATATATATATTGTAGAGGAAAACATTTGGAGGGGTGTTATCAAAATGTTAAAATGAGCTTTTGGGTGCTTTTTACTTTTTAGTTTGCTTCTCTGAATTGTCTATTTTTTCTAAAGTGAATCTGTATCATTCGTGTAATTTTTAGAAAGAGATTTAAAAAAACCATAAAACGTATTTATCAACCATATTCTGAGGCTTTACTATATCTGAGATACTGTGCAAGGTGCTGTGTATAGTTTAAAAAGAAGATGGTCATCTCTGACTTTAATATTACTCCTGACATGTAAATATAATAATAAGGCTAAGAAAAAAGAGGTCTAAAGGTGCAAACAAATATAGCCAAAAGACAGAACTACAAATCTAATCAGAATGTTTTGAAACTGAATAACTATATATTGATTCTATCTAAGAACATTTAATTATACTGTTAGAGTACTACTATAGATTCTACTTACACAATTCTCAAAAGATATTAACATTTTGTTAGTTTATAAGAAAGTTTTATTTTATACTGATTTTTATTTTAACAAAGCATGCACATAGCTTAAAAAGACAAATATTATTTCAATGTTGATAATAAAATATAGCAGTCTTCCCTATAATAAAAGTATCACCCTTCCCTACTCACCAAAAATACCAATTTTCAACTCTTTATCTGTTTCTCCTGAAATTACTTCCATATTTCTAAAAGTATGCATTCAAACTACCATATTTTGCCATGTATAATGTGCACTTTTTTGCCCAAATTTGTGAGGGAAAAATAAAGATGCACATTATACATGGTAGTACTAATTCTGTATCTATACAAATGTTTTTAATTCTTTTATTTATACTTATGAGTTAAAGGTGTAACTCTAGAAATAAATAACGATATCCATATGCAAAATAATATCCTGGAATAGGATAATCAATTTTGTTGAACTTAACGATGAACTTGCAACTACGAAGAGTTCTCGGCCTTCTGTGATGCATAAATATCGTAAATTTGTTACCGGTACATAAAATTCCTTATACCTTATATCTGTTCTTGTGTTTTGTAATTATTTGTTACATAAAATTATGTACCATATAACACGTTAAAAGGTAAATGCTAAAATTCCTTTATAATACAAACAATAAGTACCTAAACAAATAAAAATTTAAATTAGAAAATTAAAACGAAAGATTTTCTTTCCCTGAATGTTTGGGCCAAAAACGTGGGTGCACATTTTACATGGGAGGGCATTATACACTGCAAAATCCAGTATTTCATTACTATCTTAATCTTCAACAAACATATCTGGCTATTTTTCTATAACTTACACATTTTTAAATAAACTCCTATTACTAGGGAGACCTTTAAAAAATGCCTTTTCAGCTAACTCAGCAGCCTGATCCTTTCTGATCCATCCTGGGATGGCCGGCTGGCAGGGTCAACGAAGAACGGAAACACTGAGTAACCTATGCAGTCCACGCCCCCCCACCCCGCCCACTTGCTCAAATGGATGTGTTTCCCAGCCCAGCCTCATAGATAAAAGTACAACTGACTACCAAGCATCCTCCTTCTACTTCTTTAAAATAGTAATACATCCTATTGATGTGACCTGAGGGCTTTGTCTCATACATTATTTCATGAAAAATTTGTGGTATCCAGCTCCAAAACAGAGATCCTTTTTCACCCTTTTGTACTTTGCAAGTGCAAAAAAACCCAAAGGGTTAAAATCTTCCAAATGTACCCCCTGCCTATTCCCATCAATACTGTGGTGGTTTCCAAATAAATACAGGTAATCAATCGTACTTGGATCTACCCCTGTGCTCTCTCTCCTCCGGACAACAGGAAGAGTTAAAAATCATCCAGGAAAATCTTGTTTGGGCAGGTCCCCAATATGAACAAACTATGTGTCAGTTACAAACAAACTAGAATGCATTCCCCCATCAAAACTGTGTTAAAATGTTTGCCTACTTTCTAGACCAGCCTCCAAAAGCCAGTTTGTGTCATCAGACAGCTGAAACGCTGTACATCTGCAGGAAACCTGACTGCATATTCTACCATCAAGAGCCATGAAGGTTGACACTGATTCTTTTGCAGTTTTGATTTCACTTCAAACTATCTCCAGCGCGGTCATTACTTTCAACAGCCAGGATTAAGGAGACCTTCTGCCTTACAACTACAACAGAAGAGAAAAGGTGTCTGTATGAGGAAGACTGCCTGGGGCGAAACGAAATTCACCAGCGTTGAAAGATGGTCCAAGGTGAGGCTCAGAGTGTGTGGGGAAGGCGGGCAGTCAGCAGGTCCTCAAGGTTAAGTCCACAGCACACCTGGGACCACACACCGATGGCTGGGGTTGGGCACAAGCTGCGGATTTGTAATTGTTTGACTGACTTGCCCAAGGTAATCTTGCTAATTGTCAGAGGAAGAACTAAAACCAAAGGACCCATGTTTATGGCTACACATCTTCCGACCTTTCTATTAGACTTCCTATCCTCCCCACAAGCACCTGCACAGCATGTCCTGGAAAAGACCTTTTCTCTCTATCATCAAAAGGCAAAGACAAAATAGATGGGAAAAAAAAAAGAGAGAGAGAGACCTAACAGAGCTGCCACGCATTCAAAGAGAGCTGGGTGACACGCCGACCCTGAGGGGTGGGAGGAATGAGGACTGCTTGCTGTTGGGTCCTAAGAAGCGTTTGCTGCCTCCCACTCCAAGTTCTCCTGCAGAGGCTCCTGCCCAGCTTTACTTCCAAATAGGAAAACAATTCCCAGCAATCATGTATTCTCTCCTCGAAATAACAACATCAACTTCAAAATTAAGGGGAAGAAAAATAGAAAGTCAGGTAGTTTTCCTCACTACTGTAGCCTGGAACTCTCGCTGATGAATTCTTGGGTAAAGAGACAGCAAATCCAGTTTTTAATGCACATCATGACAGAGGCTAAATACTTAGGTTAGTCAAGATTACGAAAATCAACATCATGAAACAATATGGTTTTTAATGGGATGATGAAACAGAAGTGCAAACTAAAACGAAAATATAGAAGTCAACAGGAGAATATAGTAAGAACTAAATACACAGAGAATTTGAACAATTAAATGTTATTAGACATAAATTTATTTTTAGGTACAATAATTTTTATAGTTAGATCCTTTAAACATCTTAAAGGTTTCTTTGTAAAACGAATTCATTATACTGGAATATAAACTTCTATGCAAACAAGAAGTTCAAGAAAGCCAGGTCATGAAGCATACAGTATTCTGGGCACAGGAACAAACTACAATCAATTCTCAATGGGTATGTGTGTCACCTACAGCCAATTTCCCATCCTAGCCCAGCTTCCTCAGGCCTGCAGATTCATTCCATTAGCCAGCTGGTTAATGCTCAAGGAATGTAAACTGACCATAATAGCAACTTAAATAAAATCCAGTGGGAAGGCAAATCTGATGCAAAATCATCTTGAAACCCAAAGTCAAACAAATTAGTTTTGAGTTATCTGGCTCTGTGTTTTTTAAATTCACATAAATCAACTGCGAGGTAACTATATTGGTATATAGAAAGGGTAGCAGGAAATTTACAGCAACTGAAGTGAAACAACAGCAATTGAAAGGCAAATAAAATAATGAGCTTAAGAAAATGAGATTTTTAAAGAACTAAAAATCAGAGAAGCTAAATATCAAGTAATTGCTGAAAAAAAGACAGAGACAGAGAGTTAGACGTATCTATATACTTTCTTGAGAAATGATGAAGGAAAGTTGTTATGGACTGAATGTTTGTGTGTCCCCCCCCCCCCCCAAATTTATCTACTGAGATCCTAACCCCAATATGATGGTACTAGGAGGTAGAGACCTTTGGGAGGTAATTAGATCACGAGGGTGGAGCCCTCGTGAACGGGATTAGTATCCTTCTAAGAGATCCCAGACAGCTCCCTGGCTCTTTCGGTCATGTGACGACACAGTGAGAAGGCGGCTGTCCATGAACCAGGAAACAGGCCATCACCACACACCGAATCTGCTGACACCTTGGTCTCAGACTTCTAGTGTCCCGAACTGTCAGAAATAAATATTTGTTGTTTAAACCACCCAGCCTACAGTATCTGCTCTAGCAGCCTGGATGGACTAAGTCAGAGAGCTAGGAACATAAGACTGAACATTAGACGCTTTTTCGCCTCCCTCAGTCTTTAAAAAGTCACCTTTGATCAACTAACTGTGAAGTCTAGTATGTGCCACATGATGGATGGAAAAAGAGGTTCAAATAAGCACTAGTCGTATGAGAATAGTCTGAAGGTCTTGATGTGCTCAGACAAGCAGGACTCGGTGCCAAGCACACACATACTGAGAACCCAGCAGAAACAGTGCAGCACCACTGGCTCCTGGGGACTGGGAAGGTGGCTCACTGGCCCAGCACATCACCAATGCTGGGCCACCAGTTTATACCCACGTTGCCCACATGCTGGGTAGAAGGCACTGGGTAGAACTGAAGAGAAACTTTACTATGGCAATCTAAATTTCTTCCCAGAATGGAGGGACAAGGCTTGGAGAGAGAAACAGAATTGACTTGCTCTTCAGTAAGGATTTGATGTCAGACCACAGAACATTCTGATGAAAAAATATAGACAGATGATTTGGACTACTGCTGGTCTCTGCAAACAGCTGTCCAGAGGCTCACGGCCAGCCAGCAGCATTAGTGGTCGTGATCATGAGGAGGGCAGAAACCACAGGACAAGTCAGGGCGCTGGATTACTTAGTCATTCAAGTATAGATGCCGATGAAGACATTCAGGCCATCGTTATTTAATTCCAGAAAGTATCAAATTGTCTGGGGCACCTACTACCTATAAAGAAAGGTAAGAACATTCAAATTGTGGTAAAGGTTTTTGAAGACAGGTAAGACACATAGGAACATTGAGATCATTTGGGAAATGAAAAGAATCAGTAATAGATAAAAGATGGAGGTACAAGAAATTAATCCTGTAAATTATGTTAAATGTAGCCAACCTCTACCAAGCACTGCTCTGTAAGTCCGATGATGGATACAGGGAGCAGGCCCTTCCCTGGAGAGGATTACCACTAGTGATCGTATTATGGCAAATAAAGACCTGTATGTGTGCTCTAGAAACAAATATTGTGTAACAGAGGGAAAGTGGGAGGGAGTCCAATATTTCCCTATTTATAATATAACAAACAGGGAGAGTTAGGAGAAAAGGTGCTTAATTTTTATTAAAAAACAACTTACGTCAATAAGACGCTGGAGGACAATGGAGGAGCATGAATTTGAGTGAATGATTAAAGAGACTTTTTGATTTCATGCCAACATGGACCAGAGAGAAGAAGAAAGTGCTATTTTAAGCAAGTCTGGAAAAATCCAAGATATGGCTTGATGATACTAACTTCACAGAGTTATGAAGATAAAATATTAGTTTGGATTCAAGCGTTCTGTATTTTATAAGAAGCACTAGAAATGCAATAGGAATTTTTCACTTGACTAAACTGCTAGAGGTCGGGAAGTTGTCTCTTTCATCTTAGTGTTCCCTCTGCCTGATACATGGCAGGGACTAAATGAAGATCTAGGAATGACGGGTTCTGGGTGTGAGTGTGACATGACAAAAATGCAAGGATTCAAAAATAAAAACATCTGTAGCCAAAAGAGGAGATGATGAGGGAGACACAAGAGGCGAGACAAGGAGGTGAAGACAAAGGAGGAAAAGTAAGATCATGTGTCCCTGGGCAAAGAAACGTCATAAAGGAATTGGCGGCCACAGGCTCCTTGCTCGCTCTCCTGCAGCGGCCAGATTGGAACAGGAGCACGACAATCCCACGTGGCCTCAGAAACATCAAATATTAGGTCATAGCGGGGCGCTGCAGACACTGACTAACGACACTGGAACAGCTGTCGGAATGAGGCAGAGCTGGAATATTTCCTGTCAGGATTGAGGTCTTTAATCTTCTAGGGCTGCTTGAAGATTTAGCAAGATTTCATAACTAGAAAAAGACTTCTTCCTTAGTGTGCTACCAATCAGAGATGAATGGCCTTTGTTTAGCTTTGAAATATCATTCTTTTGTTTCATTACACAAATGGGTAAAAGCCCACTTCATTCCCATATGTTCACATTCTCTAAATTCCATCTCTTAGTGAAGATGCTAATTGTGCTTTGAAATGAAAGTGCTTCAGGGTTGGAGTCGAAAGATGCTCATACAAAGACCTCGCGATGTCATAGCGAGGCCACTGGCCTGTCTCTGCAAGGCCCCAGCAGACGATACATGCCCTGTGGATTACCACATTCCCGGGCCTTAGAAGCTGTCTGGCCAGGACACCCAGCCCCACTGCAGCCTCGGAGCTGCCATTATAGGCACGGTGGAACTTTGCGTAGGCTACTCTCCGTACAAATAGCTGTCCACTGCAGCCACCTCCTTCTCACTGGACAGAGATCAGATGTCACCTGCTCTACAAGCCTTTGCTGATCTCCCTATTTGCTCCACATCAACAGATGTAACTGCTCCTTTCTTTCAGGATCCCAAGGAGCAATAAAGTCCCACAAACCATAGTTCTAAGTATTTAAAAGTCATTAGATAAGCTAAAAAATATTAAATAAAATATATTCCTTCCTCCTATCATAACAAGTTACCTTCATTACAACAAAAATAAAAAACATGTAAATCTATGATGTTTTTAAATGAAAGTCAATAAAACATCAAAGACGATAGAATTAATATACTGTACACCTTGATCATTCTGCTGATCAATATTTGGTAATATTTGGATAAATACAGAAATAAAGACACACATAATTCATATATTATTTATTCCATAAAACTTATTCTCCTACCTTGATTTCAGCAAAATCACCAACTATATTGTTATAATCAAGATTTTCACATAGATTATGTTCTATGGACTATAATAACCTAAAGCATTAAAAAAAACGTAACTATTCAATGTGGATACAATTTTAATATATTTGTCAAAATGTAAATTACCTTAAATATAAAAAATTGAAAATCTAAATTGTTTTAAAATATCCCTGCAAAATAATAAAATGATTAATGAATCGGTATCAAACTCCTTATACATTCTATATAGACCTACCCATGGAGAAATATATGAATAATATGATTTAACATTGCAAATATTACTCGGCCTCCAAATATAACTATTCCTAATATTGTACTAGGGCATGAGAACCTCCAAAATCATGAACTAAACTCCTAAGACAAACAAGAAAATGGAAGCTTAGCACTACCGGGAAATTCTATTTTCTTAGGGGACCATCTATTGCATTCACGCCAAGAAGGTTTTGGCAAGTTAATGTGTCTTTTTGCTTCTAAATACGTCTGTGGCTCCAATCCTTCCTGTACTCTCAAGTAGTATCCGCTCCAAAGTCAACAGTGGTACAACGCACCAATCTCCACGTATTCAAGTTTCCTTCCATTCAAGGATGCAGGTCAAAACACAAGGAGGGTGTTTCCTGGGTTATGAATTGCACAGAGAGCCAGATCCCTAGTGACAGAGAGACCTATTCATGTTTGTAATCTATGTCCACTCGTGTTTGTACACCTGGGGCTGCCCTCCTCACCCAGGTTCAAGGCAATTCTCCTTTGATCCTTTGAATATTGATATAATAAGGACTTAATATGCACCGCTAGCACGATGGTGAAAAATAATAATGCAACAGTGCCTATGTTCCATGTATCTTACACTTAATTCTCACAACTCCTCTAACATAACTACTGTTTCATAGATAAAGAGATAAGGAGAAAATAAGGAAAAGTCAAGAAATGTACGAAGGCCACAACAGCCAGGAAGTGACGGGGCTGGAGTGTGAATCCCGGAGTCCACTCTAACCCTTACACTAACTACAGCCGTATTAAAACCCTCACTGAGCTCAGTCTAGTGAGAGAGGCAAGTAAAGGGATGGCAGCAACGTGTTACTGTGCTTATTTGTATTCATGACAAGAACTGTGTGGTGAAGACAACGCTCCAGTCCCTTCACCTAGACACTGACAGTCTCAAATATCCACGGCTACCCTTTCTAGGTGACCTCGAAGGGTGGGTTTTTCTTACGGGGAGATGACTTCCACAGTTAATAAGTAATATGTGAGCTGATTCTTACTACTTTGCTCCTTAGAAGGAAGCTTTATTTCTCAGTTCAGAAGACACCTCACTGTCGGGATGACGGCATAATGAAATGACCTCATGTTCATAGTAGTAAGTGTTTTTATATTTATTCTTAAATCCTAATTAAGAAGCCACATACAGAAAATACAGCTTATATTTTCAGTTCCTATTGTAAGAGCTCATTAAATGTGCCATGGTAAATTTTATATAAATTATGAAGAAAAGCATCTCTAACTAAAATAACTTCATGGAGGTTGGGGGGGAGGGTAGAGAATTAACTTAGAAATAGTAAACTCTGAATAGATAAGCCCGTGAATTATACCGTACCACGAACAGAATGATCTGTTTGACAGGTCAAATGTAGATATATATAATCTCCTACTGAAATATTAGTTGGGAGAAATAAACCCAAAGAATATACGGTCAAAATGATTACTGAGCTGTTTAACTCAATGAAAACATTTTGTTATCTCCTTAAAACAACAGATGCTTTGAAGAACAAAAATGATGAAAAGAAAACTGCAAAGAAAAAAGGGTTTCAAGTCTAGAAAGACGGGTATGGAAGGAGGCCAATATCAAAGCAGAGAAAAGCAAATATGGCGGCTGCTCGAATTTTGTAAAAGACAGGAAAATACAATAGAAGGCCAAAAGAGCAGAAATAGAAAATGAATTCAAACTCTCACCAAACAGCCACTCAAAACGCAAAAAGGAAAAAACACCAATTGTACCAAAGAAAATATTACAATATGAAGCTTCTAAGTTTGCCTCTACAGCTTTCTTTAATGAGAGTTGAAGTTTGGCATCCTGTCCTTTGATAAACACACCACATACCAGAAAAACCACCGCACCAAAAGCGTGGTCTGTAAACCACTCTCTTATTCCTAAGTTTTATTTCATACAAATGATCTGCAGTTCTCTGCAGACCATCCTAAACAATGCTTCAGAGTTCTTGGATCTCAGCCCCGAGAATGGCCTATTCAGCAGAAAGTCCCGTCAGCCCACTGAAGCTATTGCCTTCAGTTGTGTCAAGGCTGCAGTAAACTGCTAGAAGACAAGCTGTCCACCCCTTGTAAATTTCCATGTCTGATTCATCAAATGATTGTAAAATATACTTAGAACTAAGAGTCAAGGAACGGAAAAAATGAAGATAAAATGTTCCAGAATGTGTAGGACTTCCTAATCAATTCACGCTCTTTAAAAAGTGTTTTCATTTTTAAAACACATATAGAAACTATAGTCTCTTGAAGGTGCTATTTCAAAATAAATAATTTACCTGCCATGACCTGAATTAAGCAATTTTTAACTCATGAAGAAAACATAGTGATACTTCTAATTTTTAGAAGTCCAGCAATACACAAGGAGAGAGGAGGAAGAGAGAGCCTGCATTCCAAGGCCACTGGCGCGGCTTCAGCGACCCCGCTGGGGCCTCAGGAGACAAGAGATGATGAAGAGCTGGTGAAATTGAGGGAATGGCCCCCTCCCAGCAGTGTGCACCTGCCCTGCGGACTGCCAGCCCCGGACCTACCTTGACCGCCACGTGTTTTCTGTCTTTCACACTCTAGGTTTTAAAGAGTACTCTGAGAGATATGGCAGTTTCCTCTACAAAACTAGCCGGGAGAGTCTCTGAAAAAAATAGTACATCGACACATAGATAATACTTTCCACATCGGTAACATCAGTAATTAAGTACAAGAATAATCTACTATAAAAAATAATTTATTGAACCCAGTCAGTAATAGCTTGGCTCTTTTATGGACCCTTCAGTGTCAAGTTTCAAGTTGTTTTACAGGTGATAATTTGTATAACAATGAACTTAAGTAGCATAAGGCAATTTTCAACCCTATTTTTCCAACCCTATTTACTAAAAAAAAAATCTTAGTTCATAGACATACAAGTGTCTTGGAAAAAAATTCTTCATTTCTACAATGTAGTAGTTCATGGAATTAAGCAGTTAAACACACACACACAACTAACTTTGGGAGTAGCGGTCCTTTGGGGAAAACATTTACAAAAGTTTAAAGGATTGAACTTAGATGGCTCATTGAACAAGTTCGCGAAAACTGCACAACTGTGCAAACAACGTTTCACGTTTACTTGTAAAGACTCCAGAGATGCCTCCCTCGCAGCTGGCAGAAGTCACAGAGCTTGGTGCAACGCAAATACATTCTCACAGATGCGGAATTCACGGGCACAGGCGGGCCCACTAGAGAGGCTGTGGGATACCAAAAAGGAAGGAACCAGCACACGGAAACTCACCGCTACAGGAGAAAAGCCCCAAGTGTGGGCAAGTCCACTACCGATTAATGCAACCTTTAAGCGTGTATCACAGCATACAAACACTGTAACAACCGCCAAAGGAAAGAAACCACACGGAGTAATTAGTGATTTGGGCATCAGAAACCAGATGCAAGATAGTCAAGATCCAGCAAACTCTGAAGCAGCACTTCATTATTCAGCGACTTATAAATTACTTACATGTGATGATGTGACCAAGAGGGGAATATAAAAGCATGTTCTGGAGCAAATGTTTCACGATGCATGTTACGACGTATCAAAAAACTTAAAGTCTTCTCCTATCCTTGTATTATTGCTATGCTTTAAGTCACTGCACATGTTAGAAACGTGTCGTTTACTGCTGAAATACAACCCATCCTCAGGGATGGAACGGCAGCTGGAGCAATGCTAATAAGAGTTTAGAACTGTGTTAAAAACAGAACAGGAACCCATCTGAGGCTGCAGGGGGAAATTCTGAGCGAGACAGATCACACTGATTATCCCAACAGCGTAGTGGGCTTGCTCCCATGGTCTGATACACTCGTATGCTTACAAAAAAGGGTACTGCGTTAATACAAATGTTTGGGGCCATACTTCCAACTTATTTGAAATATCAAGCCCCTACATTCAGAGTTCTCCCTTAACATTTGCTTGATAGAAACTGGGCCATTTACAAACTTCTGTATTAATTCCTCCAGTTTCCCCAGAGGCCCTAAATCCAAGTATTTACAAGACTCTTTTTACTATAATAAGCAAGGAAAGAAGCCAAAATGAACAGTGATTCAGCATGATATAATTATCTCACTGACCCTCAGAAAAACCCTTGAAGTTATTGTTCCCTTTTATTTGTTAAGCACCTAAGGATTAGGAAGGTTGAACTCATCCAAGGTCAACCAGTAAATGGTACACCTAACTCCATATCCAGAGTCCTTCCGCTGACACACGCCCTTATTTTATTCTATCTATGAAGATATTTTCTAACATTCTGAGAGTGATAAAGTGCTCCTTTGGTGAAATATAGAAAGGTAAAATTTATGTAAAGATAATGCCAATGAAGTTTAATAATACGAAAACTGCTATCTTTATGAACCAAGTATTAATAAACCCATATCAGGGTTCTTAACCAGATGTTCTCTAACTCATTGACTCTTTTCATGGTTAAAATGTACAAAAAGCAGTCCCATTTTCAGCCTGAACTTAGATATAAACAAGGATTACTGGTCAACTGTTTGGTCTCTCAAACTGAACTCTTTGGAGCATATATTCTGGCAAAGCTTTGGTATCTTCACATGTACCGGAGGCAGAAAACAGGCAACATGATGGATATTAACAGCTGAGCCTATGGAGTCAGGCATTCTTGGGTTTGTGTCTCCTTACAAGCTGTATAAGCTTAAGCTGGTTACCTCACTTCTGTAGACCTCAGTTTCCTTTCCTATAAATTGGAAAAACTCCATCTACCTTGAAGGAGGATTAAACTGGTTTTCCCACTTGGCTAAGCGAATCAGTCTTCTTATTTTACAGCCACAGCTACGTGTCTGGTAGGCCATCTGCTCTCGGCTAAGAATAAGCCCATTTGGCTTCCTCGTGTCCTGGCTTGTTCGGAAGCAGTGCTCTCAGATGGGGACCAACTCATCAGAACAAGAAAATAGAAAGGGAACTCTTGGCTTGCTTGCTACAAGTCTGGGCAGCAGGTAGTGACACACCTGCAGGCTGACACTTCTAAAGACAGACATTTTTGGCAGAAAAAGTTTCTAATCCTAAGGCCCTAAAATCCCCCATTTTCCCAATCCATTTAAAAACAAAGTGCAATCTTTGCTATGTAAGCAAATAAACAAAGAAAAACACAGGAAATAACCTGTAGAACCAAGTCTGGAAGGCTTCAATTACAAGGTCTGATGCAGAACCTAATCCAACACATTTACTTTGTCAAAGAACATGATGATTGTACACTTTATTCTTCATCTTCAGGGAATGAAATGGTAACTGACGCTTACATCCCCCATTTTATATTAATCACTTTCGAATAAAAACCCTGTGAAGTATTCCAAGTACTAGGATTTATGTTTAAGTATGCAGGACAGAGTAAGCCAGCAAACCAGGGTCTGAAGTAACTGTAGGTGAAGAATCTCAGTGATGTCTGATCCTAATTTGAAATCTGAGTCCCAATTAAAAGTTATTCTGAGGTCCCATATAACTTACCAAATATGGCAGCGAGAAATTAAGAGTTGTGGGCCAAATGCTCACAAGGATCCAAGTAAAACTGGAAGAAATTGATTAGAGCGATAAAGGTGTCACTTGCTCGATTAGTGGCGACTTTTGGAAAGCCCCTAGGTAACCTCAGTGTGAAGACTGGTTGCCAGGGGGAACCAACCAGTTGATTGGAGAGTTGAAACTTTCAGTCCTACCCTCTGACCTGCAGGGAGCTGTGAGCAGCTGGAGACTGAGTTGAATCACTTCCAGCCAACGATTTAATCAGGTGTGCCTATGTAATGAAGCCTCCATAAAAACCCCATAGGACAGGGTGTGGAGAGCTTCCAGGTTGGCGAATGCTTGGAGATTCGGGGAGAGAGGGCATGAAAACTCCACGCCCTGCCCCACAAATCCTGCACTATGTACCTCTTCATCTGGCTGTTCATCAGTATACTTTATAATAAATTAATAAACCCAAGTAAATGTTTCTCAAGTTCTGTGAGCAGCTCTAACCTGAAGAGGGGGTCGTGGGAACCTGCAATTTATAGCAGGTTGGTCAGAAGCACAGGTAACAATCTGGACTTGAAATTGGCATCTGAAGAGGGGGTGGGGAGGGGCACGGCCTTGAGGGACAGAGCCTATAACCTGTGTTTTGTCGCGTTATCTCCAGGCAGATAAAGTCACTGCTTGGTGGTGGAGAACACACGCACTGGGGGTCTTCGCGTGCTATCAGGCCATGCAAAGACTGGAACTTCTCACAATTTTCCACCAGAGCAAGGGGAAGTCCATTTTCAAAGGCAAAATAAAACCTAAGCCACCGCACATCAGTTCAGCCTATCAGATTTTATTTTTTGCAGTATTACTGGCCTGTGAATTCTCCAAATCTGAAACGGAGCAGTAGGTATGTAAAGTACAGCAGGTGCTCACAAAACCACAGTGGCTGCCTTGGGGGCCAGTTCTCTCTAATGTGAGATGTACTCACTTGTAGCCAAATTTGACTTTGCAGATCCAAAGTCCTGACCTCTTAGACGTGTATAAACAACATGCCCAACTGTCCTTAGCTCAGGTAACGTCTCTGGACTCACCTACCACCTAGCAGGTCCACGTGGAAGCTCTGCTCGATTCCCACTGTGCAGGCTACTCGGTTGGCACTTACCTTTGCCTCTTCTGGTCATTGCCACCTTTTGCCTAAGTGAATTCCTAAGTCTGTCTCCTCCCTGACAGTCCCAGCCTGTTGTTGTCTACGTGTGACAGACTATGGAGCTAAAGATACACAAATCTGTGATTTTCAACTCTGAAGCTTATAGAATAGTTATTTCAGCCTCTCAAATTCAAACCCAGTTCTTAGGATATTCAATGAAAAAAATACAGAGTCCACCTTCTATTCACTCATTGATAAATATTTGATGAGTGTCTACTATGAGCCAGGCGCTACTTCTCCAGGGGCTGTAGCTACTACCAGGTAAATGTGTCGGGGGAGGGGCTACAATTTTAAACAAGCTGCAAGAGTTAGAAGAAATGACACCTTTCCTTCAGGAGTTCAATAATACACAGCTCTTTGGTCCAACCTGATTGCAAACTCTGTGAAGGAACCAAGTGAGATTCATCTTTGCATGCCTAGTACCTGGAAAACAGCAGGGCTACAAAATAGCTGCTGGATAAAAAAAAAGAGGTACATATTCTGTATTTTTCCAAAGCAATGCTACTTGGAATAAATGGCATCAATTTATCGGACAGCTGGCAGGAAATGAATGTATTAATTGGCACTGATAAAACTAGCAAGCTTAGAATCAAATCTTTTGAATCCGACTTCAAAGTACCCAAAACAATAACCCCCCACCTTTTGCGCCACTGCAAGTCCGTGGGGACGAGACCCCAAGGATACTCAGCATCACCATTTCATATTGCTGCTGCTGCAAAACAACAACGTCCTTTTCTCAGCTTCAAGACGGAGACATGCTGCCTTTTATTTTTGACCAATAGGAGCACAAGTAATAAATGTGGCATGGGATAAAAGTGCTAAGAGATGGCAGTCTCACAGGCGCTTGAGGGGCTCGAGAGAAGACATAATGAACTAGAGTACAGGGTCTACCTGCCTTTATTGGAGTTCTCTATGATGCTTATCACCTCAGCACTTCCTCCACTGAAGCCACAGGGGAGGCAGGCTTCCACGCCCCACACAAGAAATCTCTTCTCGAGGCTTGTTACTGTGATGGTTGAGTATGCAAGTGTCAGCTGATGAGTGTACAAAAAAGTATCTTTCCAAATCATCACTCCTCCTCTGCAGTTTGTCCTCCCTGGTGTGGCAGTCACACCCAGACACCGACGTTCAGTCACGCAGGCATTCATTCATTCACTGAATAAATACTAATGAAACCCTACTTTACGCCTGGCAGTTTTAAATGCTGGGCACACACAGGCAAACAAGGACAAAGCCCTTGCCCTCAGGGAGCCTATACTTAAACGGAGTCAGACAACAAACAGATAAATACATAATATCATGTTGGTTAATAAGTATTCCAAAGGAATGAAGCAAGGTCAGGGATAGAAAATGATGGGTTTGTCTGTGGGTGCACATGCTGTTTGGAGAAGGCAGTTATGGTAGGCAGCTTCCAAATGGTTCTAAGGATCCCCTCCTCCTGGTATTTGCACCCTTGTAAAAGCTGGACTTACCGACTCACTTCTAACAAACAGAATAGGGCAGAAGTGATGGGATGTCCTTCTGAGGTCAGGTATAAAAAGACTGGTTTCCATCTTGAGCTTTCTTTCCTGGATCCCTTGATCTGGGGGAAGCCACGTGCCACGGCATGAGGCAGTCACACGTGAGTCAGCTTGGAGGTGACTTATCCCCTAGTCAAGCCTTGAGCTGACTGCAGCCCAGATGACACCCTGATTGCAACCTTGCGAGAGACCTGAGTCACAATCGTCCAGCAAAGCTTCAACCAGATTTTTGACCCCCAGAAACTGTGAGAAATGTTTTTTTTTTGGTTGTTTAATTTTTACCAGCCACTAAGTTTTAAGACAATTTGTTATGCAGCAATGGATAACTAATCCAGTGGTCATGGATGGTCTGAGTAAATGACCTTGGAAAGAGACAAACCAAGTGAAGATGTAGGGAAGTCTAGGGCAAAAGCCAAGACTCTGAAGTGGGAAGAAGCCAGGCATATATGAAAGCAGTGAGGAGGCCAGCGCAGTAGTCACACGTGATGACGTGGACACACAGACACGGACCAGTTGGAGCAAGCCAGCCCTGAGGACTGCCACAGATAAGGAGGCATAACCAGTTCTATGAAGGCCACTCTTCCAACCACCACTAACTGGCTTCATCTATAACCAATATAACAAGAATAACAGTAACAGCTAATTTGCGTATTTAAATGTACAGTATTAGGAATTGTACTAAGTGCTTTATTTCATTCATTCTTCACAAAAACCCTATAAAGCAGGTGTTATTATTAGACCAGTTTTACAGATAAGGAACCGGGTGCTCAGAAAGTTGAAGTCGCTCTCCTACACTCACCAGTTAGGAAGTGGTGGAGCTGAGATTTAAACCACGCCCTCTTACAGGCTTAACCCTTCACCTTTACACAACACTGACTTGACAGAGAGACCCTTAGAAAAAGAAAAAAAACCCCAAAATTCCAACCCTGAAACTGTTGTGTAAGCCAGCTGGTCCAGTCTCTGTCTGATTAGATGCTCCTGGCACTTTGACTTCTCTTGGAGCCCTTTTAATATAATTGGTTGAGGCACTATATACCTTTTTTTTTTTTGAGGTTTGACCCAAGTCAGCATAAATTTAGAAAAGCAAACAAGCAGCTTTTCTTTTGGACATATATTAGGTGCCTTGTATAACAAATATGGAATTTACTGAGGATTAGTATGATTAGATAAAATATCAATATATTCTATCTTATGCAATTTTATGCTTCGCTGCCCTAGCTCGAACCCTGCCTTCCTATCAATATTCAGGGATCTGGCACCAAATCAGGTATCCATCTGCTATCCAACTTGCTTTTCCTTCCTGCTTAACCTTTGTCTTGAAGTTTGGGGAAGATTATGAATGTTCCCTCAGAATTTAATTTCTTTCTGGAAAAAAACCCACAATCCTCAGTAATCCCCTTTCCGGACCAGAGCTGGAAACTGCAAAATTCCTCACTATTATGCTTGTCTCCTGATAATCAGCTCTATGTGCTGTAAATAGCGAAGTGTTAACTATCCTGTACCCACCTACGTAAAACTACCTGTCACTCCAATTTACTTTTATCCAATCCTAGGGATTTCCCCACTTTGCTTTCTCCCACCCCCTTACTCTATTACCAATGGATTTCATGTAACCCTCCCTCCTTTGATTTTATATATAAAATAAGCTGCAAACCGCCATTTCGCGGAATATTTTCTCAATCCGTTGAGATTTTGCTTCTCTGCAATTGTCATCAGTTTGGCTCAAATTAACTCTTATAAGCTTTCAAAAACACACACACACACAAAAACCCGCATAATCCATTTATCTTTGAGTTTTACCTATATTCTGTTAATGGGAATGCTATTTTAAACTACCTTTCTTAAAACAATGGCCTTGGAATACAGATAACATTCCATACTGAGATTCACAAATTCATATTAGTAGTGCTTGGGCTAGAAGAGACAAAGTAATAGGTTACCAAGGTTTTTTGTTTTTAAGTTTTTACATAGAAGAAAATGAACAAAACCCAGCTTGTTCAACACAATCATCGATATCGTAACAACATGAATAGTTAACACTGATTGACAGCACACTATGTGGGCCAGATAATACTCCAAGCACTTTGAACATATTATCTAAATTAAGTTATAACAGCTTTATATGGTAGGCATTATTGTTAACCCAATCTTACCGATGAAGAAACTGAGGTACAATGAGGTCAAATAGTTTGTCCAAGGTCACATGGCTCGACAGTCTAGAGCTAAGACTCAGGGAGTGCTGCTATCTCAACAGTGCAACCTCTTAGCTCCTACACGACACTGCCTCAGTTATTTAGCTTGAAACAATGTGCAGAATTCCTAGCACATCAACTTCTGCTTCTAAGAAAGATATACTTTTTCAAAAAATAAAAAAGCCCCATTAAAAGCAACTCAACTCCCCTAATACACATACATGTATTAGCCAACTCAAAACTCCTACAATATCCTACTGTCCCACACAGTAATTCAATATTCTTTACCATAAGTAACTGGTAAATACATATACAGATTAAAGATAAGTGATGTCAGTTGAGGTACTAATAAAAACCACACATACACAATATTGAAAGTTTATTCCTTTAAACAGGTTCATAATTTTGCTTTCTCATTGCTGAATAATGTGAGTTCATCTTTTAGAAAATTCTGGGCATATTCTCCTTTCTCCTTGGTCTCCTGTATTTTTCTGCGCAATGCCACCTCCTCAGGAAGGCCGTCCTTAACCACTCACTCACTCAGTACCCTCGCAGCCCCACCGTTCTTTCACTTCCCATTTATACGCTACCTTAAATTACATCATATCACTTATGTGTTTATTTTCCATCTCTGCCATTAGACAATAAACTGCACGTGGACATCTTGTTCTTTGCTGTATCCCTAAATGTGCCTGAAAAAGAACTATGGGCTCATTAATATTTACGGAATGGACGGATGGATGAATGAATGAATGTGCCCTTTCAGGAGAGCCACCTGAAGGCAGACAGCAGCAAAAGCCGGTCGGCTTACTGTCCTGACCTTCTCTCCCCACCCCCAATGTTCACATTTGTAATCCTGGATTCACATCCTTGTTTAAGATGTGAATTCTTCTGACAAGGGTGGAGGAAGGAGGTAAGGCTGGGTGCACCCACTGGCTCCTATTAGCAAGGACAGGTTGGAGGACATGGCAATTCCTGCCATACTGGTTTTGGTCGTGAGGGAGTGGTAGGAAAACAAAGGGGTAAAAGACATGGGTACGGGGCCATTTTCAACGCTTCTGCTACCTTGACCCCTATACAGAATCTGTCTCCAAGTTATTATAATTCTTTCTTAGTTTTCTGGTATTCACCCTATTTTCTCCATTCCCATCACTCGGCCTCCTTACGTTGCACCTGGACTGTTAGAAATGCCCCTGACTCACTGCTGTCTTCCATGTTTACTTCCACTCATCCATTCTGCACAGGCATAGAAAGAAAAAACAAAACTTTTATGGCATTCCCAGCTCAAGAACCTTTAATGGCTGCTTTGCACTGGCAAAGAGCAAACCACTTATCCTGGAACACTAGATTTACTTTACAATCTGCCATGGTGAGTGCTCCACAAGTTACTGGAAGGCAGACTATGCCTGTCCCGTTTGCTATCTCCAGTGCCTAGGACAGGGTCTGGCAGAGCGGGTCCTCGTGACACAATCACTGCTTCAGCACTGAGTCCATTCTGTGTACAGCCATAATACTCTACGCTGAACACCAGGGAACTTCATCGTTAGGTACAATTTGTGTTCTTTTTCATGGGTTTAACTGTCTCTTCTCTCAGAAACCACGGGAGGCTTTTTAGGATAGACCCGTATTATATTCTCTTATCTCCACCATCTCTCAGGACTGTGCCACTACTAGGTACATACTTCCTGTATAGAGATCCAATAATCTAGGTTTGGAAGGAATTTCATTATGGAAAGAAAACACAGCCTCAAGAACTGTATTGGGATAGTTTATAAAATTTCAAATAGTGAAAGAAAAACCAACATTTAGATTTTGAGCTCTAAAAGGATGGATTTGGGATCTTTATTAAGTACTTGAAAGCAGACTGGTGGGTGGATTCAGGTACATTTCCTAGGAGCTCAGTTGCAGGGAGATTACAAAGTCGGTCTCTGACTCTAAAATGATGCTAACCAAAAATGATGACTTTTATCTAGTGATCTGGAGATTATCTACAGTCTTAACATGTTTAAGGGAAACAACAAGAATGGGATTGGTGGGCCATGGAATTTGACATGCTTTCATATTTCCTGAGATGCAAGACACTCTTTGGGTCAAAATGATACTGAATGGACTTTTTACATAGATACCTTTTTCATCCTAACAGAGATTTTGCAGGCACCTGTGCGTTATACCAACTAATTAGAACATTAGCTGTTACAGCTATATGCAATTTATAATTCGTTTGTAAAGTGCTTTGAAAATGCAAAGTGCTTAGTAAGCACTCAAAGTATTATTAAATGTCTTTGGTATGTAATCATTTTATTTAATAACTGGCTCTTAAGAGGCATAGTACTTTACAGCTGAACAGAATTTCTGACCTTGAAGACTGAAATGCTATCAGAGATAATGATCAAGTTATTTTGTTTATATGAATAAATACTATTCATGTTTTTCTCCCTCACCCTTTTATAGGCCAGTTCAGCTTTCCCTCAAATTCCTGCAGACTTTATGCAGACGCCTTCCGCGTGTACACGATTCCTGGTTATACCGCCTGCCTCAGCCTCACTTTTCCTTTCCCCCGTGTGCCTTCAGAAGTGCTCCACCTCCCACTTCTAATTCCTGAGGTCTACCAACTATATACAACTTCCGTTAAAAAATATATCTTAAATCCACATCTTTTCTCTATCACTAGCTTACGGTCCCTCTGGGCCACTTCAACTCGTGCATTTCTCTGCTTCTACTCCCACCTCACTACAATTCAGTTTCCAACACTGTGAGCAAAGTATTCAGGTGTCATTCCCATTGCACTTAAAATCCACCTTCTTACCATCCCAGCTCTTCTCACTGAATCCGTAGGATAGGCTCACCATGGCAGATATGTAAATCTATCCATTTAATTCCTCAACACATTGGATTCATTCAATTCCTCAAACCACCAGTTTTCTGCTTCAGGATCTTTGCACATAATATGCCCCCAGAATGTTTTTTTTCCCCCGTTTTGCACAGCTAGCTCTTTCTCTTCCTGTAATCTCTGGAAGATCATCCCTGACTTCCATACCTAAAGCAGATTCCCCTTTCATGTTTTCTATCTTGACTCTATTTCTTTTTTCTTCTCCCCACAGAAATACAACTTTAAATTTTTTCACTCTTATTATAATGTATGCTTCATGAGAATAAGACCTGTGTCTCATCTACTAGCATACCTGTCCCAGGGCCTGGTATATACCAGGGACTCAATACAGAATATATTTATCTAAAGAAGTTGACTGAGTGTACGACAGGCAGGCTCTGTGGCAGGCCAGCAGGAGAGGTCTGATGTGAGTGAATAAGAGGCTACACGCCACAATGACCTACATGGATTAATCTGGTATTTACTAATGATCCACTCGCTACCTATCAGGCATTGTGCTGCAAGTTAGTATAATGGACCGGCAACATAAGCACACCAACAATCTCATAGGAAATCCAAGACCAGGAAACAGTATAATGAAAGCACATACAAGTACCCAAACTAGGGGGGCGAGTCTAACATGTAAGTTCTTAGACTTTGGTGAAAATAAGTGCTCCAGAAAGAGAAACTAGCATAAACAAAGGCCCAAATCGGAGCACTGGGGGTGCGGTACTCAGGTTCAAAGTTTGACAGGTATTTAGGTGAATTAAAGAGTCAATTTGGGGCAGGATAGGTATGAGACAAAGTTGAAGAGGTAAACAGAACAGCTCTTACATGTGATTCACTTAATTTCACTTAGATGTGAAGATTCAGTATTTTAAATTTTCCTCAAAAAATCATTTTTCCCACGTGGAATTTTCCTTCTCGTCCTTACCTTCTCTCAAGTATTGCTTCCTATGAAACCCTGGGCTATGTTTAGATAGCTACCGAAGGACTGAAAATGTTATCTAGTCATCCGAGTTATCCACCACTATAATATCACTAAACTTTCTTGACCTACTTAGCTCATTTCTAAGTATTTTATTAGTGTCTTGAAATTAGAGCTGTAAACTGGTATCTAGCCTATAAATAATATCACAAAGATGGAGCCTGATACTACCTAAAATTCTCAAATGAAACCAGAATTCTCACAATTCGTTTAAAGTATCCCCACCCTTATCCCATCTACCAATCATAGCAAAGGATGAATTCTCTCATTAATACTAAAAGGCATCCACCAAATCCTCCCTGCCCCCATTTCTTTCCTTCTTTATTTTTAAACCACAGTCTATCTGGAGTCATACTCTACTGCATCTCTCCTTTTCCCCAATCATAGCCATGAATGAATATTCCTTTTACTTCTCTTGATAAAAGTGCTTGTCTAGGTCCCTGACTTTCTCAATTTCCTCACTTTCAATGCTCACTCAATTAAAAATTAAAAAAATAAAAATTAAAATCCCTAAAACAATCAACCATGAGGACCAAGGAACAGAAACCACTCAAATTAGTTTAAAGAGGGAATTTATTAGAAGAATACAAAGATTCTTGTGGGGATTCCAACAGCTGAAATGGGTTAATAGCTAGAATCAAACTTTCTGAAGGACAGACCATGTTGTAATCACAAACTTCTACTTCTGGGTTTTACAAGCTCACGAAGAGAATATCATAGAAGACGTTACTCCCTGCACAGTGTGAATAAGGGACTAGAAAGTGGATTCATTTCTGCATGCTTTCTGGTCCTTATATTCCTTTATGCTTGCCTCAAACTTGTCAAGCACATGTTGGCAGACATTCATGAGCTCATTCAGGCCTCTCTGAAATGGTTCAACAGCTGGAAGAGCACCTCGAGTCTGAATGCGTAAATTAATTTTACTCTCTGAAGGATGGGTTGTAGTGTAACCACAAAATTCCACTTCCGGGTTCTTCATGATCATGTAACGAAGAGAATTTCCTAGGGTATGGTCCTCCTCGTGTAATACAAATGTCACACAGTGTCTATCTGTTCCAGCTGCCTGGACCATTTCCAGGGCTGTCTTCCTCTCGCCTTCAGCCATTGAGGTCTTCAATCCAGATATTTTTCTACACACATATTTTTTATAAAAATGAGATCATACTGAGTATGGTTTCGTAACTAGCTTCATTTACTATTTCACCACTGCAACACTTCTAACGCACTTCCAGTTACATAGAACTATTTAGCATTAACCCCTTATTTTCCTGCCTCCACATATTCTATCAATAAATATTTAATTTATTGCCTCCAGTTTCTCCCTATTTCATTTGACCGTCCACATGGCTACAGGGGAATCTCCTTATAACACAAACTTAAATGTTTGCTAACATGTTCTTTTGGTAGAATCCAAAGAAAGGAGAGAATTAGAATAGGATGGCACTGCTAGAGGATGAAAAGGGAGTTGAAAGGCGTAGAAAAACACAGATTATAAAAATAGAGACTACAGCTGATCACGTGCAGGCCCAACTACAGCTTCCGTTTTGCAGGAGCTAAGGAAACTAGAACGCACTGAGAAGAGTCAATCAAGCAGGAGGCAGGAAGAGAATTCAGTGCACAGAGTAGCTTTATTAGTTAGCAGTCTGCACAGAGGAGGGACTTGGGCCAGTTACAGGAACTTGGGCCTGACTAAACGCACCAATACCATCACTCGGGGACAGTGGCCTGGCGCGTGATTTTACGTGCGCTTGATTTACTCTTGCTGTTCTAATCCGGGGATGGGCAGTTTGGAGACTTAACTCTGGTCTCACCACTAATCTTCCCTCCTTGGTATCTAGTGTCCTGAGCGTCTCAATTCAAACACATCCTTCTCTTCTCCCCTCTTTTCCCAATCGGGGCCCCCTCTTCCGCCCAGGCGCCCACTTTTCTATCGTCCCTTGCCCTCCCAGTCAGGCCCTCGATGCCAGGCCCGATCGCGGAGGCTGAGGCCCCGGCCGGCCGCGGGCCTCTCGGCTACCGGCTCCGGTGCAGGGCGCGGCCCGCTCCTCCCGCATGCCCGCCCGCCTCCTCGGCAGTTACCTCTCCAGTTCCTGGTCCTCTTCCATCGCTGGGGCAGCTTCCGGGATCCTCAGGTGGTGCTGGCGAACGAGAGGCTCTGCCCCATACCGCGAAACGTGCGAGTGAAGCAGGAAGGAAGGGACTACCGACGGAAGGAGCCGAGGACGGAAGGAGGGAGGAGGAGCCACAGCCGCGCCGCAAGGCCCGTCTACTGGGCGGGGCGTGGAGGCTCCGCTCGGAGCCTCCGCCCACAAACCCCGCCCCTGCGCGAGGACGGCTGTGGCGAGGCCTGAGCGGCTCACCTGGCACTCCTAGAGCAAGTCCGCCCGCAGAGCTAGCGGGCAGATGTGGGGTCGGGCTCCTGCCCCACCCCGAGGCCCAGACGGGCCTGTGGGCGCCTGAGCTCAGCTCTTGGCACTTTACCTCACCCAGGTGGTGGCGAAGGGGGCGGGCCCTACCTTCCTCTCCAAATCACCCTTCTTAGGGCCATAACTGGACCTCTTGGCTTGCTGCTAGGCCCAAGGGGGACGATGCTATTCCCAGGCGGGACCCCAACCCTCGGGGGTTTTTATGGGACGACAAACTTAAACTGTAGTTGATCAATACACCTTGAATTTCACAACATAATAGGATGGGTTTAAGAAGGTATTTGTCTCATCGGGGAATCTTTGCACATCTCAGCTGGGTCAAACGACAAATGTTTGTCTATCTTTTGCCGGAGGAGTGAGAGTTTGGAAGGAAACTTTTCCCTCCCATCCTTTCCTAGGATCTTTTCTACCCCCAGAGTACGTCCTCCCTCGATTTGGACTTCCTTTTCCCTTTGCCCTTTTGGCTTCTTCCACCTACTCACCTGCGAAACTTCCCTCTCACCTTTGTTGTCTCTGCCCCCGCCTCCGCAACCTTTCCACCCAGACTCGCTCTCCGCCCCCTTCTTCCTTCGACCTCTCCTCTCTCCGTCCCCACGGGTATTCTTCGCTAATAACCTTTTCCTCCCTTTCTTGCTTCCCAGTTCCCCTCTCCCTGGTCAACCCCCGTCCCTACCACCCTACCCCAGCTGTCCTCTCGCCCAGCACACCTACATTTCTGCTTTCCTGCCACCTGTTCTCCCCCTATTCCCCTAGATGTTCACTGCCTCTCCCGGCTGTTCTACGCTCTTGGCGGCTGTCAGCGGAGAGCCCAGAGACACTTCTGGAGCCTGTCTTCGGCAGGGTTAGCTGGCGAGCCCAGCGGGGAGCCGGTGGGGGAGGGCAGGTGGCGCGGGGCGGAGTGGGCTCACTCTAACCCGGGAATGACGGTCCCGGCCAGGCCCGCCCCCTGAGCCCTCGGATAGGCGGAGCCGCTCTCTGACACGCCCTCTCCCCGCCCCGTGCCGCCGCCGATTGGTCCAGGTGCGTGTCGGGTTGGGCGGCTGGGCCCTGGCGCTCGCCCCCTGGAAGGCAGCAGGGGCGGTTGAGAAGTGAAGTCTTGGCCAGAGTTTGCTTCTTGCCAGGAAATCCGCGGCGGCGGCGGCGGCGGCGGCGATTCCCGGCGGAGCCGAGGCCGCCTTGCTCCGGGCTCCCTCAGCGGGCCGCGGAGAGCGGAGCTGACTCTGGGCTGCGGCGCCGGGAGCCGCTGCGCGCCTGGGGCAGCTTCTCTTTCCCAGTGAGTAACTTTGCCTGGCCCGCCTCGCTCCGCGCCTTCCCGCTGGGTCCCCGGCAGCCGCCTCAGGTGCGGGCGTCGGTGGGGTGTGGGGCAGCTTCGAGCCCGGGAGGCGGTGGGAGCGGCGCCGCAGCCTTCCTTTGCGACTCTCCTCCCCGCTTGTTGGGGCTGCGGGGGAAGCCGGGGTGTGGTGGGCTGGCCGCGCTTGTCCGGGGAGGAAGGGACCGGCTGCTCTGCGCCCAGTGCTCGCCGCCCGGCAGGCGCCTGGGAGAGGCGGGCGGCCCCCGACTGTTACCATTTGGTGGTTCTGGCGGCCGTGTTGCTGATCTTTGCATCGTTTGACTTTTTTTTTAAAGGAAGGGAGAGGTGGGGATGAGTTGTTTTTTATTTCCTGTGTGTATGTTGTCGTGAGACTGTGAGTAGCTGCCTTACATTGCATCTTGTTCGCCTAGAAAGGAATGGGGAGAGATCATACCCTCCATCCCAGCCAACTGTTGCCTGTAAATCTCACCTTTCCCTTTAGGCTAGAGAGGGTGGGAGAGAGATTTGACTTTTGGGGGGATGGGGATTTAAAATATGGAGCTTGATTTGGAAGCAGTTGCACACAAAGCACCATTCAGGAAATACATCACTCGCTTTGCGAAGCTTTATGTCATGTTTTAGGCGAAGGACTTTTGGCTGTATGTAGTGTTTTTCTCGCTATTTCAGTTTTACATCTAAGGCTATGAATCAAGACGTCTGTACCTTGCAGGAGCTACAGTACACTCACACACGGGCTTAACTGTATAGATGTTTCTGTATAGATATTTTTAAATCATAGGAACCAGAAACAAAGTTGAGTGAAAAGCAGTGACAGTGCAAGAGACAGTTGTGAGCTCCGGTTTATGGGAACTGTCTTCACTGTAAGAACTTTCCATTCTTGCCGCAGTAGTACCTACCAGGTGTGATCAAAATATATGGTGAATGTTTAAATTAAAAAAAAAATCAGTAAAAGACACATTGCCATCAATCCCCGTCTCTTTGAACACACTCATCCCATCGTTTTTCCACTTTCTGAAGCATTTCTGGAAGTCCTCTTTCGTAAGTGTCTTTAGTTGCGCTGTTGTGGCTGCCTCGTTGTCCTGAATTGATTCAAAACGTTTACCTTTCAGGGTCATTTTGACTTTGGGGAAGAGCCAGAAGTCGCACAGTGCCAGATCCGGGGAATAAGGTGGATGAGGACACACTGTTATGTGTTTATTTGATAGAAATTGCCGTGCCAGAAGCGAAGTGTGACAGAGCGTTGTCATGATGGACGATGAAATAAAGATACTCATGAAAGAGGACTTCCAGAAAGTGACAAGAATGATGGGATAAGTGTATTTGAAGTGAGGGGTAGTATTTTGAGGGGAATTAATGGCAATGTGTCTTTTACTGTAATAAATTTTCTTAATTTAAATATTCACCGTATCTTTTGATCATAGCTCATATTTGTAAATTAGCCTTCATCCAGGACAGGTTTTTTTTTTTTTTTTCTTACAGTGTATTGTGACACAGCATTGATGAAGTTGGATCTTAGTAGATCAATTTTATTTACTTTGATAGATTTGATTCCCATCTCCACACCTCTTTGGAAAATGGACTTTGTTTGATCTGATATCCTTTTTGGCTTGTCAAAGCTTTGTTGAGCCACGAATAACAAAGTTTTGCCTTTTTAGTTTGTCCAAGTTACACATGTGAGTTTTCCCCTAAGGGTAAAATGTAGGGCAAATCGGAACCAAGGTAGAATAACACTACTTTTAATTTGGCCCCCCTGTGTGTTAACATTCCTAATTCTGTATATTGTCTCTCCTCTTCTCATCAGGTTAGACATTTTTCATTTTTAATTCATTCAGCAATTGGTAGAGAGCTGACTGCATGCCAGGCGTTTCTGGCAGCAGTCAGCTCTTCCCCTGAGTTGTCACAGTCCCACTGGAAGCTGATCCATCCATACCTCTGTTCCACTGGCTACGGCTACTTGAAAGTAATTTGAACAAAGTGCAGTGGCAATTTAAGAGAGGGAGCATGTCTGCTTGGAGTGTGTTAGAAAAGGCCTCACACAGGCACTGACGCCTCAAATTGGTGTGGGATTTTGCCAGGTGCATTCTGGCAAAATGTGGGGGACTGGCATGGAGGGTGTTGCATTATGAGATTATAGTTACTCTGGCTGAAGTCCAGTGTCTGGGGTTGGAATCATAGTCGAGGGCTGCTGTGTTATTCATTTCAGGGCACTTACCTAGCTCTTTGCCTTGCTTACAGTAGATGCTCAAATGTTTATTGAACTGACTTCAACAGAAGCATGAAGGATTTTGTAATGCCAAATTAAGAAAATTGGACTTTATTCAGCCAGTGATACTGAGCTCATTCTAATCAGGAGAATGGCACGATAACAGTTGCGTTTTCCAAAAAGATATCTGCAGCAGTCTGGAGGATGGTGGGGGTCCAGGGGGGAGGTAGGGAGACAAGGTAGGAGCTGTTATGCTGTAAGGGTTAAGTGTTCAGGCTTCTCAGGTCACCTTATTTGAGTTTGAATCTGGTTCTGTCACTCACTATGTGACCTCTTTTTTCCTTAGGTTCTTTATTACATAGGGTTTGGGGAATAAAACTTAGAAAAACATGTTTTTGCTTAGAATAGTGTCTGGCACATAGTAAGGACCTGGTAGATGCGAGTTGTTATTCTGTGTGAAGGCAGTGGAAGTAGAAATGATGTGGCATTTAGAAGTATAATTGGTTGGACTAGGTAAGTGACTAGATATGATTAATGAGAGACAAACGATTCCAGGTTTTTGACTGGAGGCATCGGTGTGTGCTAGTTAAGCTTGCTGTGGAGTCAGATCAGGGGTCGAATTCCATCACTTACTCTTAGAATTGCTCTTCTGACTGAGCTTTGGCTTCCTAATGTTTAGAAAATGATCACACTATCTGTCTAGTAGGGTTTGAGGATCAAACGAAAGCAGGCACATAATACCCTTGGCAGAGCACAGAGCACGTTACCAGTGCTCAGTAAATATTAGTTGTTCCCTTTAGTGATGACGACATTAGTGAGCTCATGGAATGTTAGAAGATATGAGAAGGAGCAGTTACAAACAATTGCTGGTAGGAGTGGGGAAGGGAAGGTAATTAGTTTTGGACCAACCCAGTGAGGTCCTAATGGGTGGTTGAGATGTCTTTGATGAAGTTGTTGGCCAGATGTGTCCACCAGGAGCTAGGGAAGGACTAGAAAAGAAAACAGTTCGCCTAGCACTTTTGTGTGTGTGTGTTTACAGAAGATTTGGAGAACGGGAGGCAGAGGAGAGGTTTATGCGGCAGCAGTGCCAGGAATGTTGATGCTGAATATTGGGCATCTCTATCTTTAAAATGCATTTTGGCCACCGTCACAGGGGAAGTCCAGGCTCATATAACCTGGTTGGTTCTGGGCCCGTCTCCTTCTCTTCTTTCTCTCCTTTCTGAGTGACCCCCCTACCCCCGCCCTGAATCCAAATCTTTTTTAATTTTATTATGCAGAGCCATTTAATTTTTCCCTGCTTAAGGGGCTGAAGTTCACTCCAGGTCCACCTTCCTATATCAGAATCCAACAAGGTTTCTAGAAGAAACAAAGGTCTCATTTCATAGATTCCACTCTACTTAGGAAGCAGTGTTGGTTGAATAAAAATTTTAAAAATATAAAATATATATATCACACACATGGATATATCTGTATAGTTCTGCATGTAAGACTTGTATATGTATGTGTATATACGCATATGTGTTAAAAGACACTCGTATATCTTGCATGTAGAATTATAGGTAGTTGTAGAAGACTTGGCCAGGCCTAAAATGACGCTGTTGTGGGATCTGGGATTTTTACCAAATAAATAAATCCCTTTTAGCTTTCCTCGCATATGTCTCTTTCCCTCAGAAAGTACAAAATAGTAGAAAAAATCTGTCATTATGTAAGTTTTTGGTTGGTTGGAATTAGAGGAAATGGCTATTTTGTGTATTAGTATAATGAGAAGTTATTAAGAGGAATTTTTTAAAAAGCAAGTGCTCATTATGATAATTGTCATCCAGTTAGTATGCTTTTAAAGAGACTTTTAAACGTACTGTAGGTTCTGTACTTTAGAATGTATGCTTCATAAGAGCAGGGGTCATATCTGTTTTGCTCCCTGAAGAACCAACCTCCAAGTAGTTAGAACTATAAATATTAATAGATGCATGAATTCATTGGATCCATTGGCTTTGATCTGTGTTGGCCCACAGACTTCTCCAGATCTTTGGAACAAAGAAGACAAGACCGAATTGAGCCAGCAAGGAAGCGGAGAGTGATTAATGGACTTAACTTATAGGAAGC
This sequence comes from Rhinolophus ferrumequinum, assembly GCF_004115265.2. Lineage (NCBI taxonomy): Eukaryota > Metazoa > Chordata > Mammalia > Chiroptera > Rhinolophidae > Rhinolophus > Rhinolophus ferrumequinum. Next base: position 99,648,436 of record NC_046287.1, on the reverse strand, counting down.
TGCGCGAGCTGTGGCAGAATGTATGGCTATTATGAGTCAGTGATTTCAGTGCCAGCTGCTGTAATTACTTGCATGATTCCTTCCTTTTTCACATTTTACTGTGATAGCTGTGGGGTGTGGTAGGGTGGGACAGACTTGTGTAGGATAGTGCTTTGTGCAGTTAACTGACAACAGCCGTGTTGTAACTTTGTCCCCTCTTGGTTATTAGCCCAACTCCAGTGCAGTCTCTGAAGTCTTGATAAGAAAAGCTGAAAAGATAGCAGCAGAGCAGTGTTCTGGGCAGAGAGGGTTTAAGCATACTTCACATCTTTACCTTCCCAGGCCCGAGATTAGGGCTATTGTTTCTGACAATCAGAATCCCTCAATGGAGAAATTATGGGGGGGAAGTGACTTTTTTCTCAAAATTGGATTGGGTATGAGAAATTAGAAATAGAAACAAATGCAGAAAATAGGCTACGGATAAGTAAAAGTATAACTATATACAATATATATACAAGTGTACTATAGTATATATAGTGTATACAGAGGGTGCCAAAAAAATGTATACACATTTTAAGAAAGGAAAACTGTATTAAAATTGTAATACTCAATATATACTGATAACCAAAGATGAGTACAAGTCACATTTGACTTCAACAATTACAAGAGGTGCTCAAAGTGGTTCCCATCAGCGTCCAGACATTTCTGATTACGGCGAACTACTGCTTGAGCAACGTTGACCAAAGTATCCACTTGTATACACTCTTTTGGCACACCTGTATATGTGCTTATATATATATATATATATATATATATATATATATATATATATTCTAAACAACCATGTGTCCACTTAAAAGCATACCACTTTCATATGTAAAACATGAGGTTTTCATTTTTTTCTTAATTGAAAGGGTAATCTTAGAGTTCTTTTAAATAAAAAATTGTCCCAAAGTATGTAATGGAGGCCATTGCAAAAATGTTTATAATCAAGTTATGAGGACCTATATCTTACGTAAAATAAGGGATATTTGGCTGTAATAAAGCTTCCAAACGCTCTGTCAGCCATTACTTTGTTTCATGGATAAAAGTAAAGTCTGGAAACTATTTCCACTCCTTCCTTACCCCCACCATTCCCCCACTGGGATTTTGGCTCCCAATCTTAAAGATTCACGCTTTATCAGCATTCTTAATACTGTTAGTGAAACTGCATGAATAATCATTGAACAAATCAATTGGAATCCTTCACTTACATCTTACTTACTTCATTATTTTGCAGTGACCATTTCCACTTTATTACATGATTTTAATGTTTGAACTTTGACTTTCTACTTTCTTACATTCACCGAGTCCTAAGCATTTGTGGTGTGATCCACATTGGGCTATGTGAAACACAAAAGATTGTCTGTCTTTGTGGAACTTAAAATCTTAAAAAGACATTCAGTCAAGGAGTTAATCATTTGCAACAGGGTGACTAATACCCTTGACTTCTACCGTGTTTCCCTGAAAATAAGACCTAGCCAGAAAATCAGCTTGGATGCGTCTTTTGGAGCAAAAATTAATATAAGACCCAGTCTTATTTTACTATAGTATAAGACTGGGTATAATATAATAAATGTAATTTATTATATTATATTATATATTAACTTTTGCTCCAAAAGACACTTTAGAGCTGATTGTCCAGCTAGGTCTTATTTTCAGGCAAACATGGTAGTATCTTAGCTCCTCCACTCCAGTGACCTTCACTTTCACTATAATTTAACATGCCCCTGCTTTTTCCACAATAGAAATCTTAAAATTTATGCGAGTATATCCGTTCTCTGACCACAGCCTCCTGTCCTTCCATCTCCCTCAAACCTACATTGTATATTTCAATGTCCTTCCTCTTAACAAAGACATTTTACCAATCCTTTCATTCCATCCTACCTCCCGTTCCCTGTCGGATTAACATTTATTGGCCTTGAGGTCTTCCTTGGCCAGTTTGGGGTCCATTGCTAAGCACTTTCGCTGGCACCTTTGCCTCTCTTGAACTTGTTTTTGTGCTGTGCCTGCCAGAAAACATCCCCATGAACTCTGCTTCTCTCCCTGAGTTGCTTTAGTAATACCATTAAAAGGCCAGCCCTCGGCCCAGTGGCTCAGGCGGTTGGAGCTCCATGCTCCTAACTCCGAAGGCTGCTAGTTCGATTCCCACATGGGCCAGTGGGCTCTCAACCACAAGGTTGCCGGTTCAACTCCCGCAAGGGATGGTGGGCTGTGCCCCCTGCAACTAACAACAGCAACTGGACCTGGAGCTGAGCTACGCCCTCCACAACTAAGACTGAAAGGGCAACAACTTGACTTGGAATAAAGCCCTGGAAGTACACACTGTTCCCCAATAAAGTCCTGTTCCCCTTCCCCAATAAAAATCTTAAAAAAAAAAAAAAAAAGCCGGCCCTCAATGCAGGTAGTTGTCTCTCCAACAACCCTCCCCCCACCCTCACTCAATCAACTAGTAAATGTTTATTTGGCATCTACTGAGTGCTCTGGCCCTGAGCTAAGAATCCTGGAGTATCCTCATAGCGCTTACAGTCTAGCGGAGATGGACATTCATCAAACGATAGCACCCATTATAGTTAGAAAATACGGTAGTGCTTTGAAGAAAGTGTGGGGCTGTGTCCGGTACAGGCACTCGTGCACACGGCTGGGTGGCAGTGTGGCTGGTTAGTCCTCACCGAGATGTCCTAGCGTGTAAAGTACCCGCCAGAGTTTGAAGACTTAGGACCCCCAAAAGGTAGAATATCTCATTAATAATTTTTATGTTGATTATAATGTTGAAATGAAAATATTCTGGATATATTGGGTTAAATAAAATATGAAAAATCATTCACTAGTTTCCTTTTATTTTTTTGCATATGGCTCCTAGAGCATTTAAAATGACATGCGTGACTCACATTCTGTTTCTGTTGGACAACGCTGGCATAGGGTGTTGTCTGGGGGTACGAGGAGGGGAACGAACCTAGTCTCTGTGGAGCAGGGTGGCGCTGAAGCCTTTCCTGAGGAAGTTGTCTTTGAACAGATACCTGGCTGAGTAGGTGCCACACAGGTGAGCCCTCAGAGGAAGCTGGCAGCGGTGGATGGCACTCTGAGGGAGGTGAGAAGATGGTGGGAGACGTCAGGGAGGCAGATGGGGCCATGGTCACGTAGGTCTCGCGGTCCTCACATGGGTTTTGGTCCTCGCTCCTCATGGATTCTTCCTTCCAAACCTTTATCACGTACAGACCCTTGTATCCGACCCTCACGTCTGCATCTGCCGAGGATCAGGGCACTTCCTCACGGTCTGCTTGGAGTTCTCCGATTTCTGTGCCTCCCCCCTCACCTTCCCTACGTCCGGCTCAGATCTGCTGAAGGCTCCCTTTTCCACAGCTGCCCTTCATCTCACCCTGCAGAGTCTCCTTCAGGAGAAGCTTCAGTTAACTAACTTCCTTCTGTATTCAGCCCCCTTCTCCCTACTGGCTTTTCACATCAGCCTATAAAGACGCACCAGTCTTAAACCTTATGCAACAAAGCTCCATGGACCCCATATTCCCCTCAAGTTATTGTTCTTGAAGCACATCAAAATATTTTTGTAACTTAATGTTATATTTTAGTTAGAGCGATATATTCAAAATGTATCAACATCCAATCAATATAAAATTATTAATAAGATATTTGACATTTTTTATATTTGAAATCTGGTTACATTTTACAGTGTATGCCAATTGCAGATGCTAAATTTTCAGTGGTTAAAATAAAAGGAATGTTACCAAAATAATAATTAACAAAAATATTTTACCTTGCTTCTGTTTTTTTATTGTGGTAAAAACATAAAATGTATCATCTTAACCATTCTCAAGTGTACAGTTCAGTGGTGTTAAGTACATTCAGATTGTTGTGCATCCGATCTCCACGTTTTCTTCCTGCAAACCTGAAACTCTACACCTCCTAATCAACAGCTCTCCATTTCCCTCTTCCCGCAGCCCCTGGCAACCACCGTTCTACTTTCTGTTTTTATGGATTTGATTACTTTGGATGCCTCATGCAAGTGAAATCATACAGTGCTTGTCTTTTTATGACTGCCTTATTTCACTTTGTGTAATGGCCTCAAGGTTCATCCATGTTGTAGCATGTGACATCCTTTTTAAGGCTGAATAATATTTCATTGTATGTCTATACCACATTTTGTTTATCCATTCATCCCTTGATGGATGTTTGGGTTGTTTCGACCTCTTGGCTCTTGCAAATAGTGCTGCAGTGAACATGGGTGTGCAAATCTCTTTGGGACCCTGCTTTAAATTCTTTTGATTATAATCGAAAGTCAGAAGGGGGATTGCTGTATCATAATGGTGTCCTATTTTTAATTTCTTGAGAACCCCTGCAGTGTTTTCCACAGCAGCTACATTATTTCATAATCTCACCAATGTTACACAAGGGTTCCAATTTCTCCACATCCTCACTAATGCTTGTTACTTTCTGTTTTGTTTTGTTTTCGGGTTTTTTGTTTTTTTTTTCTTTTTACAGTGGCCATCCTAACAGGTGTGAGGTGATGTCACATTGTGGTTTTGATTTGCATTTCTCTGATGATTGGTGATGTTGAACATCTTCTGGTTGTGCTTGTTGGCCATTTGTATATCATCTTTGGAGAATGTTGTTTTAAGTCATTGACCTGTTTTGAAATTGGGTTATTTGATTTTTGTTGTTGATTTGTAGGAGTTCTTTATGTATTCTGCATATGAACTCCTTATCAGATATATTATTTGCAAATATTTTCTACCATTCCGTAGGTTGCCTTTGCACTTTGTTGATTGTGTCCTTTTGATGTGCAGAAGTTTTTAAGTTTGATATAGTCCTATTTGTCTATTTTTACTTTTGTTGCCTCTGCTTTTGGTGTCATATCCAAGAAGTCTTTGCCAAATCCACTGTCATGAAGCTTCTCCCCTATATTTTCTTCTAAGAGTTTTGTAATTTCAAGTCCTATGTTTTAGATCTTTAATCCATTTTGGGTCAGTTTTTGAATGTGGTGTAAGATAAGGGTAGAAACAAAATAGTTTGAACATTTTTTTGAGACCTTATGGAAAGAAGAGGGAAAAGTCTGAAGTATGTGGAATCATTCTAATTTGGAGGGATTGATGATAGTTGTTAGTCTAGGACACAGTTCTCAAATGGTGCTTAATAGTATATCATCATGTGAGTTTTTCTGTCCTTTTTGTTTCTTATAGTTGAGAGACACCTCTATGGAAACAATCAATAGTCTAGGGGTAGCTGAAGCTGAAAAACAAAGCGATTGGGGAAGAAGCCAGGTATCAGAGTGCAATATGGTTCATCCTGTGCCTCTATCCTAAGTATGTGACCACGCGGGCAGAGTTGCCGAGCATGCCTTGTAAGACATGGCCAGGGCCGTGTAGTGAGATTTCAGAAGTATCCATAGCAATTAGATCTCATATGAAATATTTATTAACCTCATTAATTTCTCTTATTTTAGGCTTTGGGCTTTCATTTTAGATGGGATACATTAATTGCTACTTCAATAGACTAATTTCAGAGTTTGTTAAAAATAGATATAATTTTTCTGGCTCTCTGATCTATCCTTTTTCCAGGTATATAGAGTACCTTTATCAGTACATTTGAATGATTTTTCTACCTTAGACAGTATATAATAAATAACATTAAAAATTTTTTCAGGATTTTGTTCTGTTAGTCTGGATTTTTTTTAACAGTATGGCTATTTACAGAAAGGTCTGATATTTTTTTAATGAATCCATTTTGCTGGATCTAGAAAGATGATAAAGTCTGCGTACCTTTAAACATCAATTTGATTGAAACAAGTCAACGTTCAACTAATGTGTATTTATTAACTTTTTTTCTTATAAAAGGTTTGCATGTTATGCAATTGCTCAGTCTGATTTTAGACTTTCTAAGTATGACTGAATTTCCTTTATAGTTTGCAGTTGCCAGAGGCAGTAAATCAAACTTGGTGCTGGAAGAAAGCAAAATGGACCATTAAGTAGTTCTGTAAATGTTTATTCATAATACAGTATTCTTCATGTCTTCATAAAGAATTGCTCTTTTGGTTTCTTGAAACTTCTGAAAAGAAAATTGTTCTGTTAATAATAAAACAAATTATTCTGTAAGTATATACTAGGATTTATGGAAGGCTATCTTTCTGGAAGGTAAAGCTTAATGTTCTTAAAATAACATATTTAATTCAATTTTAAAGTAATTAACATCTGTATTTTAGATAATATTTTTCTATTTGATAACTCCTGAGAAGCAAGTAACACATCTATTTGATTTATTTTATTGTATATATTACCCAGTACTTGAGAACATAAGGGTACATGTGGTTTCTTTTTTATATATAACATTGTATTTTTTCAAATTATGGAAGTAATACATGCTAAATATAGAACATTTAGGAAGGCCTAAACTATGCAAAAATAGATAAAAATTACTAATAATCCCACCAGTTGTAATTCTTTTAACATAATTCATTTACTCAACAAATATTTGATTATTCTGTACTGTGTATCAGTCTAGATATTTGGGATATGAAACTGAGTTACAGAAGTTCTTGTTCTCAGAAATTGAATCTAGTCAGTTTCCAGTTTCATTACAATTGCTATAGTTAGCTACAAATATGATATTTAAATGGTAGAATTTAAGCATAGAGTCTTGTGGCAAGGCAAAATTTAATAATAATTATTATAAATTACAGGTGAAGAATAGTCTCAGGTGAACAAATTTCAGCATATTTGTGATTGTGCAGGACCTGAGATAGGTAAGTACACGATTATGTATCTTTTCTCCCCACTGGATGTTTATTGATTCTCTACATCGTGCTGGGCACGGTTCTAGATAGTGAGAATATAGCAGCAATGAACTAGACAAGACGGACCCCTGTTCTTAGGGAGTTTACAAGCTGCGGTGCAGGCGGAGAGGTAATAAACAGGTAAGCAAATTAATGAAAAGTCTAATGAGCAGCACTAGGAAGCAAATAAGATGGTGTGGTCAGATCTCCAGTCTGTTATACTGGTGATTAAATCCACAGCTGGTCCCCAGGTTTCCTTTCAGCTATTAGTTTGTCTTCCCCAGGAAAACTTTTAACTAATGCTGCCAAAAAGAAACAAACAGTGTCATCTCTGTTTCTTGCCCTTTTGTACTTTCTCTTGGAGATTTCTCCAAGAGAAATGGCTAAATAGCAAAAGTAGGAAGGAATTAAGGGAAACAAGGCACATAGAAAATCCTTTCAGCTTCTCATTCTATCAATCCTTGTGGAATTTGCAGTTTTATTTTGAAGTTTCTCATGTGTCTTTGCAAAACTGTCATCATGTCACCTTATAAAGACCTCTTGACTTACAACTTAGCTGATTTGACAGTCTTTACAATTGATGTGTAAGACTTAAATGTCCTGCTTTCTTTAGTACATAAGAATTTGGAGTGTGACCCGTGACTCATCAGTTGACGCTGTGGTGCATTTTTAGAAACAAAGAATGCAATAGCAGATTTCCCTTATGCAGCGGTAGCGGAAGTACATACTTTCAAGAAAGCACAGTTGTCCATATCTGTGCTGGTGTCATTACAGCTGTATGTTAAACTGATTCTTAGAAATGTGTTCGAACACTGAGCATTGCAATGCGTTTGCACAGAGTAGGTATAAACTATGTGTGTGTTACAAAAAGATCTTATTGTGCAGCAGTAACTGCACTTCTCCCCTTTTTTATGGTATGAAGTCACTTTGCCGATAAATACAATATTTAGGCGTGTGTTTGACTTATGTAGTTTTGAAACACAGAGGGGAAGCAATGAAGAAAAAGCATTTTCTTAGGCATAGACTTCATTTTTAGTGCTCCCTAAATTGTTTCTATTTTTGATGAGGACTTCTTGTTTGTTTTGATTTCTAATTTTAATCACATACATAGGAACCAAACTTGGTTGCTTTCTACTTCCTACTTTATTTCGTTTTGTCTGCTCCCTCAGTGATGTACTCTCATACACAGAGACGGTCTGTACAATAGATAATGAAAAACAAGTCTCACTCCCACCCGGCTACCCCAGCCACCCAGTTTCTCTAGAGTTGACTGCTGTTAGGAGTTTTTTGTATATATCCTTCTAGGCATATTTTGTGCATATAAACTCACGTGTATACCTATAGAAAGAGGTATTTTTAAACACGTTGTATTTTGTACCTTGATCTGAATTAGCTCAAAAATTTGTGTAATTTGCTAGTTTTTTTGATATTTAAGTTAGTCACATTTTAACTTGTTTGCTGATCTCACCTGAATTACGTTACCTTAAAAAAAAAGTGTTTATCTCTTGAAAAACATGTGAATATTACCATGCAGAGGTTTTTCTCTTCTGGATATGACTGGGCAAAATGATTATTTGCACTTTTTAAAAAAATTATAAATCATAGCTCTGTTGCTTTTTCCTTTTTAAACAGAATGCTAAACATAATAAAAATCAATTTAGTCATCATTATGATAACTTAAGAGAAAATGGAACATTTATGAGATTCCTTTAATCTAGCAAATATAGTACCATGGAAGGATATCTGTTTGGTACAGTTTAGATTTTGCTAAAAAGCTTAGTTATTAGGGAATATTATAGTACAAATTGTGCTGAATTAAAAATTGCTTGTTTAACAAGTCTGCTTGCTAAGTGGAAATGTCTTGGTGTATTTTACAGCATTCGTCAGTTCTGTGGATTGTACCTTTACAATATTAATGTTTGTAGCACGCACTCTGAGAATGTCTTACGTTTTGAAAAGTGTTGAGTGCATCCATTTTATTCTAAAACAGGGAGGGGGAAAGCCAGTCTTTTCCTTGAATTCAATTAGAATATGTTAGATGTGGAGGGGGGAAAATAAATTGTTTTGACTAATTTATGAGTATCACCCTAGAAGGATTTAATATTTTCACTGTTACACTGCCTTCCTTTGGTTGTGAAATGTAAATGGGCAGAATTGTAGAACTGCCAATATGAAGCATTGTAATAACTACCATTTGAGTGACTACTCCATGGTTGTCACTCTGCTAGGAGCTTCAAGTTTCATTCAGCAATTAATTGTTACAGTAATCCCGTGAGGTCAGTATTTTGCATTTAAGGAAACTGGAGTTCAAAAAGTTTCAGAGGTAATATACAATTTGGACAAGGTACAGTAATTACCTATGATTGGAAATCAGACCTATTTGATCTAAAAGTCATTACTCTTTACTGAGTTGTTTCTATGAAAAGATGAAGTTCTGATCGAATCATAATTATTTTCTTTCTTCTTACTAAAAGGGACTTTAAAGATTATTTTAGTTTAAACCACATAGTTGATCAACAAAGAGATAGGTTTCTAGTATAAAAGGCAGTCATTTTCTAGGACTCATAGTGAAATGATTTTTTAGAAAAACTCAGTGGGATTGTTTTGTTAATAAAGCAGTTGACTGATTTTATTGAAACCATGGTTTTAATCATAAAGCCTGAAGGGATTGTTTGCTGTATCTATCCCTCTGCCGGCCTACTTACCATCCACCCTCCATATCTGCCTGTTATACCTGGAGAAAGGAGTGGCTGTATTCTTTATACACTGCTTCAATTTCTCGTGTGTTTAATTTCGGTTAGTGGTCTTAGAGCTTAAGTGGTGGAATGTTTGAAAGGGTAAAGGGGTTTAAGAGTAGTTCCTCTTTGTTTGTAGAGATGCCACCTGAAAAAGTATATGTACCTTGACTTTTCTCACGGGCTATCAGCAAGGATTCTGATTTTGTTATATCAAAACCTTCTCGTAATGATACTTACCTAGTGAGCTGTTTACCTCCATGGTTCTGTGTATTTATTTTTATGGTGTTTTCAGACAAGGTAGGTCCCCCCCCCCATTAAAATTTGATTAAAAAGTAGCAATTTAGAAGCAAGCATAAGAAAATGGGTTGCTATAAAAAAGAAAGACTGACGTCTTCTTAGCTGAAGTGTTCTTCGTATCAACCCTTTGAGCTGTAGGTTTTCTTTTTCTTTCTTAAAATGTTTCTTTGTGGAATAATAGAAATTTCACTTTTTATATTATGGAAATAGTTACACGGTAGAACACTTGATAACAGATATTCACAGAAAACCTGGAAAATAGACAAGCAGGCGTAAGACCAAAATGTGTAATGGCTTCTACCACAGTCACCCCGTGTCCCCCCCATAGTTCCTGCTCCCATTCAGGAGTGTGGGCTGACCTCTGAGTCTGCAGTGAGATCGGTGATGCCTTTCCTAGTGTCAGAGGGCTTCCTTCACTCTCTTGTTTATTCTTTAGCCCGTTTCCTTGGGGCTACGGCAGCCTACACAGTAAAGCTTGCATTTAAAGTGTGGGGGCTACTTCTTCGTTTTCAGCACTATTACGTGCACAGCTTCTGTAGTCATACGGATCAGATTGTAACCCAAACATGGAATAAAGGGCAGAAAGAGAGACCAACGTCAAGAAAACAGTTCGTTTGGCCGAACACCTTCCGCTTCGGGTGGCCCTGGCGAGCGTGTGCCCCGGGTAGTGCTCAGCCCGCCTTCTGCCACTCGGCGGGCTTCACTCGCTGCCCTCGTCGGGGGCACCAGCGCATGGCACGCGGAGGACAGGAGTTCACTGTGATTGTTTTATGTAAATACGTGATTTTTTAGTAAGAAAATCGTTTCAGAAAACAAGAAAAACAATTGATGCTTTGAAGAGTGGCACTGATAAGTGTGTGTGTTAAAATCGCAGTCGGGCATCCGCTCTGGTGGGGGGTACCATTAGTTGCAGTCGTTTTCTTTCACCAGATTAAAGTTTATCTATCACTGTAAAGTGTAGGGCCATTAGGCTAAGCAGGAAGCATTTCTTAGAACTTTGTGTCCCATTGCTGGCATTCGTATACAATGACAATTTAAAATAGCTGTGTAGGAGTTGGCTGTCTTCGGTGTATATGAGCAAGTCAGGGACAGGCATGAGGAGAGAGGGCGGGCAGGTGCCCCAGCGTCACCTGTGCCCGCACTGCCGCTGGGTATGGGACCTGCCGCTTTAGTATTTCTTTGTTATCAGCAGATCAATGGCAGTTTACTAATTTGGATAGTCACCTGCCCCTGTTCTGTAATGGCATTGATGCCATAGGCATACCCTACTGGAAGTGGTCACGGCACATCCAGTGGTTTGCTCTCAGCTCTAAGACGGTCCTGCTACTTTTACAAGCTAATTCAAATATTACAGTTGTCCCAAGGTGTGTTTTTTATTTTTATTTTAAGGGATGGTGTCAGTGGCTATTCTTGTTCCCCTAGAACTTAACTGAAAGACATTAACTACAATTCCAAAGCAGAATTATGTTGGGGAAGGGGAAGAAATTCTTTTGGTATAGAAAACAGGAATTCTGTTTTAAAGGGAGACTTTGACAGTATTCTGTTAAACAAATGTTCAGTTCATACTATTGATTCCAAGTTACGGATTGTTAAGTGAGCCATAAATTGTTGATGTTATCAAGTAGTAAAAGATGTTATCAAGAGTAAGAAAAGTTAGTCTTTTGACACCAGTTTCTTAAGTAACAGTGCTATTTGTCAGCATAATTGTTTCGTAAGACACTCTATGAAAGTATAGGTTCAATCATGTGACTTCTAGAAAGTAGAAGAAAAGCTTATATAAAAGTTACATATATAATTTATTTGTAATATTGTAATTTTTCTTAATGTTGCCCTATATTTTATGTACCTCTCAGTTGTTCTGCCAGAATAATCTTCTTATAAATATTGCATTTCAAAAGTCATTAAAATGTTAATCACTTATAACACAACGGCTAAAATGAACAAGACTGACAACATCAAATGTTAGGAGGATGTAGAACATCCGAGACTCATATATTCTTGGTGGGAACATAAAATGGTACAACCACTTTGGGAAGGGCCTGATGGGTTTGTATAAAACTAATGAAGCGTATATCTATCCTACGCCCCCACCTTTCCACTCTTAGGTATTTACTTAAGGGAAGTGAACACATATGTTCATAGAAAGGCATGTACAACAATGTTCATATAATCTTTTATTCATAATCACCAAGAGCTGGAAATAGCCCCGTTGTCCATCAGTAAGGAACATGAGATCCTGCTGTGCAGTGGACAGAAACAGGCTCCTAACACACGCCGCGTGGATGAACCTCAAGTCATGCTGAGTAAAAGAAGCCTTGCACAAATGAGTACATACTCTTTGTTTCCATGTATGTAACATTCTAGAATAGGCACAACTGATCTGTGATAGAAAAAAGTCAGAACAGTGGTTGGAGGGGACGTGAGGGGACTTTCTGGGGTGATGATTGTGTTCTGTATCTTAATAGAAATTTGTGTTACATAGGTGTATGCATTTATCAAAAACTCAAAGAATATACACCTAAGGTTTGTGCAGTTTTTTGTATTTGAATTTTGCCTCAAAAGAAAAATGTAAACAAATATTGAACTTCAAGTAATGATTTGCACGCTGTACTAGTTAAAGAGAAGTGTGCTGATTATGCAGGATACTTTGAAGTGCCTGAAAAGACAAAATGGAGGGAAGGATAGGTGGATATGTGATAAAGCAAGTATATCAGATGTTAGTGCTAGACGTGTAAGATACAAGCATTCACTGTAAAAATGCAAAACTTTGAAAATTTTCGTAATAAGTGATTGAAAACTGTTTATTGAGAATGGAACTTTTTATGGCCTACCTGTTCGTGCATGAGTTATTATCTTCTAAACTTTGTTTCTCTTTGCTTCAATGATCTGCATCCTGATTTCACGTGTGAACTTGTGGCTGTCTGAGAATTTCTGAGAATTTATCTTTACTGTTCATTATACTAAATCACAGCATTATGTGAGAAGTCAGAGTGTAGAGAAGTATCATTCTAGCTCATTAGTACACTTGTCTGTCTTTGGGCTGTCATCACCGTTTTCACTTTTTTTTTTTTTTTGCTAAGAATAGGAGTGAATGGCCGTGTCTTCAGACGGATTGTTAAAAATCGTGTGCTTTCTCTGGGATTGTTTTGCATGTTGCTTGTAATAATGCCTTTTTTGTTTTTTTTCTTTAATGTTGGAGGGAGGGAATGGTGGAAATTTCCCAATTTCAGGTACCCTGAAGATGGACTTTGAAACGAGGTGGAGCAGATTTTGCCTCCCATCTTCGTGACGTCCAGCCTGCTCTTTTAACCCCTCTGAGCCTTATTTTCCTTCTCTATGAAATGGTGATGGCAACGACTTTATAGGGTTTGTTGGAAAGATGAAATGAAATCATGCTTGTAAAGCAATTAGTGTAGTGTCTCACATTTAGTAACAGTGGGTAGGCAGAATTGAGAGAGGATAGTTACATGTTGGAAATGAACTTTAGGACTGTTCAGTCTGTCTGAGGAGGAAGTGAAGTAGTAAGGTCATATACTTAGGTGAAAATAATCCACGTGTGTGATTGACTGGACGCTTAGGACCAGGGCACCTATGGATTCCTCCCTGCAGACGGAGGATCCGTAGGCTGCTACAAAAGGACCAGCGTGATAGTGTTTAACACTCAGAGTGGTGCTTGGGAATGAGAAGAAATTAAAGTAGTAGACATTTTGTTGTTGGTGCCCTGCGACCATTCACCTCCCTTCCAGCCCCTAATTTCCTTTTTTGGGGAATCCGCTTTTTCTCTACTTTTGTCTGTGTGCTTCTGGGGAAGTGGACTCAAGTAACCCAGGACATGGCCCTGGCTAGGTCACGTAGGATGGCTACGTGACCTAAGTCAAGCCATCAGAGGTAGGAAGATGTAGTTCCGGGCTCTTGTTGGCATTACTGGGGTTGCTGAACAAGGGCTATGACTATATGACCCCAACACTGCTGGGGACCAGCTGCCACGTAACAGCCTGAGCACGAACCCAATTCAGAGGAAGCAGAGGTGGCAGAAAAAACCCTGAGTCCAGTCACCCCTTTCTAGTTTTTCACTTAAGCAAGTTTCAGTCGGGCATTCTATCATGTGCAGCTGGTAGAATCCTACGCAAAGATACTCACCCGTATGTAGCAGTACCACTGGTTAAGGGTCTCATTACTCACTGAGTGATTCTACAGTTAAGTTAGGTTACGCCTCTGTGTCACATGTATTTTGCTTGTACAATGGTCGTTGTATCTGCTGGTCAGGTTGTAAGTTCTTTGCAGGGAGAGACTGTCTTATTCCTGTGAAATATCCTTTTCCTCCTCCTATAGCTATAGGTATCAATACCTATGCTGTCCAGGGCAGTAGCCACGGGCTCTATGTGGTTTGTGAGCATTTGAAATGTGGCTAGTCCTAGCTGAGATATTCTGTAAGTATGAAATACACACTAATTTCCAAGACTTAGTATGAAATAAAGAATGTGAGATACCGCATTAACAATTTGTAAAATACTGATTACTTGGTGTTAATTTTGTATATATTGAATTGAATAACATATTTAAGTTATAGTACCCATTTCTTTTTTCTTTTCTTAATGTGGCTTCTAGAAGTTCTCAATTATACACACTGCACATTATATTTCTGTTGGTCAGTGCTGATCTAGAGCCTTGCTCCCTCCTGGTTCCTCCTTGTCAACCAGGCCCCTCTTGCCTCGACCTAGAGAGGCAGTCAGTGCGAGCTCAGGCTCGGAGTCAGAGACCAGCCTAAATTCTTTCTCTGCTTTATAGATGCCGAGTCCTTGAGCAGTAATTTAGAAGTCAGGATGTATGTAAAGATACGATGGCTCATGCCCGAGGTGATAGGCAGTGCGCGTGGCGCTGGGGCTGTGATGCCGAGCAGAGCCCAGGCCCAGCGCTCACCTCACCGCGCTTCCAGTCCAGGGGCAGAGACAGACATTACGTAAGGGCGTAAGCAACTGCTGTGATAAGTGCTGGGGGAAACACACAGGGTGTTCTACGTCCACAGGAAAGAGACCTGCCCTCGTCCTGGTGCTCTTACGGAAGGTCTTTTGTTTTGCTGAAGAAATCATAATTTGAAAAATGAGAAAAAGTTACCTACGAGAGGCCAGTGGAAAAGAGTATTCCAGGCTGACAGAATATTTGCAAAGGTCTTGAGTCGAAACAGGGCGTGACACTTTCAAGGAAGCAATAGAAAATCTGTGGAGTGGAGAAGTGAAAGCATGAGGACTGTGGGTAAGAAATAAAACTTGAAGCGTTGAGTCAGAACAAAATTACGCAGAAAAATTGGTAGGACTTCGTCATAGATTAGATCTGCAAGGTGAGGAAGAGCGCATTATGAAAGGTTACTGCTCAGTTTCTGGCTTATGTCCCTGGATTGTGAGTGCTAGTGATCCCATTCACCAGAGAAGGACCAAGTTTTGGTAGAAATCATCTTGGGTTTGATTTTGGACACGTTATGGTATCTTTGAAACAACCAGATACGTGTTTTATCAAGCAATGAAGGAAAACCCTCCGGTCCCCCAAATAGTTTCACATTTGTGGCTCTTTTATATTATCTCAATCTTGTAAGTATAACGTAATTTAGGATTCTCTGGTCCTTATCTGCCTAATAATTGTTCTGCTCCTGTTTCTTTAGCAAAAGATTCAGATGGGCAAGTTTAAGATCAAGATAAATCTAGAGAGGCAGTCAGTGCGAGTGTATTCTTATAGGTTACTCTTGCTGTATTTAAAAATCCACATTGAGTGATTATTGTTACAAAAATACAATCCAGACTCTGAAATCAGAAAATATTGACATTTACTGGTCCCTATCCCTTTTCTTACCCTATGCTATCTCCCTAGATGACCTCACACCTACTTCTCATAGCCTCAGTTTCCTCGTATACTAATAGCTCCCAGATAGGTATCCCCAGTCCAACCTGTTCTCTCATCCCTAGATGGGGGTACCCCTATTTGGATGCAAGTCTCGACAGGTACATCGTGTTCAAACCCCAACTCTTTACACCTCCTCCGCCAAACCCTAGTGGAGGGCACTGCCCACTGTCTATTTTATAAGCGGAGAGCCTGCGACTTACTCTGGACAAGTCTTTTCTCTCTCACCGCCCCGAACCCCCATATCTAATTCATCTTCTCTTATTAATCTCTCAGATCTCTGCCTGCACATTGCCACTGCCCTAGTTCAGTTATTGTTTCCTCTTGGACTATTCTAATTGGCTTTTCGACTGGACTCCTCCCCTTCATTCAAACTTCTCTTTAATTCTTGTTTCACAGTATATCCAGAATAAGTTTTAGAAATACAGATCTCATCCTGTCTTTCTCCTTCTTAAAATCCTTCAAAAGCTTCTCTTTGTTTACAGGCTAAAGACCCAAATCCTTAGCATCGCCCATGGCGCTTTGTGAATTAATCTTATCCCTGTAGACTTCCCAGCTTTTCCTTACGCTCTCTGATGAACTTTCTTTCCATTTCCTTGACCCTCCTCATATCTTGGTGAAAACATCACATTCTCAGGAAAGCTTCCTTTCAACCTCCTTGTTATGCTGTTCTAATGATGTGTCACGTATTCTTACTGTTCTATGTATATTTGCACCACTGGCTAATATCTCCACACAGACTGAATGCTGCGCCGGTGGGAACTGTCTGTCCAGCTCCCACAGTCACCCTGTCCCCACACAGGGCCTGTCATGCAGGGTATGATCGACCAGACGTTTTCTAATGGTCCTGAATTTTCTGATGCTTAATTTCTGTCGATTTTGAAGGCTCCATTTTATCACAGTAAAAATGAAAACACAAATTGTGGGAAATTCCTGTGAGACTAAGAAATAAGGTCTAACATTCCTATTCTGTCTAGTATATGCATAGGAATGTGTGTTTCCTTCTGGAAATTAGCCTCCCTGATGCTAACAACAGAAGATAAAGAATTTCCCTGTGTGTGTATCCATTTATTTAGGTGGCCATATGTACGTGTGCATACACGTGTATGTTGTATGTGTATATACCTGTATTTGTACACATGTATGTATGTGGGTACGTACATGTTTTGACTTGTGCAGTCTCTACAGTATTTACTTTTTGTACTTAAATACAGTATGTACTTAAGAATTATAGTACAGTTTGTACTGTACTGTACTCACTCTGGAATCAGACTGCCTGATTTGAATCACCGTTGTATCAATTACCAGCTTTGGGATCTTGGACAAGTTACTTCATGTTTCTTACTTTCAGTTTCCTCATCTGAAAAATGGGAATGATGATGATGAAGATGATACCAAACTCAGGGTTATCATGGAGTAAGTCTGTTATTTCCCCATCTCAGTTAATACTTTTCCTGACACATAGTAAGCACTCAATAACTATTAGCTGTTAGAATTATCTGCTCTAACCCATTCCTTACAGATGTCCAAATTGCCCTCATGAGTAAATCCGTGTTCAGTTTAGACCAGTGTTCATCTCTTTCTGACATCAGTCCTCTCCCCTTTTGTCTAAAAACACAAATCCTCATATTCTGTCATCGTCCCACATGCTTGTTCTCTTCACTCGTGGTCATTCTAGTTACTTACCTCTCAATCTTTTTCTGGCTACACTGTGTATTTAGATTAATGGCCATCGTCTTTTTATTTTAAACGGTAGTAAGACTCCCCTCCTCCGTCCCCTGCCCCCCACCACACTGGAATGTTTGAGCTGGAAGAAGCTTTAGGGATCGTGGAGCCCAGTCAGCCCAGTACCTTAGTTGTTTGAAGAGGAAGGTTGGGACCGGAGAACACAGCTTCTCCTGATGGTGGAATTTCTTGTAAATCTTGAAAGACATTTTATTTCTCGGCAGAGCACAGTTCACAGAGTAGAGTGTTAAATGGAGTATTCAGATTTGTCTTTGGGGAGATATCAGGGAATTCTTGTGTTTATAACAGAGAAACTAATCTTGAATTATACAGAATGTACGTGCATTTCATGGGAAATAGGAGGAAAGTTCACGTACAGCTCTTTCTTCTTTGCTATGTCTGTGCCTGTTTTCACATGCTGACCCCTTCTCTTACCGTCTTGCTTCTCTCTCTTTAAAGCATTTCTACATCCTAGAATGTTACTCAAATCCCACCCCTTTTTTGACTGTTCCTAGTCATTACCTTCCTTAAGTTCTCATTTCCTTCATCTTGACCGTTGCAACGACTTCCTGTTGTGCTTGCCTTCGTTATTGCCGCACCTCCCCTTACCTGTGCCAGACGTCCTGCCAGCGTGATCTCTGCCAGTCCTACTCGCATCATTTCTTGACTCAGACTCTCTTGTGACTTAGCCAGCCCGCCAGCCTGTCAGCACACAGTCCGTCCCTCAGGCCCTCTCTCTGTCCGTCCATTCCATGCAGACCCCCGTAGGCGGTACTTCAGCTCTTCTCAGAACATGCTCTTTTCAACCATTTTGAGTTGATCAAAGAAGTTCTCTTGACAGGTTCTTTACTGGGATGGAGAGGGTCAAAAATAGCACCCGTCAGCCTTAGGGACTCCTTCACGGTGGAATTCACAGGCTGGGGAGTCCCTGTCATGCAATGGAATTAGATACACCTGAGTGGACTCTTTCTGCATTAATGTTAGGTCCTTGGCCTGATTCTGGACCCACAGTTATTTATCCTGGGGAGGCACGGAAGAGTAGGTCCTGGCGGATTCAGGTGCTCGCTGCATTGGGGTGGTGCGCTCCGAGTTGGTGGCTTCGGGACAGATCACTCCTCAGGCCCCTTCTCTTTTATGCTTATACTCATCTACTCTCCTTTGGTGACCTAATGGCTTTCCATACCGTCTATACACTGATGCTTCCTACGTTGGTGTCATCAGCCAGTCCTGTCCCTTGACCTGCACTTGCACATTTAACTGCCTACTCAGTGTCTCTGCTTGGAGGTTAATAGGCATTTCAAGTTTATCACGTTCAAACTTGAGCATACCCATTCAACCTTCTCCCTTGCAGACTTTTGCATCTCAGTTCTATTAATTCTGCCTTTCCACTTCAGACCCAGAACCTTAGAGTCATCCTGGACTTCTCCCCCATCAGCAGCCCATACACACGTTTCATTCATCAGCAGATCGTGTTGGTCCGCCTTCAAAATGTCTCTAGAATGGAGTGTCTTCTCCTGTCTCAGCGATGCCCCCCCAGTTTAATCTACCAGCACCTACAGCTTGGAATACTTCAGTAGGCTCCTCTTTCTGCTTTGGCCCCCTCAGATGATTGTCAACACAGCAGCCAAAACGATCCTGATAAGATTCTGACTCAGCGTAAAAGCCAGAGTTCTCTGAGGCCCTCGAAGACGTAGCCCCAGTTACCGTTCTCACCCATTCTCTGCTTTGTTCATTTCAGCCAGACTGGTTTCCTTACTGTTCATTGAACATACCAGTCATATTCTCACTGCAGGGCCTTTATACTTTACTTATCATTTCATTTGTCTGTAACAAAAATTTTTACACCAGAGACCTGCGTGCCTTTCTGGTTACTTTCTTTTGGTTTTAATGCAAGTGCCACTTTTGCAGTGAGTTTGTCCCGGATCACCCTTATTTAAAAAGCCGTCCTTCTCCCAAGTGCTCTGTCTTCCCTACCTTGCTCTTTTTTTCTGCGTAGTACTTACCAACATCTGAAATTCATTTTCTTGTGTATCATCTGTCCTCGCTTCCACGCCCACAGAGTGTCAGCTTTACAAGGGCAGGGGTTGTCTCTATTCACTGCTGAGCTTCTAGCCCTACAACAGTGCCTGGCACGTAGGGGATTCCCAGTAGCACCTGGACGGGTGGATGGGAAGATGGAGCGGAGAGAGGGGATGGATGGATGGAGAGACAGCTGGACCGGCAGGCAGACGGATGGGTGGGAAGGAGGAAGAATAGAGGATGAATAGGACAGAGGTCAGGTTTGAAGGTTAGGAAGAAGAAGAATTAATTTGCTTTTAAATATATTTTGTTTCTAAAAGTTCCCTAATGGAGATGTCAAAAAAGGCAGGTACATAGTAACAACATAACATGCAAAACCTGGGGTTTTGTTTGAATCCGTTTCTGAAATTAATACTACTTTGGAGTACATTGTTGACCATCCCAATGATTTAATATATTTCTGACTTTACAGTACAAATATTTTATTTCCAATCATGTAACACTAGGTATTTATGTTTTGAAAGGCTATTTTATTTATGCTATGTTTGAATCTGGGTAATGAGTTACAGTATAGTGAGGATTTTCTTTTAATTTTTCTCCGTATTAGAACTATATGTAACTCAAATGACTCATTTTTAATAAATTAGAAAGACCTCTGGCAACCCATGAGAATTATTCTGGATAAATATCACAGCTGACAAGGTTTCAGTTCCTTCCCCGATGCCACTGACTGTTTAGACGAATGTGGAGAGAACACAAAGATCTGGCCACTCAGTGATGGTCTTTTGAGGTCTGGCCCATTCTTGATCTGATTTTATATATATATATATATATATATATATATATACATACACACACACACACATACACCTACACACACACACATATGTGTGTATATACATAATGAGAGAGCGAGAGAACTGAAACAAATTGAGCATCTTAACTAATACCTGTTCTTTTAATTATTGGTGTCACGGATTAGTTTGGAAAGCTGCAGCATTTGAATTTCTTATATCTTGCCCATAGTTAAGATAACGAATCTGGGAATCTTAACTATAGTAGAACCGCCACCATAAAACCTATCCTGATTGTGGGTTCGTTCCACTTCATTTATGTTATTGTGTAGATTTGATCACAGAATAGCAATGTTCTGCTGATATCTTTGCATTCATTGAGGGAAATAAGACTGAAGAGTCTGTTCTTTTTCTGTGGCTTTAGATGTGTTTTTTTTTTTAATGGAGAAATATAAGATTGACTGGAGCAAAATCTGCCGTCTAAAACCACCTTTTTATACTACTAATAATTATCTGTGCTTGCCTTACAAATAGAAAAAAGCAAACAAACTAACCATATTAGTCTTTCCGATCGGTGCAGCAGCATCTCGTAATTGGCACCTTATCTGGGAACCAGTAAAGAAAGTTGTTTTTGTTTGATGACATTGTAGTATCTTATGTCATACTGCTGTCATGAAAACACAGAGATGTCCAATTATATATCTAGCACTGCTCTGTTGCACATACACTTGTCTGCAAAAATAGAAACATTTCAGGTTGGGATATTTAGAGTGTCCAGTACTGTGAAAATCAAACAAAACCAAAAATAAACACTCACACAAAACCCTCCTGATACTCTGGATTTAGATCATTTTGTATAGTAATCACAGTGCTAGACAGTAGTAAAGAAAAAAAAATGTTTGTTTTGTTTTGTTTTGGTGGGGGGAAAGGCGTGCTCAAAGCACACTGTGCTAGAATCACGGGATTTGGGATCTGTAAGTAACTTCAGAGTTTATCTCGTTTGGCCCACTTAGTATATAGGTTAAGACAGTGGAAGATTAGGGAGATGCATTGCTGAGCCATGTGGCCTGGTTTTCAGTCGCACAGCTCAGAATCTCATCCAGGCCTCCCGGTGACCAGGTTCATGGGAGGGGCTGGGGCCACCCAGCAATCCAGCTAGTCTGTTCTTCTGTACATCGACCTTTACAATCATTAATCTAGTCATAAATTTGTCTCACGAGGCTTTGTGGCTTGTGAAAGGGTTTTCTGGCAGTGTAACATTTTTAGCTTCACAGTAATCCTACCATTTCTCTTTTACACACAAGAAAGTTGAGATTTATAGATGTTTAAGTGCCATGCCACGTTATGACGTCACATTGCTAGTGAGGGAGTGGCAGAGCCAAATTCTGAAGCCAGGTCTCTCCTCCACAGGCCCTTGACTCCCTGGAGAGTTAGTGCAGTAGTGGGGACTCACAACGAAAGAAATCAGATTGAAAAGACCTTGAAAATAAGACTTGATCAATCACTGGAAAATAGATGTTTTCTAAATGTACTGTGCAAGAAGTTAAACATTTGAAAGATTTCATCCTTTAGAATCAAATAGATTCATTTATTAAAGTCAGAATCCTTGACTTTGAATGTAAATGAAAGACGTTTTAAAATACATCCAGCAGATAAACATCACATGCATAAAACCAAACCAATGGAAAGTGTAGTTCCCTTCGCCATCCACACCACATCTGTATGTATTGTGCAACACGTGTGAATGTGTGACGTTCTCTAAGACATCAGAAATCGCCCCAACTCTGGGCTGGTGAGGGCTGCTGCTGACAAGACCCCTCGTGCTGCGGGAGTGTCTTTCCTGGAATAAAGTTCTTTCCACAGAGGGCTGTTCTGATTGGCAGAGGCGTGTCTGCATATTGAGCTATGTAGAAATGGTTAGCATTCCATATGCTGTATTTTCTTTTTGAAGTAGTTTTATATCAATTCTGTTTTTTTAAATTATTCTGAAGTAACATAATTTAGTATAATTTTTAAAGCTATAACTTCAGTATCTGCTTTAGTTACTATGTTACTCAGTAGCTATATAATTGAGTTACTGTATTTCTCAGTTACTGTAGCTTTAGTACCTGAGCCTGCAGGAATGGGACAGGTAATCCAGTTTAGTTTTTGTCTTGATCTTTTTGCATTTAAAAAAGCTCTTCATCATAGCTTAGTGGTTCAAAATTAGAACTAAAGGTAGAATGACATTCGAAATTTCTAAATTCTCTGCTAGCTACAATTTAATCTCCTTTTTATAAAATATTTACGTGATTATTAAATGTTATCAAAAACAGCTAACAGATGTTGGGACTGAAGGGTAAATGTGAGTTATCAGTTAAGTGTTTTGTTGTATATAAAAATATGTAGAATTATGAGAATTTTAGAGCTAAATTTAAGCTGCGTGTGTGTGTGACAGAGAGTGTGTGTGTGTGTGTGTGTATGTGTGTTTCTTGCTCAATTACTACGAGCAAAGCTGATACTTCATAGACAGGAAGCCAAGGCACCAGGATATATTAATATATAATATACTCACCCATAGTAGACATTGAATAAACATGTGGCGAATGAAAGAAATGTGTTGTGTAGTGAGTGACCTAGTTACCCGGCTGGCATAGAGCTCAGAGCCTCAGTTGCATAGCTTCTGGCAGTTTTTGCTTAATTAACTAATTTCCTAGGTTATTAAATAGAGTACATCTCACTACAAATACCATCTGAGAATTTAAAAATGGCTTTTCAAATATTTCTATTTGTTACAATGAGATAGGAGACAAATAGCTGAGTGTGCTGAATTATAATTTTATGTAGATAATGAGACTTATAAATTATAAATGTGGAATTGTTGGAAACTGATATTTGATAGTCTTCCTAGAGACCTGCAATACAAAGTGGTTTTGATTAAGAGTTGAATTTCTGTAAATCTCTCATATAATACATCTAAATATCCAGACAGGCTTCTTCCAGTAGGAAAAAGCTCTGGAGAAAGAACTTTATTCCAGGAAAGACAGACGCTTCCAGTATGGGCTCATCTCAGCATTTTGCCTTTTCCGGTTTTCTCTTTTGTAAAAGTAGTGTTAGGTGCTAACTGGTACTTCTTACGGACGAAGGGTTTCAGGACACTTTAGTGCTCTGCCCTAGCTGTTCTCAAGTGTGCCCCAGGAACCCCGGTTCTCTTCCATTGGGTCCACAAGCTCAAAACTGTTTACCTAAGATGTTATCTTTGTTTTCACTCTCATTCTCTCGTGAATGTCCAAGTAGAGCTTTTTAGAGGATCTTTGACATGCGATCACACAACAGATTGAAAATAGAAACAGATTTGAAGCTCCAGATTTGCTAACATGTAAAACAATGCTTCTCTTCTCACTATATTTTTTATTTAACAAAGTTTATTTATCATAAAAATGTGAATATGGATTTATAGTGTTATTAACAAATGAATATTTTAAACATTTTAATTAATTTCATTTTCATTTCAAGAATGTTATATAAACGGAATATTATAGTATGCATCCTTTTAGAATTGGCTTTTTTTCACTCAGCATAAATCTCTGGAGGTTCATGCAGATTGTTACATGTATCCATCATCGTTCATCCCTTTTTGTTGCTGAGTAGTAATCCATGGTGTGGATGTCCCGTAGCTTTTTTAATCCATTTACCTATTGAAGGGCACCTGGGTTGTTTCTAGTTTGGGGCATTACAAAGAAAGCTGCACAGGTTTTCGTGTGAACACCAGTTACATTATTTCTCTGGGATACATATGCTCAGGAGTTTGTTTGCGTGTTGCATGGTAGTTGCAAGTTATTGTTTAAGAAACTCCTGAGCTTGTCTGGAGTGGATAAAGGGATCCTTAGTTGTAAAAGTTTAACCACCACTGCTTTATGCAAAGGCAGCTATCAAAGCTGATGTGTAACGTATAATAAAAATGTTCTTGTGTTGATACCATCAAGTAAAAAAAAAAAAAGAAACTTTGTTTTCAGACTTTTGAAGATTAAAGGGAGTGATATGTTATTCTTTGTAATCACAGGGCAGGGTCCAATATGTTGATTGCTTTGCAGTGCCACAAATAAATGTGCTTGGTTTTCTCTTGCATATTTATGTAGTTATATTATACAGTTCAGAATTCTCTGCATTTCAGGCTCAAGTATGAGCCTGAGAAGAGTTTTTTATTTTATTTTTAGTGCATATTATGTGCCAAGAACCGGGACAACAAGAGATAAAGAAGACACTGTTGTCTTTACCCTTAAAGAGGTGAGAAGAGGTAAGGAAGCACGCCCATGTAATTGCTGAAACGCAGGTGTGTGCAGAGAGCAGCAGGAGCCGAAGGGAAGGCAGGTGTGCCTAAAAGTAGGAAGAGGCAGGCAGGCTTTGACAGAGGAGGGAGAGTTTGAGCTGAGACTCAAAGAATGAGTAGGAGTTTGCCTGGAGGACATGAGGAGAGGGTATTTCTAGACTCTTGGCATTGAGACGTCAAAGGCTATTTCCCACCTGACCGTACTTGGTGGTAATACTTAGCTCACCATCTTTTTTCCCTGCGCTGGGTCTCCTAGGTTAGGGCCAGTGAGGCCTCTTTCAATCTGAATCTAAAACACCATCAAGAGAAATTACCCAAATAATGTATAGTTTTGGAGTGGGCAAATTGTGACAACTGTAATTCTTTCTGAGAGTCTCTGATGTACCAGGATATTCTCGTATCATAAACCAGGAAGAACAAGCATGTTAACCCTAACTGGAGTTACGTAGTGAAACCATGTCTTGTAGCTCCCTTTCCATCGCACTGGCTCTTTTTCAAGATATTATTTAAAATGTGTTGTAATATTCCCAGCCAATGTAATAGTTTCCATCTCTTTACTATTCCTGGAATATTAGCTAAACAGATAATGTAGTTTGTAAACATACACACTATGCTACATTTTATATTTTGGGAAATATTGAGGACTACTATATATTTAACTTGTATTTTAATATTTCAAAGAGTGCTTAAAATATCTGAAATCAAGATTATATAAACATGGGCACAGCCTCCCATTTACACAGGTGTATTTCTAGTCACTCAAACCAGAATTATCAGCATATTGTCACCATTTGGTCATTCAGCATTTATTGAGCTTCTTCCCTCTGGTCATTGAGCTCTTACAGAGCTCATGGTTCAGTGAGGGACAGAGTATGAGAAGTGGTATAAGGTGCTACAGAAGAAGTGGTGTAAGGTGTTGCATAAAGCGGAAAGAAAATCATCTGCCTGGATTGGGGATAGAGGGGTGGGGTTGGGGATTGGAAAAACAAGGTCAGGCTACCTTTGTCCTGACGAAACTCGCAACCAAGGTTTTGATGAAATAGCTTACCTGTGTCCTATAATTACTTCATTTACTGTTGGGTTGTTTTGAAGCAAGAAAGAACTGATTTATTTTCCTTTTACTCAGTAATAATAAATTGTATGGCTTTGGGCAAACCCACATTTGTCCAAACTTTTGTTCCTTTATCTTTGATAATGGTCATAATAGCTAACACTTATATACTGCACTTTTTATGGGTCAGGCACTGTTCTAAGCTAAGCTGTGTGTACACACACATACACACACACACACACACACACATCCATTCTTTATATCAATCCTTTGAGATAGTTGAGTAGTCCTCAATATTTTCCAAAATATAAAATGTAGCATAGAGTATATCTTTACAAACTACATTATCTATTTAGCTAATATTCCAGGAATAGTAAAGAGATGGAAACTACTAAATTGGCTGGGAATATTACAACACGTTTTAAATAATATCTTGATGTGTTTACTCCCATTTCACATATGAGAAGGGAACACATTCATTCAGTAAAGTCACAAAGCGGGTAAGTGACGGAGCAAGGACTTGAACCCTCACAGGTGGCTCCGGGGTGCGGCCCCCACTTTAACCTGTTCATATCCACATGTCGGTGATCTGTTTTCATCTCACGTTTCGGGTAACAGGTATTTCGGGGCTGAAGATAATGCAGTTGTTATTTGGTCTTTTAAATGGGACCATGTTATTTTTCCTCTTGAAAAGATTTTGTGACAAAAATGAAAATAAAGCACTAAAAGTTATTTAGAGCTTTAGAAAACAGCTAAAACATAATAATCTTAAGAGAAATGTTTTCTTAGTCATTATGTGGGAGGCTAGAATTGCAGTTTATTTTCTTGAAGAATGGAAAAGTTAGGATAACCGCTGTCACAAAGGAGAGCCAAGGACGTGTGCATTTTCTTGCTAGTGGGAAACAAGCCTCTGTAAACATTCTGTGTTCAAACACGTGGGCTGAAGCAGCGTCTGCCTGCGATAGATGGTGTTTGTCTCCTTAATCTCACATACCTTGCACTGACCTCTAAAAGGTTACGATGCTCGGAGGGAAAAGAACAAGCCCCAGGAGTTACAAAATACAAGGAATGTTTGCTCTTTCTGGTGGTACTGATAGGAGTCTAGATCACAGGCTGCTCTTACTGTCCTTTTATTAAGTAGTTTTTAAAAACGCACAGTTTATCTGAGATCAGCCATCCCATCGAATCCTGTCCCACTCCCTCATAATTCCTGGCCATTCTTGTTAAATCTGTTGCAATGTTAATGTCGTTTTTCTAATAAATACACCAAATAATATAGCAAATACATATGTGTGACTGGAGGAAAATTTTATTATTGAAGCAAATGCTAGTGGCATTAACATGGTGTCTCGTTCTGTCCTTGGGGCAGGTGCACCTGAGTCGTACCATCCCCCAGCCTCCAATACAGTTTCTTCTCCTCATCCTTGACGTCTTGATCTGCTTCTTGATCCCTGAATGTGTGTGAGCACTCGGGTCCCTGTGACTTAACGTCAAGTTGTCCTTCTCTATTTTTCTCTCTGGCCAGTGCTTCCTGCCACAGCTCAGCAGTCGCAGTCCGTATTTTTCCCTTTTGAAAGTATTTCCAGCCACAAAGCCAGACTGAGTGAGATGCCAGTTCTCATCTTTCTCTGTTCACATGGCATCCGAGCATCACTTCCTCAGAGTACTTACTACTTTGCATTTTAATAATGGGTTTTCTTAACCGCCCTCTCACTCCCTCTCCTCTATCCTTGTGCAGTGTTTGGCACATACTAGACACTGTAAATATTTACGGGAGAATGAATACAGACAGCTGCTGCCTTTACTTGACTTTTTAACCCCCTGGGGCTGCAGCCGCAGGAATATGGAAACCCTTATCTGAGGGGAGCATTCCTTGGTAGGTCTGCACTAAACTGGGGTGGGCTGTGGTGAGAGTCTTGTGTTGGAGAGGGGGCACACACACACACACACACACACACACACACACACACGGCTGCTCTGAGTCAGCCAGAACAAAAGGGAGTGGGAAGTAATATAATATGACGTGGAATTGAAATTTATAGCATGTCTTATCTGTTTAATTGAAGTACAGCAGTTTTTTTCTTTTAATGGCCTGAAATAGTATTGTATTTTATGAATTTGCACAGGTGTTATTTATGTATGTTATACAGATTTATCTTTCTATAATCTGTTACATAGAAAGAATATTTAAATCGTACATACTTAGAAATCCATTTCTCCCTAAACGTAGTGCAGAGCAAAGGTCATTTCTTAAACAGACACCAGATTATCCTTGAGACTACATTTCGAAGACACAATCTTTGGTTTAGTCCTATCAATGTGTAAATTCAGTCAGAAGCAAAGAACGATGACTGGGATTGCTGATACAAATGTGTTAGATACTATACCTCAAATTGCATTATTAGCATATCATGTAGATTAATTGGCTTTAAAACAACCATTGAGCGGTGAACTATTTGGGGATTTCAGTCAGTAAAACAAATTGGTTGTTTCTTATGTCATGCCGTACAATACATGGCATCTTTCTTTTTAGTCACAATTTCTTTTTTTACTGTGAACTTGGCAGTGTACATCGTTCTTAGCCAACTAGCAAATTAATTTCATTTTTGTATTTTTATGACTAATTTATTACCTGATCCAAATTTTAATTTTTTACTAAAAAGGAAGTTGACTAGTAATGTTATGTTGATACTTGTAGCCTATCTTGAGGACACTAATTACTTTTTTTTTGTTTGTTTGGTTTGTTTTGTTTATCTAGAAAAGCCTGGGTTTTTTTTTCAAATGCGTCACTGTCTATTAAAGGAAAGCAAATTGAAGTGGAAGTCTAACACATGAAAATACAGAAACTGCTGTGGTTGATTCAAAATGGGAACAACTAGTGATGAGATGGTGTCTGTGGAACACACCTCCTCGTCGTCCTACAATCCTCTGTGTTTTGAATGTGGCCAGCAGCACTGGACAAGAGAAAACCACTTGTACAATTACCAGGCCGAAGTGGACGACGACCTGGTCTGCCATATTTGCCTTCAGCCCCTGCTGCAGCCTCTGGATACCCCCTGTGGACACACGTTCTGCTGCAAGTGCCTCAGAAACTTCTTACAGGAGAAAGATTTCTGTCCATTGGACCGCAAAAGACTTCACTTTAAGTTGTGTAAGAAGTCTAGTATTCTAGTTCATAAACTCCTGGACAAATTATTAGTGTTGTGTCCGTTTTCTTCCGTGTGCCAGGATGTAATGCAACGCTGTGACCTGGAGGCACATCTTAAAAACAGGTAAGCAAGCACTTTGCAAGAGAGAGAATTAGCTGGGGTTTATGACAAGGTGTTGAAACAAATACTGGATATACAATAAATAGCTAAGCTGCAGGGGATAGTATTTAACTGTCAATCAAAAAACATGAATACAGAAACATGGGTAGCAGGATATAATGATAGACTCTTTTTGCAAGGCAGTTTGGCAGTTTGTTTTAAAAACTGTAAATGTGAATATCCTTTTATCTAGCTTATTATCCTAAGAAAATAATCCAAAAAGGAAAAATTGTATATAAAGATGTTCACCGCAACACTGTACATACACAGGTCGATAAATTGGAGTCAATCTAATTAACAGTAAGTAGGGCAAGAGTTAAAACTACGGTATTATATCCACTCCATGGGATATTTTGCAACCAATAAAAATAACGATTTTGTTGTAACATGCAAAAGTAAGTGTAAATAATTTTATTTGCTAAGATCTTAGAAAGATTCTGAGTTCAGGGACTAGACTGAACAAGAACTAGGGGTTGGAAACTTTAAAATATTTAGTGGTTATTTTTGTTCTGAAAAGCTTTTTAAAAGCTTAACTAATTTACTTCGCTGATTGTTCAGTGAGTTGTATAATTTGACTTCGGTCAAATTCTTGATCTTTAAAATTTTAACCCTGAAGAAGGGTTAAAATACATCTCATGTCATAAGTAGGTAGAATCACATAAAATGACAGAAAAAAAATATATGTCTAAATTTCAAAGGTAAGCCAGCCCTGCAGTGTAAAGTTGCAGTAATTCTGCATATGTTGTCAGGTTGCTCAAATAAACTCTTATAAAAAATTCTCTTTAAAAAGCTGTGGTCGTTTTGATTGCTGTGAAACAATGCATAGTATAATATGTTGGATTTAGAAATAGTGCTAAGTTTATTATACTTACATATATTCGTGACAAGGTGTAGAACAGCTTATCATTATACTCACATATAAGATCATAGAATTAGAGGAGAGTCATCTAATCCCCTCACTTTACAAACCAGGAAACTGAATCACAAAGATTTAGAGCTAGTTAATGGTATAGTCAGACTTAAACCTCAATACTCTTATTTACATTCTAGTATACCATGGCAACTTTACCACAGGTTGAGTCATATTCTCCACTACTATGTGGTAGTTTCATATACACATGGATATACATGTTCTAATATTAAGTATTAGTGTTACAAAATGAGTGTACTCATTAGAAATAATTAAGATATGTGAGAAAGAACAAGATGCTATTAAAGTATCAGAAACATGAAGATTTACAGAGAAGTTGCTTAACTCGGAGCTCTTTTGTCTAAAAATAAGAGCTAAGAGTCCGGGATAGATATATAGACTTTTGATAGATACATAGATTTTTGTGTATCTTCGGTCACCAGCAGGTGTAGAATCCGAACATGGCAGCAAAGACCTGGAAATTGACAGCAAACTTTTAAATACACTAGTGTGGACCAGTCCTGGGCACAGCTGAGGTTGCAGACTATTTTAGTCTTTTCTTATTTCTCTCAGTAGAACTATTCTTTTTAGGGGATAGGTTTTTTTCATGACTCTTTTATAAACATCAGTTACAGGATGTTAGAAGAACTGAACAAAGTCTCAATTCAGTTACTAATTATTTTGATAGCAGTGAGATCAAATTTTCACAAATTTTTAGGAACGTCCACTTCACTAAAACGCATACAGGAATTCAATAAGGCACACCTCGTTTTGTTGGCTTTGCTTTAGTGTGCTTCACAGATGTTTAGTCTTTGGTTTTGTTTTGTTTATAAATTGAAGGCAAGACTCTCCATCAGCAAAAAGATTACAACTTGCTTTATTGTGAGACTCACGTTATTGCAGTGGTCTGGACCGAAACCCACAATATCTCTGAGTTCTGCCTGTGTGTAATTGAAGTATCAGTATTTTCTATCAAGATATTTATGTTGATAATGTAAAAACTTCGGAATTGCAAATGTGCTTTCATTTGGAGGTTTGATAAAGGCTAAGCAGTTATGTCTAGTTGAAAGTTCCATTTTCCAAATGTGCTTATTAATATTTTAGCTACTAATTTAATCATTTCCAAAGTGTCTTAGGTCTTTATTGTGAAAGATACATTAAAAAATGTGAATGAGGGGCGGCCGGTTGGCTCAATTGGTTAGAGCTCAGTGCTCGTAACACTAGGGTCGCCTGTTCGATTCCCACATGGGCCATTGAGCTGCGCCCTCCACAACTAGATTGACAACAACGACTTGACTTGGAGCTGATGGGTCCTGGAGAAACATACTTTTCCCCAATAAAATTTAAAAAAAAGAAAAATGTGAATGATTTGAAAAGGGGGGTGACTTGATTGATAGAAACAGCTAAGAGTAACTATTGGTTCATAAAAATGAAAAGGTAAATTATAAAACAGAATTTTTATATCCCATTTGAACAGATGTATGATGAACGGCCTTATCTTTCTCTAGTCTCAATTAAAAATGTTGAAATTCAGGTAGAAATAGTTATTATCCAACACTCAGCCCTAAATAATATGTAGTTCATTTGTTCATTCAGCAAATGTTATTATCTACTATGTGCCAGAAACCGTTCTTGTTGTCAAGTACTCTGCAAGCTGATAGCGTGTTAGAATCTGCTGCTGGCTTGTAAATTCCTTTAGGGCCTGAACCACATATTTACCGACTTTGAGTTCTCTTGCGCCAAGTTGACACTCAGCTAATGTTTGTTCAGTTAAATTTAACCTGTGTCCTGGTTATCCATTGCTAAGAAACTAACCACCCCAAATATAGAGACATAAAACAAGCATTTGACTCTGTTCATGGATTCTTTGAGTCAGGGATTCAGACAGGGCACAGCGGGGATGGCTTGCCTCTGTGAGGTGACATCTGGGCCACAGCTCGAAAGAACCAAAACCGAGGGACTACAGCAGTTGGAACTGGAGAAGCTACTTCCAAGATGGTGTCTGTATTCGCGTGTCTGGCACCTTGATGGAAAAAACCAGAGGCGTAGGCTCAGCTGGGACTGGACGGCGGGAGAGCCTAAAGGTGGTCTCTCCCGCATGACGGCCTCAGGGTATTTAAAGTTCTTCCATGTCGCTCAGGGTCCCTGTGACTAAGGCAGAAGCTGCCATGGTCTTTTATGATCTAGCCTTGACATCATGCAACATGCCTTATGCTGTTACTCTGACGCAGTCCACCCAGAGTCAGGGGACGGGCAGAGGCTTCACTTTGTGATGGAAGGAGGTGAAAATATTTGCAGCCATGTTTTAAAACCAACACAAACTAGCAGCAAAAGTGATGTCATGAGGCACAAAGTAGGGTTATTACAACTGTGGCATTTCTGCACATCGTCTCACTCATCTGTTAGAAATTGGTAAGTTTCATTGAAATTCACAGGCTTTCAGCAGCAGCAGCAGTGATTCAATGTATAAAAATAATACAACTGTCATGCCTTGGTTCTTGAATTTTTAGGGTTTGGAAATCCTATTAATTATTAGTAGAAAGGCAGCATTAGGAGTAGTTTGCATAAACCTGGTAATTTTGAGTTTAAAATTACCTTCCCTATTTGACTGAAATTCTACTCTTAAGAAATCTGCTTCAGTTTGAGAACAGTTGACATTTTCTCTTCCAGCTAAAAGCAGAACATTTATGAAAGATGAATGTGTTTTTAAATAAAATTACTAGTTGTTAACTGATTATATATTAGTAAAACAGTGAAGAATTTTAAAAGACATGGGAAAGTACCCATCTTTGAAAGGAGAAATAAAGCTTTTAAGAAATATTCTATATATTGTACTAAGCATATGACTTTTCCATTTTAGTAATTACTTTGTGAAATTCTGCCAAGCACCATCAACAATAAAGCATCCCCGCTGTCGCCCTCATCCCTGCCTCACCCTCAACAATTTCACGTTTAAAGCTTAGGAATTGTCAATGTTTTTGCTGTTGTTAGAGTGAGCGTTTGTGTCCTAGCTTATTGATGGCAAGGTTCAAAATCATTTTTCTCTTCCCCCTACAAACCTTACAGTTTAGCAATATTGTAAAAAGCTTGTGCGATACAGAGAAAACCTTTAGAGAAGTCTTTTTCCATGCTGAGAGCTTTTCTAGTTCATCACGTGGTTTTGAAGCTTCAGGGGTCAGGGTAGGCTGAGGCAAGATTGCTCTTTGAAATGTGCATTTTAGCTTGGAGGGAAGTTTGGGTTTGGCACATTCTTACCAGTATTCTTTTCTCATATGTAATGTAAAAAGAGATACATATTTGCAAACCATGTGTCTGATAACAGTCTAGTATCCAGAATATATACAGAATTCTTATAACTCAAAAAAAAGTCAAGTAATCCATTTTAAGTGTGCGGAGGATTGGAATAGATAATTTCTCCAAAGGAGATACTGAAATGGCCAATAAACACGTGAACAGATGCTCAACATCACTAGGCCATTTTTATACTGGATTGTTTGTCTTTTTGTAAGTGGTGAACATTCTATATGCATTCTGCATACTAGACCCTTATTAAATATATAATTTGCAAATATTTTCTCTCATCTTATAGATTGTCTTTTCACTTGCCTATGCCCTTTGAAGGACAAACAAGTTTAATTTTTATGAAGTCCAGTTTATCTTTTTTTTTCTTTGTTTGCTTGTGCTTTTGGTGTCCTATCTAAGAAACCATTGCCTAAGTCAACGGCACAACATTTACACCTATGTTTCCTTCTAAGACTTTTACCGTGTAAGCTCTTACATTTGGGTATTTGATCCATTTTTAATTCATCGTGATTGGAGAACATGCTGTGTATGACTCAGTCCTTTCAATTTTATTAAGGCTTTTTTTCTTATGGCCTCGCACATGGTCTGTCCTGGAAAACGCTTCATGTGTACTCGAGAGCAGTGTGTCTTCTGCTGGTGATGGGCGGAGTGAGTGCTGTACAGGTGTCCGCTAGGTCTAGTTCATTTACAGTGTTGTTCAAGTCTCTTTTCTTGCTCTTGTCTAGTTCTGTCCATTATTGAAGTCTTACACTACTATTGTTGCGTTATCTATTTTTCCTGTTAATTCTGTAATGTTTGCTTCATGTACTTCGAGGGTCTGTTGTTAGTTGTGTTTATAATTGTGATAGCTCCTTGACGGCTCGAACCTTTCATCATTGTGAAATGTTCTTCTTTGTCACTAGAAACAGTTGTTGTCTTAAAGTCTATTGTGTCTGAAGTCAGTACACCCACTTAGCTCTCTTGAAGTCACTATTTGTATGGTGTAATTTCTCTCCTTTTACTTTCGACTTTTTGTATCTTTGAACCTGAAGTGTGTCTCTCGGCATATAGTTTGGATCGTGTTTTCTTTTTAATCTATTATGCGAGTCACTGACTTTTGGAGTGTTTCATTCATTTGTATTTGATGTAATTAGTGATAAAGTAGGATTTATGTCTGACAGTTTGCTGTTTGTTTCTATATGTTGTTTCTTTTTTGTTTCTCTGCTCCTCCTTTTCTTCCTTCTTTTGTGTGAAGTAGATATTTTCTAGTATGCCATTTTAATTCCTTTGTCATTTCTGTTCATATATATTTTTTGAATTATTTTCTTAGTGGTTGTGCTGGGGATTACAATTAACATCATAATTTATATCAGTCTAGTTCAGATTAATATTAATTTAATTTCACTGATTATACAAACACTTAGCTCATATATAGTTCCATTCCTTCCCCCTCATCTGTGCTGTCATAATTATGCAAATTACATCTTTATTCATTATATGCCCTTCAAAACAGAATTATAGTTATTATTTTGTGTGATTGTCTTTTAAATCAGATAGGACAAAAATGGAGTTATAAACCCAAAAATACTACTATACTGTTTTATATTTTCCTACGTAGTTACCTTTGCCAGTGCCCTTTATTTCTTCATTTGAATTACTGTCTAAGATCCTTTCTTATCAGCCCTAGGGACTTCTTTTAGTATTTCTTGTTGGGCAAGTCTGCTAAAAACAAACTCTTTGTTTTTGTTGATCTGGGAATGTCTTCAGTTCTGTTTTTGAAGGATAGTTTTGCTAGATAAGGATTTTTTGGTTGAGTCTTTTTTTTCTAGCAGTTTAAATATGTCATCCTCAGCTTCTGGCTTCCCTGGTTTCTGAAGAAAAGTCAGCTGCCAACTTACTGAGGACCACTTCCATGGGATGAGATGCTTCTCTCTTGTGCTTTCAAGAGTCACCAAACTTGGGAAGATATTGGTCATTTTGTCTTCAGATATTTTTTCTGCCCCCTTCTCTCTGACTCTGTGGGACTCCCATTCTGCCTATATAATATTCTTGATAATGTCCCACAGGTCCTTGAGGCTCTATCCATTTTTTTTAATTACTCTTTTTGTTTCTGTTTGTCAGACTCACAATCTCAATTGACCTATCTTCAAGTTCACTGATTTTTTTCTTCTTCCTCTTCAAATCTGCAGTGAATTCTTCATTTTTACATCCAGAATTTCTATTTGGTTCTTTATTTCTTCATTGATATTTTTGTTTGGTAAGACACATTCTCGAATTTTCCTTTAGTTCTTTAGGCATGGTTTCCTGTTCTTTGAACACATTTATGATACCTGATTTAAGTCATTGTCTAGTGATAAGGCCAATGTCTTGGCTTCCTCAGGGACAGTTTCTGTTGACTGCTGTTTTTCCTGTGTATTGGATATACTCACTTGTTTCTTTGCATGGTTTTAAATTTCGTATTGAGCACTAGACATTTTAAATAATATCACGAGGCAACTCTGGAAATCAGATTCTTGTACGTCTCCAGGATTTGTTACTGCTATTTGTTGTTGTTTGTTTGTTCAGTGACATTCATTTTTAAAGTAATTCTGCAAAGTCTCTGCTCTGCTTACTGGTCAGCTAATGACTGGACAGAGAATTCCTTCAATGCCTGTAACCTGCAAATTTCCCAGTCTTCCCAAGGGGCTCTGTGTGCATGGCGGGGCACATCTTTAGCACTCAGGCAGTTGACAATTCCTCCTTAGCCTTCATTTCCTGCTTTCTTAGAGAGTCAGTGTTAGCCAGAAGGGAGAGTTCAGTGCCTTCTCAGTTGTTCCCTGTGCATGCACACAGCCTGGACATATCAGAACCCCTGTGGACATTTCTTTCCCTTTTAAACTTTTTGATTTGCCCACCTCAGGCAGCAACGATCTTGAACAATTACCTCTGATTTTGTTTTGTTTTTTCCCAACAAATGCCCCAGTGAAAAGGCTGTTTGTACTAGGTGAGCTCCAACTCACGTTAGATAAAGAGTCTTGCGAGTGGGGTCTTCCAGGGAACCAATGGGTCAATTAATGACAATTCTCTAGGAATAGGGCTTTGAAGGCACTGCAGTCTACCCCTCCAGTGGTTGCCAGACTTGTTCCTACTGTAACTGTGGGCCATTGCTTTTCCAGGCTGCTAGGGAGGTGGGGATGGAAATAGGGCAAGTTCAAATGCCGCAGAACTCACTGTTTTCACTGAGATTCACTCATTTTTCTTGAAGAAATGCAGTTCGGAAGTTGCTGCAGAACTTTGGCTAATTTCCAGAGCTCCGAAAGAGTTGAGTCTGACAACTTCTGCCAGTGTTCACATTGCTTTATAGAGAGGCTTTTCACATACCCATAATCTATCGTTTTCACTGATGTCACTTGATTTGATTTTTGCATATTTTAATCCATGTTATTTTTATCATTTTCCTTGGTTCTAAGATGCACATATTCTTTAAATTTCATTAAGTACCTGGCATTGTGTTGGCACTGACCAGGCATTGGTTTATTTTGCTTCTACTACTACTGCCTCCCTACCACCATCACTAATAGTAATATAATGTGTTCCTTAAACACTATGAGGTGTGATCAAACAATACGGTGAATGTGTACATAAAAATATTATTACAGTAAAAGACACATTGCCATTAATCCCCTTCAAAATACTCCCTCTCGCTTGCCTACCCTGATCTAGTTAAACGTTGCATGCATTTCTTTTCTATTGTTATTCATTTTTAATGTCCTCTACACCGGCCTCCTGCTACAGGGAGTTAACTGCTTGAATAATCCAAGTTATAGCCCCTAATGCCAACTGTGGTTTGTGTTATTGTTAAATACTCCATTTAATAAGATACATATGTTTTTGTTGTTTTTCTCATTCTAACATTCCATGATTGTGTTTTTAGGTACAAGTTTCTGGAATAAATTCAATTTATGTTTTCCTAAGGCCTAGAAAAAGAACTCCGTAAGAATGAATTTAGTATGACACAGTGGAAAGAACAGACGTCTTTGAAATCGATCTGAGTTTGTTTGGACTTTGGCTCTGCAGTGTAGCAGCTATGTGATGTCACCTTAGTTAGGTTTCAAGTTTCCCATTTGTAAAATGGGAATAATACAGTGGTTGTGAGGATTCAATGAACTACTGTATATAGAGGTTTTTACACAGTGACTGGCACAAAGTAGACACTCAACAAATGTTGGTTTCTTCACTTTTTCTTTCAGTTCCAAGTGTTTACAAACGTGAGGAATGATGGCTTTGAGCTGTCAGGTCATGAGTTTTTCTCTGCCCACGCCTGCTATCATCTACTCCTTCCCTGTAGTCTTTTTTTTTTAATAGGTTTTTTGAGATATATTTCACCTACCATAAAATTCACCTATTTTTAAAGTATAACATTTTGTGATTGTTAGTATATTCACAGAAATGTGCAACCGTTATTATAATCCAATTTTTAGAACATTTTCAACACCCCCGAGGAAACCCCATCCCCATTGGCAGACATTTCCCATAACCAGATGCACAGGTTTTGAATGGTCTTTCCCAATCCTCTTTTTCCCTTAAGCCCTGTGATTTTTAGTCTGCAGTTTTTGTTGATGCTTGTGTTATGTTAGCAGAAATGCTGGTTAATAGTCAAGCTTTGGCCGTCATCACCAAAAGTGTTCTAAGATCACCGTGACCTTTTCACTGCCTAATCAAAGTAATGCTTTTTGGTCCTTATCTTATTTGCCCTTTGTGTGGCATTTGCATTATTGGCCACTTTTTTTGGTGACACTCTTGTCTCCCTTGGTTTCTTTGAAGTCTTATCATGTCCACTTGTCTAGTTGTTCTATCTCAATGTACTCAGATGGTCCATCTTATTTAAATATGGGTGTTCCCAAAGGTTCTCTCTAACCTTCCTCTAATGCTGCCTAAGATCATTCTTTCATATTTTCACATGATAACATTTTATAATAAAATATCTTTATTTCGTTCTTGTTAGCAACTTGCTGTCCCATTGGGAATTTAAGTGTGCCTGTTTCTTTACCTCTCTAACAGCTTTAGATTTTCTTTTTAAAATTTATTTTTGCACATTTAACAATTATAGGACAGGCTTTGTACTTATTTGGTTTGTAGGATTTTTCAGTTGGTAGCGAAGCTAATTCCCAGTGTTCACAGGCTGTCTGTATTTCCTCTTCGTGTTCTGTTTCTCGTCCATATTTTCTATTGAAGACTAGCGGTTGCCCATGTAGACATTTGTGTATGATATATATTTGGGGAATTCAATCTTTACTTATATGTTTGGTCACAGATACTTTTCATGATCCAGTTTTTGTCGCATTTTTTGTTGAAAAAAATGTTTTTAAAATGTACTTCTAATTAAATCTGCTTGCCCGACAAAAGTAATTTTTTCAGTGATACTATTTTCATAATTATTTGTCAGGCCCTTGTAGGAACATCCCCTGGAGTGCTGCACAACAGTCCAGAAAGGACAGTCAGGTGTCCCCTTCTTCGCAAGAGGGAAACAAAACAAGTAATAAGAGAACATTGAATAAAGGAACTCCATAACGATCCTTTTCAAGAAGTTGAAATCCGGCACTTGAATCTTCAGTTCATGAGAGAAAATTTATTACACTTATAGTTAAGGGAGAGCTTTCTGGTTTAGTTGAATTTAATCCTAAACGTAATTTTTATTGAAATTTTACATTAAAAAAAAATAGCGTCATTGAATGAACATCTGCAACCCTAAACGTGAGACCGTCGCCCACCCCACCCAGCCTTTCTGTCCCTTCTTACCCGTCATGAAAGTGCGTGGTGTTGGGCTCTGGGAACGTGTGTCTGCCTCTCCTTCCTTAACCCCCTTCTCCTTCTCCCGCTCTGCAAACCGTCCCTTAGTCATGTTGTCCAGTCAAGGTATCAGGTAGAAACGAGCTGGCCCCTTGATATCATTTCTAATATATGTGTAAAAACTTTATTTAACTGTTTAAGCAAGCACCTTTCTATTCTTTTTGTTTGCTTCAATAAGTAAAGGTAAGCAAGTTAACAGTTCTTATTTCTTGGTGCTTCTGTAAGTTTCCCCAGTACTTGGAATGTATTCTTCAATCTATATAGCATACCTGTAATTCACTATTGCAATTCTAATTTTACAGACTAGGAGATTTTTTTTTTTTTTGTAATCTCCTTCCATGTCTGTCATAATCTGCTTTCCTGCAAATAGTAAAGCTTCAAGTTCATTGCTACCCCTAATGAATAAATGTGTAACCCTGGCCGCGAGAGTGTGGGGGCAGAGTGGCACTGAAGGTCTAAGTCCAGACACAGGGCTTGTCCAGGAAGAAGACGGCTGAGTTCCACTCCTGTGGTTAAGCCATGCAACTAATAAAAAGGGGTTATGTGGTCAGGATTTCAGAATAATTCTTGCAGGACAGACACACTCTACTGGTGTACTTACTGGTGCATGTTTCTGGTACTAGTACATACCCGAATACAATTCTTATTGAAGTATTCTTTGAGATATGTACCCAACCATTGTTTGTGCCGATGCCTTGTTTTAAATTTGCTGTGTGGAGTGGGGAGAACTTAGTTCAAGTGAGAGTAAGATCAGAATTATGTACTGCTCATGGGTACCTCTAGGTGCTTTTTGCAGAGAAGCCATTGCCATTCTTTTGTTGTGGTACAAGCTGTGAGTCACTTTTTTTTTTTTCCTTTCAAATCATCTGGAAACCACCGGATGCTCACTTTCTAGATGTCCCGGAGCTTCTCAGCAGAGAGTTGCCCTTGAGAGGAGGAAAACTAGTAAAACTCAGACAGAGCTTGAGAGTGAAAATGGAACCACCATAATAGATCTTCCCAGTACTTTGTCACCGGAAACGGACTGTTCGGGAACAGGCACAGCGCCCCCCGAGCAGAACTTGACCTCAGCATCTGTCCCCGCGTGGACTGAGGAGCCTGGCCTGGACAACCCTGCCTTTGAGGAGAGCGCCGTGGCCGACGGTATGTGCTGTCACGTCTGTCTTTTGTTTGTCATCTCTGGTACTCTGGACTAGTTTCCCAGCATGCGTTTTTTTGCTCTTTAAAGACATGACTTTACTGTGATATAATCCACACCACATAATTCACTCTTTTAAGTGTCCAGTCCTAACAGTTTAGAAACAGAACCCGAGTCTTTGCCCAGAGAGAGGTGATTCTTCCCCACCCCTCTTCTGTTGTATCCATGAATTCTTAGTTGTTAGCATGCTTCTTGGTTGCTCGTGGGTTCAGAAGCTTGTTGCTTCTTGACTATGAAATCAGTATCAAGAACAACAAAAATAATACCTCAGAGTAAGTACTTACTCTGTGTCAGGTGTTGTGCCAAGCACTTTACATACATTAACTGATTAAATGCTTGTAACAATATTACGAGATTTTTTTTTTTAAATGGTGATAAAACTGAGTCTTGAGAGATGAAGTGGTCACGCTCATACAGCACAAAGTGGCTGGCTGTATGTCTGTCTCCAGGGCCACACTTCTGACTGTCACGGTCGTCTGGTGGCAGCCACTAGTCTGACTGTG
Source organism: Rhinolophus ferrumequinum (assembly GCF_004115265.2). Taxonomy (NCBI): domain Eukaryota; kingdom Metazoa; phylum Chordata; class Mammalia; order Chiroptera; family Rhinolophidae; genus Rhinolophus; species Rhinolophus ferrumequinum. The sequence continues at coordinate 99,607,779 of NC_046287.1, read as the reverse complement.
CAACCCACAGGAACAAGCAAAAAGCCTGTCGTCCTAGATCTTGGACTTTATAGTTGGCCCTAGGTATTATCTTTAAATATGATTTCTCTTAAAATTCCTAAGTTTACTACAAATTTCAAATTTTCTCTGCCACAGCTGTAGCTTTTTTTCATCTCCTAAGGCTCAAGACCCACCTGTTCTTAGAGCTTGATGTGATTCGTTGTTCAACACCTATAGTGATTACGTACCGCAGAGTTAGTCTTTTCTTTATACGGCCTTGCGTTGTTTACAGTTGTTCCGTGGTTCAGACTTTCTCTTATCAGTTAGGACAAGATGCCATTCTCTTAATATTTCTTTACCAGATCATTGTGTTGTCCCCAGCGATCTGATACATAGTGGCTGTTTGTTGGTCGCCTACTGATCACCTTTGGAAGAAGAAATATTTAGATAATCTTAACAGACAGATATTTTTCGACATTCGCTTTTTCTTCTCCAGTGATATTGCTTAATTACACATCAAAATACAAAACATTGATTTTCTTTCCATCTATTTTTCTCTCATTTTTATCTTGGCAGCCGCACAGCAGCCACCAAGTTTACCAGAAGGCGAAATTACCACGATTGAAATTCACCGCTCTAACCCTTACATTCAGTTAGGAATTAGCATCGTGGGTGGCAATGAAACGCCTCTGATTAACGTCGTTATCCAGGAAGTCTATCGGGATGGGATAATCTCCAGAGATGGAAGACTCCTTGCTGGAGACCAGATTCTTCAGGTATCTATCAGTTTTAGTCATTCTGTTAATTTGAACCCTCTTGTTCTTATTCATAAATTTAACACTTACAGAATTGTGGTACTTTGGAACCCAAGTTACATAAAAGTAAGTTTTGTTGTTTTTATATGCAAAGCAGATCAGAATTTATGTTTAATTTCTCCTATTTCCCCATAGACATGGAACGTATATTTTTTCTCCCTAGCTTAATTTCGATCCCACATGTGACTTAGCATGTGTTTGGGCTCATTGGGCCGGCTAGGCTCTTCTTGTCCTGGACTCCATGGTTGGCCATTTTTAGGGCCATGCTGAAATTCTCTTATCCCATTGGCTTTATCCCTAGTCCAGTTTTACCATCTATCTGTTACCTTCATTGTCTGATTTAGCCTTCTCAACACTGATTACTAAAATCTAGAAAAGGCAGACCATGCAGCACCAGTTACTTACAATTTATCCCATAGAATTTAAGGTAGAGTTCAGAAATCATAGCCATCTCTCGTTGGCTCCCTAATGCACTTTCTTCACAAAACAGCCTAACTCGTCATTAACCCTTGATACTACCCTCACTTTCTTCTCTTTCAGAAGATGATCTCTCAGAATAGCTATTCCCAAAAAAGAACTAGCTTGGGACTAGATGCTACTTTATTAGAGAGCGTGTTGAGACAGGGTATGAGGATGGTAAGAACTCTACTGTGTAGGACTGGAGTTTATGTGAATACTGGCCTAGATATTTGAATCATACAAGGGTAGACGATAGTTGAAGCTAAAAGAGTAGATCACTTCTAGAAGGAGAGAGAAGAAATATTTGTGAATTTTAAAAAATGTCTTCTAGGAACTCAAATGTGGAGAAGTATTTTTGGTCATTAAAAAGTCAACACTTGGAAAGAAGTCTGCTCAATATTTTTTACTACCCAGTTATCTTCAACTTTGCATAAGCTGCATCAATGATACAGAGAGCCAATTTGAAAATACCTAAGAGTCCTTAAGATGGTTTATTTACAGACCAAAGAGCTAGCTAACCTATGCTTTTATTTTACCAAACCATAGGCAATAATAGTGTGTGGCTTGGCCTTTCCCACATCTTTATATATATGTGTGTGTGTTGGGGGGGGTATATATATATATATATATATATATAAATTTGCTCTGTGTGTGTGTATGCACACTCACATATACATACATGCATACATGTATGTATATTCTATTAAGTAGTCTCTTTGAAAAGGAGAACCATATACCCAGGGCCTTTTGCTTTGCACCCTTTTGAGCAGTTGAAAGAAAAAAATATACTGTTGTTGTAAATTACATCAATATCATTATTAGAAATAACATAATAGAACTTTTAGAACATTATTAAGAAAGAGTATTTTAAGTTTGGTATGAGTCATTAATGATTTAGGCATTTTGGTTTTGAAAGAAAATAATTACAGTCATATGTTGATCGCATTGGTACAAAACATATTTGGCCAAAAATGTGATAGAGTTAGCTGGTGTTATTTTTACAGAATCTAGAAACAGTATTTTATTTGGTCTATGCTTTCTCTGAATTTCACTGGCAACCGTGCATTCCTGAAGAAAAATCTTTTTCTAACTGGACTATTCCACAACCTACTTCACTCAGATGCCATGAGGCCACGTATTTGAACATGGCTGCTGGATTTCAGCCAGACATTTTGCAAAGTCATTTGTGATTTTTTTTTTAAGTTTTTTTAAGTAGTGCGCTGCGGGGATCAAACCAGCAACCTTGGTGTTACTAGCACCACGCTCTAACCGACTGAGCTGACCAGCCACCCCCATTTATGATATTTTTGAATATAAGATGGAAAAATGTGAATCTAGAGATAGGTAGCTCTTTAGCTATAATAAATAGCTATAAATGATTATTTTTAACTAATGAATTCACGTCAGGCCTGTTTTTTTAGAAGCTGCCTTGAACTTCCATTCTTGATTCTGTATTATTCCAACATTTTATCAAGGACTTGGATGGCTACCAAGTGCACAGAAGAGCAAGTTTGTTTGTGACATCTATGAATTTGATGATTGAATTTTAAAAGATGTCAACAGGCCAAAATCAATAAAATTAGTTAGTAGTGTTCAAAACTATCAACCCTAGATAAATAGGAAAGGAGAGGCCTTGTTTAACAAAGATTTGTGTGGAAAAAAAGGTAAGGATTTTAGGTGATGACAAACACCTACCCCAGAACCTGTCACATAACTGATGTGCAGAGAATGCTGCTTTGTCCCTTTTAATCTCACTCAGATTAAAAGAAGAATTCTAATTGTGATAAATACTGAGAATCGTGCTAATCTCTTCCGCTAACTAGGTGAATAATTGAAGCAGGGTATGTTTTCTTAGTGATGTTACATGTCCAAGGATCCCTCACCATACTTACTTCAAGGTTATAAAGTTTAGTAAATAAATGTTCTGTGACTATTGAATTATATTTATATTAGGTACATATTACACTTATGTGCTAAAGAATTAGAGTGAAATTATGAGAATCTGCTTTTGTTTAAAGTAGAAGTCACTGATCTAAAATAAGTTGGTCTACCTGAAATATGCCACTTTCCCCAAGGGAAAACTGAGTTTATTTCCTGTAGTTTAAGTATTTCAGTTGGGAAAGCCGATCTGTAATCCGGCGGAACTGCGGTTTCTGTTCACAAAACTAGTATTTCACTAGCACGTGCACAGGCTGATGCCGTCTGTCCAGCTCCTCCTGACGCTGTGCGGTAGGTAGTAACACACTGACCCATGAGGAAGCATGCTCAGTAGCTTCCGTCATTTGCCGGAGGCCGTTCAGCGAGTACGTGGCTGAACCAAGGATGCGCATTCGAGACTGTCATTAAAGCCTGTGCTCCTAACAGCTGTTCACTACGTAATGCCCGTCATTGGCAGTTCATTTTAGGAACCCTGTATTTTAAAATGTCTTTATCGTTTTCGCATTGTATATCATTTTCATGATATATGTTAACATTGATGTTAATTTCCTCGGGAATGCTACGTAAACATTTCTACAAACGGGGGAAATAAGAGGGTCACACTTTGGTCGGACTTCCTTTATTCTAGGTCAACAACTACGATATCAGCAACGTGTCCCACAACTACGCCAGAGCCGTGCTGTCGCAGCCCTGCAGCGCCCTCTTTCTCACCGTGCTTCGCGAGAGACGCTTTGGTAACCGCGCGCATTCCCACTGGGACGGGACCTCCCCGCGGGAAGACGTCTTCCACGTGACTCTTCATAAACGCGACTGCGGCGAACAGCTCGGCATTAAGCTCGTGCGAAGGACAGATGAGCCGGGCGTTTTCATTCTTGACCTGTTGGAAGGGGGGCTGGCCGCGCAGGATGGGAGGCTCTGCAGCAGTGACCGCGTGCTCGCCATCAATGGGCACGACCTGAAGCACGGGACTCCGGAGCTGGCCGCACAGATTATTCAGGTGACGTGCACTCCAGGTGCTCAGCCTTCCTGACCATGTATGGGTGTTTGTTTCCATTGGCCGATAGCGTAAGAATCCTGAGCCTACTTGGCATTTGCTGGGAAATCAAGTATGGCTATCGAAATTCTTCAAAGTCCACAGTGGCATAACCTTATTGTAGATAGAATCTCTTGAAAGTTCACGGGATACGTGTCCTTGGAGGCTGGGTGTTACTGGGGTAAAGGCTGTACAGCTTCCCACACAGTTCTCCTTTGCTCCCTAGGCTCCATCTCTTACCAGACACAACAGGTGCTGGAGTCCACGTTTAACAAGTGAGAAAAGTGAGGCTGGAAGGAGCCGTGGTGATGTACCGGGTCTTTTAACTTTCCTTCTTCACTTCAGGAGCCATAAAAACAGAGGGAAAGTCATTTTTTAATTAAGACGAACTCTTATCTCTACAGTGCCCTGTTTTTTCTTTTAAGGAATTCAAAGTATTTCAAACATATCATAACATTTGTCCTGCCAGTGTCCCTGTGAAATAAGTAAGGATAGTTATTAGAGAAAAACAATGTTTACAGAAGAGCATTCAAATAGAGAAACTAGAAAACCATCCAGAGAAGATGGTCAGGTTCTTCAACATACCGTGGCTGGTAACCCAATGCAGGTTACTCCCAGAGTGATCAGGGTGAATAAAACAAGTTGTACTTTTCTGTAAGTAAACACAACAAAGTACTATCATGGAAGCCAGGCATTAATATAATTGAGCATCAGGAATACAAGTAGGTTGCTAGTCACTAAAAAATGTGTATACTACACAGAATCAAATAACAATGAAAATTTAAGACTATGAGAAAACCCAAGTCTCAGTCTTCTTTAACTTACTTTTTTTTTTTAAGTGTTTGGTTCAGTGTAGCCTTAAGAAAATACAGACCACACACACACACACACACACACACACACACACATGGCCATATTGCATTGAGAGGACCTTCAGTTATTGGTCTCAGTTCATAGAGTTGAGGTTTAAAGAAATTGGATGCCTCAAAATTCCTTGAAACCAGAGGCAGCATTCGGATCTTTATCTGTGGACACCAGCCAGCTGCTGCACCAGTAAAAACAAGTTCCTCCTGTAAAAGTCAGGATTTGTGGGAGGGGCAGGGGGAAAAAAGAAGATGGTTAACCTGGTTACGGGATTTGTTAAAGGAAACAGGAGAGTTGAGATGACTTTATGAAGTGAGAAATGAGGTCAGTGAGATAGAAATAGATTGACTATATATACTTTAGGCAATGTTAAAATACTGTTTCCTAAACAAATGGTCCTCACTAAATTGCTAACCAAAATGTAGATACACAAATAGAAAATACATGCAAAATTTTTCATGATAATACATTGTTCATTTGAATTTTTATAATCCAAATAGTTAAATAGTTGCATCATAGTTTGTGCTGTAATTTCCCCCAAATTATGCAAAACAAGTTGCTCAATTTAAGGTTCTTTGTGAAAAAAGCAAAGTCTTATTGTTTTGGGATCATAAAAATAACACATACTCCATGTCTAAAACTGAGAATCCTGAAGACAAGGGAGTGACTTGCCACTTCACACCGTGTGATCCAATCATCGGAAGTGTCACAGTTGTGAATATCGCATTTTGTATATTGTACTTTGGTATTTACCCTTTAGATCAAGTCCCCACACAGTGCTTTGCAAGCCTGGTCTTACATTAACTGTTGTTCTTTCAGTTATTTTAAAGAACTTGTCTGAAACTATTTAGTTTAATAAAATGCTTGAATGATCAAATGATTGTCAGTAGGGGTGTAAAATTGGTTATCACTTATTTCCAATTTAAGAACTAAAAACAGAATGATTTTTTAACACTGATTACAGTTACGAAGGAAGTCCCCTCTTTCTACCACAATTCCTTAAAAGCAGGCTATCATATTTTCCCATAGGAATAATAATAAAATTCGGAATAGTGGTCATACCAAGAGTCAGCATCAAATAAATCAGGCCTGTACATTAAAAGCAAAGATAAAATAACTTAAATATTAAATAAGGTAAAGTATTTTTAAAATACACTAGGTGTGAATCAATGTTTAAAATATAGATACATAGATAATGGACCTCCGAATTTAAAGTGGTGGTCATAAACCTCTAAAATAATTTGCCATAACACTTAAGGACGTGTGTGTGACACACACAGTATGTATATGTATTAATATTAATTTCGTTACATAGGATCTCTATAATCATTCTTTTCAGGACTGTTGAAGCTGATGTCCTATTTTGACTCAAACAAACCTACAGAAAGCAGAAACAAAGCTGTGCGTCGTTTCATTGATTATTACTTCCAAGTAGCCACTGTGAAATTTATGTTAAAAGTCACAATGGATTTTAATCAAGTTTTGAATCTGCTCTTCCTTCCTGTCTGCTTTCCTTTGTGCTCTCCCCCGCAATACCAAGGCCATCTTGAAGGGGCAAAAAAAGTATTAAAGGATGTCACCCTTGACAAAGAAGTCGTGGGAGCTGAGAACACGGGCAGCTTGACTGCTTTGTCTTGGTTACGTGGAGGTGGGGTTAGGGAGGGCATGTCCCATGTCCCAGAGCTCTGTGTGTGTGTGTGTGTGTGTGTGTGTGTGTGTGTGTGTGTTTCAGCTGCAGAAGTTTTAAAGTATTATGAAACGAGCGCCGTTCCTCCCACCGCGAGCCACTCCCAGGCACTGCCCGTGTGAGGCTCTGGTACAATGTTAAGTGCATTGGAAATTACACTGCCTGCGATTTCCACACTGAGAAGTACCATTTGTGACCAGTGTAACGTATGTGTGTTTTCTCCAGGCTAGCGGAGAAAGGGTGAATTTAACAATTGCTAGACCTGGGAAACCCCAGCCGGGAAACACTATCCGAGAGGCAGGAACTCAGAGCAGCAGCCAGCAGCCTGCACAGCCGCTGTGTTACAGCAGACCCAGCTCACACAAGGTGAGACGTTTGGTTGGTGTTTTAATTCATCCTCCCTCAAAGGATCATGATTACAAGCTGGTAAAATTTAAATGAGGGCTGTTCTTCTGTTTGGAGAATGCCAACATGGGAGTTTGGGATGTGAAATGTGTATGTTTTGCTGCCTTGGAGAGTGAGTGTTTTGCGTCAGTTCCTCAGCCAATGGGGATGGTTCCTTAGTGGGGACGTCCCTCTGCCAGGTGATTCATGAGAAGTGTTTGATCTTCCAGAAGAATCTTCTATTTGTTTAGTCCTGCTTGAAAGGGGGATTTGTCTTGGGTTGCTCGTTGAAATGCAGCAGTTGGTTATGTGATTGAAAAGGCATAAGGAAGGCAGTGATCCACAAGTCTGTGCTTAGCACCTGGGCACGCTGCCTACAAGAGCAGAATTAGATACGTGATTATTAAACATATAAATCATAGATTTTGACAGGTACTTGTATAGCATATTTCTTTTTATATTACAGCTTATAGGAATGCAACCCTAAATCATTTAAAATTCCCGTATGTTGTGCTTTTTTACAGCTTCTTCAATATTTCACTGGCTTTATAAGATATTCCTAGGTCATTTGTGCTGAGAATTTTGATACTGTCAACTTTAGTTGCAGGAACTTAAAAAGGGTAGTATTTTACTGCATTCTTTATTTATTTCATTTCATCCTTCACTTGAACTCACTTTCTGGTAGGCCAGGCATTTCTAAACAATGATGTTTACCCAGTGAAAATGTAAGCTAAATGTGAGCTTCCAAAGTCATTCTCCTTAAGTGAAATTAAATTGCTTTACCAAACAAAAACTTGGTCTCCTTATAAACTATGTGTTAAAATGGCTTCTTAATGTAAGTACAGTATTTGAGAAAGTAATTACCTTCGGAATGTCACAGGTACCCCGAGAAAGCATTGCTTAAAGACACAAGCATTTTTGGCCCATCAGGTTTATCTGGTTTTCTGAGCTTAAGTACAGACTTGTCACTGGTCTTTGGTTTAGTTGATACTTATAAGAAATTGTAACCACAGACTGTTCTCATTTCTGAACAAAAACCAAAATGTCTGAAGGAAACCTATAATTTTGCCTTTATAAGGATGACTATAAAAAAGGAGTTAGTGTTTTGAATAGGAGTTTTTTCATGTAGCTTGTCCTTGCTTTCTTTACAAGATATATGTATACATTCCTAAATAATTATAAGGCCAAAGTTGATATTGAATCTTTTATGTAATTGAATTATACAGTAATTTGAGATATGGTTATCTATGACAACATTATAATTTTAAGACAGTTTTTATAAACTACTTAATCATTTCAACATTCATATAGACAACTCTGCTTATTTCATTTTTTGTTTTGGGCACATATATTTTTCTCTTTTAACTGCTAATTCTTATTGAATTATTAATACCAATTATTATCAACACCAATTATTATCAATAAGTATTAATTCAGTTGTTATTGAATTACAATTCTTAATTATTAATGTAATTCATATATTTCTATTGTTGATATTGTTAATGTTAATAGAATTATCGTTATCTACAAATTCTTTTATAGTTTATAGCTGTTAGAAACCTTTTTTTTTTAATTAAAGTTTATTGGGGTGACAATTGTTAGTAAAGTTACATAGATTTCAGGTGTACAATTCTGCATTACATCATCTATAAATCCCATGGTGTGTTCACCACCCAGAGTCAGTTCTCCTTCCATCACCATATATTTGATCCCTCTTACCCTCATCTCCCACCCTCCACCCCCCTTACCCTCTGATAACCACTAAACTATTGTCTGTGTCTATGAGTTTTTGTTTCTCATTTGTTTGTCTTGTTCTTTTGTTGTTTTTGGTTTATATACCACATATCAGTGAAATCATATGGTTCTCTGCTTTTTCTGTCTGACTTTTTTTGCTTAGCATTATACTCTCAAGATCCATCCATGTTGTCACAAATGTTCCTATATCATCTATTCTTATCGCCGAATAGTATTCCATTGTGTCTATATACCACAACTTCTTTATCCATTCATCTATCGAAGGCCATTTTGGTTGTTTCCATGTCTTGGCCACCGTAAACAAGGCTGCAATGAACATTGGATAGAAACCTTTTGAGACATTAACTGCTACTGTTAAACTTAATGGGATAGTACCCGTGTGGTGTGGGTACATATAAACAATAGGTATACATAGTGCATCATGCTCTATGTACATATACAAAACGTGTGTGTGTGTGTGTGTGTGTGTGTGTGTTTAACTTGCATGAGTTCAAATCTCACTTATAGGTATATGATTTGGGGCAAGTTACATGACCTCTCTAAAATTGTTTCCTCGTCCATAAATGGGGCCAATAATAGTATTTATTTTCAGGAATATCATGAAGATGAAAAATAATGCATGTAAAGCCATTAGCTTTGCACATAGTAAGCCCTCAGTGAACGTTAGTTACTGTTATTTTAATATTATTGCATGTATACATTGTTTTTTATTGAGTTCTAATTCAGAAGAAACGTAATGTTTTAAATTCTTCTTTTCTTACTTCCAGGAGTGTCTCAGTAATAAGGAGCAATAATAAATGTCAGTAAAATCTCTTTGCACTGAGAATATAGTTTGTTGGGAATTTATTTCCCTGTCATTAACTTCTTCAAAAGTTTAGTTACTTCATATCATTCTAGTCTTTCATGAAGATTTTGAGGGTAGATTTGCACCTGCCTCATAATTGGGTATTCTGATAATCCTTGTACATAAGAATCAGAAGATAGGTCTGTAGCTTTTTTCTAGTGGTTAGCAAAATCCACATTTTTACTTTTGTACTACTCTGTCAACTTTTCTTTCAAAGAATAGGGGGAGAAAGATGGAAGAAAAATCAATTGGCTCATCTTCAGAATCTTAAAACTCAAATGCATTATTTACTTTTATAGAATCGATTATTCTTAGAGCTCAAGGTAATTGTACAACTGATGTGTTTATTTTACTTTGACCTCCACATGTCAACTGTCTTGAGTTGTTTCAGTTCCATAAATAGTCGTATGAAAATGCGGTCATCCAAAGTTTGACATTGTGACCCACAGTGTTCAGTGTCGTGTTTGCATCTGTGAGGAACTGTGTGTTACTTTCAGTTCTATAGTAAGTGATTCAAAAAATGACATAATTGCCACATAAGCTTTCACTTTAATTTAAGCTGTCTTCACTGAGTATTATTCATTCTAGTGAATACATCCAATAGATTTTTCCTCTCATGATTTAGGATCTTACCCAGTGTGTTACATGCCAAGAAAAACACATTATTGTAAAGAAGGAACCACACGAGTCCCTTGGAATGACGGTAGCTGGGGGCAGGGGAAGTAAGAGTGGTGAATTGCCCATCTTTGTGACCAGTGTGCCACCCCATGGCTGCCTCGCGCGTGATGGCAGAATCAAGAGAGGTAAGCCAGGCTCCTGAACAATTTCATCACATCTTCTCCTGAATTCAGCTCACGTTTTTAAAAATAAAGAATATGTACAAAGTTTTCTGTGGAACCTGACTTTTTTTAATCCTTTAAAATGTCCCTTGCATATATAAGCATAAAGCCTCTTCATAAGATTAGAAAAATGTCTAATGTGAAGGAAAATTGCTGAAGCTTGGTATTTTCTGACAGTTATTTAGACTTGAATTATTTTATATTGGAAAAGATGCTAAGAAAATTATGCTTTCCACATTATGGCAGACTAGATTCTCTGAACAATCATCTCTAAATAACGGTTGTTGCTTATAATAAAGTGTCAATGTGGGAGGGAGCTCACAGAGGAGATGCAGTAGAAGACAAACATAAAAAGGTAGTGGGTTTAGGAACTAACTCATTTACAATTTCACATCCCTCATCCGTACTATATAACTTGTATGCATGGGAGTGGCAGTGATAAAAACAGCATCCTCCTTACGCTTGGTTTGTTCATATGGAAAAGCGGGTCTTAAAAGCTGTTTTTCCAAGAATGAAATTGGATCCCTACCTCACACCACATACAAAAATTAACTTAATATGGATCCAGGACCTAAATGTAAGATCTAAAACTTACAGAAAAAAAGCACAAGTATAAATACTCGTGACCTTGAATTAGGCAATGGTTTTCTTAGATGTGACACCAAAAACACAATTAACAACAACAAAATAAACTGGACTTCATCGAAATTACAAATTTAATGAAGGACACCACCAAAAAAGTAAAGAGAGAACCAACTGAATGGGAGAAAATATGTGTAAATCATACATCTGATGAAGGGTTTGTATCAAGAGTACATAAAGAACTCTTATAACTCAATAATAAAAAAGACAAATAACCCAATTTAAAAATGGGCAAAGGATCCAAATAGACTTTTCTCCAAAGAAGATATGTAAATAGCCAATAATGACAGGAAAAATGCTCAGTGTCATTAATTAGTAGAGGGATGCAAATCAAAACCACTTCACACCCACAAGAATGAATGTAAAGAAATTGAAACTCGCATACATTGCCAGTGGGAATGTAAAATGGTAAAACTGTTTTGGAAAACAGTATGCTGTGTTTTCCCGAAAATAAGACCTAGCCTGACCATCAGCTCTAATGTGTCTTCTGAAGCAAAAGTTAACAGAAGACCCGGTCTTATTTTAAGACAGGGTCTTATAATATATCATATCATATATCATATATAATTAATATAATACCGATTAGAGTTGATGGCCCGGCTAGGTCTTATTTTCGGGGAAACACAGTAGCAATTCCTCAAAAGTTAAGTGTAGAGTTACCATATTATTTAGCAATTTCTATTCCTGGAGAAATAAAAACATGTGGCCACACCAACTTATACATGAAGAAGGTCCATAGCAATATTTTTCATAACAGCCAGAAAGCAGAAACAACCCAAAAGTCCATCAGCTAATGAGTAAATCAGGCCATGGGATATTATTTGCCCATAAAAAGGAATGAAGTACTAACGTAAGCTACATTATAGCTGGACCTTGAAAACATTATGCCTGCGGAAAGAAGCTAGTCACAAAAGACCACGTATGGTTCCATTTATATGAAATACCCAGAATAGGCCTATCTATATAGAGAGAGTAGATCAGTGAGTGCTTGGGACTGGGGGAAGGAAGTAACTGCTGATGGGTACAGAGCTGTTTGGGGCTGATCTAAAAATGAGGTGTAATGGTTACACACTGTGACTATACTAAAAACCATAAAATTGTAACTTACTAAAGGAGTGTATTGAATGTTACATGAATTATATCTTAAGAAGGCTGCTATTTTTTTTAAGTTATTTGTCCAAGTGTAGAATTGGGGATAATTTTATTTCTTTCTTATTTATTTTGTTTTCTAAATTTTCTGCAATGAGAATGCTTCAATAATCTGAAAAATAAATGATAAATTGGGAGAGGAGGATTTTCTATAGGCTTTCTTGCTGCAAATGTGTGTTTCCTCTAGAAGTAATCCTTTCCTTCCTAACCTTTTATTTAATCCTCCTTGCCCTTTTTTATTATATTACCTGACAGAGGAACAAATACTTTTTCTTCCTCAAACAAGAGAAGATGTTCAAATCACAAGTTTCATTTCTTTGTGTAGGCCCCAGGATATTTTCTCTTTACATATTCTGATATGTTTGCATTGAGTGAAATATGTAGGGCTGTCTTTATGTATAAAACTGTGTAAATATGAAACAGTATATTAAAAATTCATTTCCAGGAGCAAAGGATCAAATAATTTTTGAATTGGATAGAACAGTAGAGATCATTAAAGCTCAAAGAAAGAGAAATGAACTTGCCAGGACCTGACCCAGCTCAACTAGAGCTAAAAATTCCAGTTGAATCACTGGGCCTCAAAGCCACGCTTTTTCCTGTATACTATGAAATTATTTTACATTTTTGGAATGTTTTTCATGAGTTGGATTTTTTTCTCAGTATTATAAAAACTACAAAGAAGTGAAAAATGTCCTTTTGCCTTGTGTGAGTCATTGGAACTAACTTTTGTTGATTAGCTTACAAGTAACTGAATTTACAGGGAAATAATCACTTGGTCATTTTTCTTGTCTCGTCATTTGAACAGGTGATGTGTTGTTGAATATCAATGGCATTAATTTGACCAATTTGAGTCACAGCGAGGCTGTGGCCATCCTGAAAGCCAGTGCTGCATCCCCCACCGTTGACCTCCGAGCACTTGAGGTCCAGGTGGCTGAGGAAGCCACCCAGGTCACCGACGGGCTGCCGAGCACGTTCAGTGAGAACGAGTATGATGCCAGTTGGTCCCCATCGTGGGTCATGTGGCTTGGGCTTCCAAGGTACTGACAGCTTTTTGTGGTTTCATGAAATAATTGTAATGCCTTCCTTTGTTAGTGCGTAACCCAGTAAATTCACTCACTGAGGGGGAAAGGGGCTTTTGTTAGATACAAGTAGCAACATCAAATCAAGTAACAAAAGAAAAATGGTAATTTTTCTTAGGTTATTATATGTTAAAAGGTAAATTTAATAATAAGAACCAAGCTAAAAAGACATCTGTCTATAAAAATGAATAAAGCCATCTGTCCATTTCTGGTTCGGCTCGTAAGTGGACGAGCCTGAGATTGCGTGTTCAGCCTCTTCTCAGGAAAGCTGCCATTTACAGTGTCCATTCTGGTACATGTGCTTCGGGTCACAGCGTGGGGCCTTATCCTATCCCAGAAGCCTTTCTCAAAGACCTTTTTCCTTAATCCTTTCAACTCTCCTAAGAAGGAAGGGTGGACATACCCTTTAAGCCAAATCATTGGTGTTCAGGAATAGCTGCTCCTAACCGCCTTTCTGAAGTTCACTGCTTCGTGACTGACCAACCAGCCAGGCGTCCTGAGCTGGTCACTGTCCCGTCAGAAAAGCATTTGGACCTCCAGATGGTTGCTGCTTTATCCAATTTTGCAATAAGGAGAATGTGTAGTACTATCTTTGTTTCCAAATCAGTTTAGGTTCTTAATATATAAAAGAATCCTAGAACTGAACTATGATGAAACATTCTGACTCTTAATTCTTTAAAATGAAAAGAGCTATCTAGCTTCATTTGGACTAAATTTGTAATAACTAGAATTTGTATAGTGATGGATGGTTTATAAAGTACTTTCACAAAGAATAACAGAAGAAGCAAGGATATTATTGGATTTTTGGATATTATTGGATTATCCAATTGGATTATTTGTTGATAATCTAACTTGCTGACTTTTCCTCTTGGTTGAAAAAAAAGAAAAACAAAAAGGCCTGAAATAATAGAATTCATGTCTCAGGTACCCGTAAGGTCCTTGTATATGGATCTTGTAGAGAAATTTTTTTATGGCAAAGACTATTTAACTACTTCATATGTGTCTATTCCATGCACGAAAACTGATTGATTTTTTTCTCATTGAAAAGTCAGCATAGACTTAGGTGGCTGCTGTTATACTCCTGCAGACATGCTATCTAATTTGTAAAGTTGTAGCCATCAGAGGGAACCTCGTTGATCTTGTTAAATACTTAGCCTGATGGCTATGACCTGTCGGTTTAAACCTAGAATGTCCGAAAGGCCCCTACAGACAGTAGGGGGTGAGAGGTCGTTTGCTCCTGCTGTGCTGAACTGAGCAAGTCCCACCACTGCTGATGGACAGACAGCCCCGTGATGTCCTGGAGAGACGCTCTCACACTGGGGCTGCCGTTCGTTTTCCCTGTCTGTTATTCCAGTCTAGTTTGGGGGTCGGCATCTTTACCCCTTGTGTTCAGAGCATTACCCCTTGTGCCAGGAAGAATAACAATGGTTTTCGGTGAGAAATACAGTGTAGTAAAATCTGTTTTTGAGCCCCTGTATGGAAAGAATACCTGTCAAGTCGGAGATCTGTATTGTGTGCAAATTTTTGTTCAACAAGGAGGTGTCAGAAGGACAGCTGTTCTGTGGGTACAGGTGGCACTTTTAGCCAGTTTCACATCGTACAGGGTACCAGCTCTGCTTTTCCTGGAAAGGGAGTTTCTTCCACTGGAGTTTGCTGGGGTTGTACCAGACAACTGTCTGTTTGGGTTTGCTTTGTTTGTCTTTTGCAGAAGATTCTAATAATGAAAATAACCTACACTTTACCTGAAAAACCAAGCCAATGCATGGCACTCTGTTCCATCCCAGAAGCCCTTTTAGAGGTTTTTCTAATCAGCAAGCTGAGAAACCAGACCACATTGGAAGTTCTAGCATACTGTATATCAGTTTATAGAACTGGCTTTATTAAATCTTTTTAATAGATGAAAAACAGGAAACTTTGCCTTAGATGCCTCTTTAGCCCATTTCACCTAAAAACGAAAGATATTTCTTGTAAAGAAATACATTTTTTTGCATCATTTGGGGGTTTTCTTTCTTTCTATTTTTACTCGTACTTTTATGTTATTACTCATGGCTTGTTCGCAAATCCATAGAGCTATGGAAGTGTAAATAGAACATTTGCCCCCTCCCTGGACAGCATCCTCCAAACTGGCAGTAGCATTTTAACTGTAACGTCTCAATGTCCATTATATAAAAAGTGGGGGGATAGGTTTTTTTGTTAGTGTTTTCCAGATTGAGTTCCCTATTTTGTCACTTGGAGTCTCCATTTAAATGGAAGCATTTGAAGTGAAAGAGGAAAGAAGGAATTTTAACTCCTCGTGTAGAGAGAGTGATCTTACTTTTTTTGGAAGCTGCCCCACTGCTCGTTTTCTTCTTTCATCTGAGTGCTGAGACCAGCAGGACTAGGCTCCTCCATACCATTTTTTTGTAGGTGCACATTTTTTTAATTAGTATCAGGTGTACAAAACAACACAGTGATTAGACATTTATACACCTCACAAAGTGATCACCCCCATAAATCTATTACCCATCTGACACTGTATGTCGTTAAACATTATTGACTGTATTCCCTATGCTGTATATCCCTGTGACTATTTTTTAAATTATAGTTGACATTCAATATTTTATATTAGTTTCAGGTGTACAGCATAGTGGTTAGACATTTGTATAATTTATGAAGTGATCCCCCTGATAAGTCTAGTAGCCCCCTGGCACTACACATAGTTTTGTAGATGCAAATTTTGAAAGTACACATTTTGAAGATACCAGCGTATATCAGAATGGAGAGCCTTGTTGACGCTGCAGTGAACAAATACAGACCCAGAACCATTTCATACAAATTTCCCAGGTGGGACTTATCACCACGTTTGTTTAAGCCATGTGTGTGTGCACACGCGCGTGCACTTGGAAAGAGAAGACTGAAAACAGTTAAAGAACTTGGAGTCTACCTGGGACTGCATCTGTGCTAGAAAATGGGTCATCAAAGTACTATATTCAGAAGGTAGTAAAGCAGCCCCTCTTCTTTTCCCAACAGTGCTAAGTATGACATGGGACAGAGTTATAACAAAGATGAACAAGGTGTAAAAGCCTCCAAATTAATTGTTTCTTGACTTTTATGTTTGTTTATAGTTCCCTGCATAGCTGCCATGATATAGTTTTACGAAGAAACTGCTTGGGAAGTTGGGGCTTTAGTATTGTTGGTGGATATGAAGAGAACCACACCAATCAGCCTTTCTTCATTAAAACCATTGTCCTGGGAACTCCTGCTTATTACGATGGAAGACTAAAGTGAGTCTTGTTACATGTACTGCTGTGATTCATGCTTGTGATGGACACGCTCCTGACCGGGGGTCAGCTCCAAATTCAGCTTGTTGTCTGCTCCTGCAAATAAAGTTTTGTTGGAACACGGCCACGGTCCCTCGTTGACATGTTGTCCGAGGCTACTTCTGAGCTATAGTGGCAGCCTTTTGTGACCGAGACCATATGATGCACTAAGACTAAAATATTCACCATCTGGCCCTTTACAGAAAAAACTTTGCCAACCCTGATCTAACCTGACGCATAGCCTTTACCACCATGCCACTTGTAGCTGTGGTTTGCTGATCTAATGACAGCGCTGACCCTGAGTCATCAGATTGGACACACTGTGATGTGACAGCTCGGAGCAGTTTTCCACGCTGCCCACTCAGGTCCAGTCCTGTCATTAGATGACCCTGTTTATTTTTGTCCGTAGCACTTATGTCTACCTAACATTGTACTTATGCAAGCCCCACGTGGGAGGCTTTTGTTGCATTTATTGTTCTGTCCCTGGCAGCCAGAACAGTGCATTGCGTGTATAGTGAGGTCTCACTAAATGTTTCACGATGGATGAGTGATATTTGCAGTGTGCCAAGTACAGTGTGACGTGCTTGTGATTGTATTATTGAATCTTCTCAACAACCCTATGAGGTGTATTTGGCGGTGTTATTCCTGGCTTATAAACGAGATAACTAAGGCAGAGAAAGGTTAAGAAACTTGCCCGTGATCAGATAGCTGGGAGTGGTTGGCTGCCTTTCAAACCCAGAGCTGCCTGGCTCCACAGCCTTCCCCATTGTGCCTCTGCTAGTTGTCACCACTGAGCAGAGGGGACTCGCTCAGCCTCCATGCAAGTCTCGCTTCTTTCTCAAAACTCAGGCACCGGGAGGAGGAAACAAGTGATTATATCAAGAGTTTCTACAAACAGAGAGGAGATAGGTGATTGTAAGTTCTTAGTGCCTGGTTTTGGATGAAAGAAGCAGTTCTTAAAAGTTAATGTTGAGGGGCCGGCCAGGTTGCTCAGGTGGTTGGAGCTCCATGCTCCTAACGCCGAAGGCTGCCGGTTCGATTCCCACATGGGCCAGTGGGCTCGGAACCACAAGGTTGCCAGCTTGATTCCTCGAGTCCCGCAAGGGATGGTGGGCTGCGCCCCCTACAACTAACAACTGGCAACTGGATCTGGAGCTGAGCTGTGCCCTCCACAACTAAGACTGAAAGGACAACAACTTGACTTGGAAAAAGTCCTGGAAGTACACACTGTTCCCCTTCTACAATAAAATCTTAAGGAAAAAAAAAAAGTTAATGTTGATATCTAGACAGACTGCTGCACAAACAGCGAGTTGACACTGCAAACGGAAAGTGACATCGAAATCATACTATGAAAAGTCGATCAGGGTTAGTTACACATGCTCCAGATCAGTCTGTTATCAGATTATTTTATAAGATGGAAGGCATTGTTTTATAAGGAAAGTGTAGGGGAAAACGAATTCATCCTTCTCTTAGCTAAATTACTTGGTCAGTTTGGGTCTCGGTTAAGTAGTTTATAATTTGTGTTCCACCTATTTCCAAAAAGAAATTGAGGTAGCTAGCAATAAAATAATATATTCATATGACAAACTAAAAACCAAAAGTCATAAAAGATAGACAGGTCTTCAGGTCCATTTCCCATTGGTGATCATCCTGCTTGGAGGACAGTGAGCGTCAATGGCTGACAGAAGAGGAGGTGTGGGTCTTCTTCTTAATTTACTTGACTCCTCGACTGTGTGAGCTGTAAGAGTGAAAAGAGAACTACAGTCAAAATAGTAAGCAACCCCCTCCAAACGCATTATTTGATGTTTTCAAAAGAGGCGGCAGATTTCTTCGCTAAATCGTATTTTGCTTACGCATATTTATTTGAAAATTACTCCACTGGCCCTTGAAATCACCCACCAATTACAGGGGAGGTTGGCACAGGGGTGTCCTTGACTGGCCGATACAGGCTTAAAAAAATCGCCCCAGATGTTCCCCAAAGTAGATAATACACCCCAGTCGTTGACAGTTGGTAGTTAAGGGACACTGTGATTTCATGCTGAACAAATCTCAGGATAACGTGTTTGATCCCTTGGAAATACTGACAGTCTGTTTGTTTCTGTCTGTCTTTGTCCAGATGTGGAGACATGATCGTGGCAGTGAACGGCCTGTCAACTGTGGGCATGAGCCATTCCGCCTTAGTTCCCATGTTGAAGGAGCAGAGGAACAAAGTCACTCTGACGGTTATTTGCTGGCCTGGCAGCCTGGTGTAGGTTTGGAAACTGGTTTTGAGTCCAACATCTTCCTTTTTCAGGTTCTAGGAAGAAGACTCTTTAGTTGTATAGTGTTTCTGGTTATTAGGAGCTGGTCTGTGCAGGGCCCAAAACCACTAAGATTGTCCTTTTGTTATTATTTAAGTGGTTTTCCTAAAGCGAGCCACATTTCTTTCAGCTGGGAAACTGTCTTCCACTAACCCTGTGAGTTCATATTTTCAGAATGTGACCTATAATCATGAATGAAGTCTGCCCAAACTGTGACCCAGCCAGCTGGGTTAGAGGGCTTCTGGTGGCTCCTTGTTTTCACGGACTGAGTCATAAAATGAGTTACACGTGCCCCAGGACTGGTACCAGTGGCGACGGTTGCCATAGCATTTGCTGTCACTGTTGCCACGAGCGCCATGAGTGGATACATTTTAAATTTGGATGGTAATCCTTTCCCGTTTTTTTCCATCGGTGCCAACATTTCAAAACTTCATGCTGTTTTATAAGTTAATTTTTCTGGCTTATTTTATTTCTAGTTTAATCTCTCAGTACCTATAGATGATGAAGACGTAAGTTTGACACTACTAAAGAGATGTATAAAAAATAATGTATCATTATTAGAATAGTAGAGAATAAATGATAATGTTCTCCAATGGCACAGCAATTTGGGCGATAATTATAGTTCAGTGCTGGAGATGGTAAAAGCTGCATTTACTTGAACGAGTTCAAAAGCATTAAAGATTCTGTTCCAAAGGAATGTTTTGTTATGTAGGAAAATTTTGAATCATTTTTTGCTAAAAATCATTTCCTTCTGTCAGCAAACTTGGCTGGAAATGTTTTTGTGATTTATGCAATTAAACTAGATGGTAAAGAAAAAACCATATTGCTATTAAATACTCATATTACAGCTAAGTAGGAGAAGGTAGACCTTTTTTATTCTAATAAGACTCTTGAGTGTTTTAGAAACCCTTATTTTTCCCATTATTTCTTTAATTATGAACTTAATTATTTCAAGAAAAAGTCTGAAAAGTTCTGTGTGTGTGTTTTTTTGTTTATGTTTTTTTAATCCGAAACAGTAGGTTTTAGATGTTAATATCTTTCAGTTAGTGTTTGGTCACTAGACTATTTCATGTTTTCTGAAATGTTTTGAAAACTATAACCAGCCCATTTTGTTTGTCCTTTATTCAACATGGTTGTCCTTTGGAAGAACATACAAGGAAGTGAGTAAGATAAAAATATCCTTACCTTATTAATGGTATGCATACTTGAAAAAAGTTTCATTAGAAACCTAGTTCAGAATCTGAGCTAATTTACATATGACCTCTGTAGTAAATGGTCTTGATGATCAGAGAATGTGTTTCAAAATACTACAGTATATAACGAAGCACGACCACTTTGTTTTCGAACTTAGCAATTGCATTGCTGGGGTTTATTGTAGCTGCAGCATGTCACTGATTATTCCAGTTAGTTTTCTAATGATTTTTAAAAAACATATCTCTTTCGAATACATAAGAAATGGCAACCATAATTGTTACTAACTTGTTCAGCCCCTTATCCACACTGTATGGTCCACAGATAACCAAGGGGGGGCAATGCCCCATACAGTATATTACTGTTATGTCATGATTGGTATTGGAAGCAGTTTGATATTAAATGCTTTGATATGCTAATTGACATGGAACAAGTTTTTATCCTGCTCCCCAAATAGAATTTTGTAACCTACTTTGCTATTTTTTAAAACATTTTGTAAGAATGCGTCATTTTGAGGGGAGTGGCCATCCATCAACAAATATCCTAACTGCTGCTTTGTTATATATAAAATACTTTCATTGAATTCAGTGGTATAATCAGTATTTTGAAAGAAATTTTTTTCAATATTATTTTTATCATGGAAATCTTGAAATCACCGTAAGCTAATTCAGTTTTATTACAAAGGACTATAGCTTTTGGTCAGAATGATATTTGGTGATGGAAAATTGTTCCTAATTTATTGTTACTGTTGAAATATTTGAATTTTGTCATTTGAAGCTCAAAAAGTGAAATATTTCCATTTGTTCTGTGCCTTCAGTTTAAATTATTTCAGGATTTGTCAGATATGTTTCAACAATGGTGTGATAATCATTCTGGATGGAAATAAAAGTCATCCTTTCAATAACAGCGATGTCGTCTCTTTTCTGGAGGGGCAGGTCCTGACTCAGTGTGTAATGCTTACTTTTGTTTGTGGCACCACTGTCGTCACAGTATCCCATTGACACCTCAGGGTCACAGGTCCCCCTTATAGTTCTCAGTCATGTAGGCAGAATACATGTGAGGTCTGACAGTTAAGTTCACGAACTCATTGCAATGATGTTGCTAACCTTTTTTGCTATCAGAGGGATTATTCATTACGAATTTGTACCAACTGGACAAACAGTTAACCAGGTTTACTATGTAGAAGTGCTGAAAAGGCTGCGTGAAAAAGTTAGACGACCTGAACTTTTCACCAATAATTCATGGCTCTTGCATCGCAACAATGCACCAGCTCACACGGCACTGTCTGTGAGGGAGTTTTTAGCCAGTAAACAAATAACTATTGGAACAGCCTCCCTACTCACCTGATCTGGCCCCCAATGACTTCTTTATTTACCCAGAGATAAAGGAAATACTGAAAGGAAGACATTTGGATGACATTCAGGACATCAAGGGTAATATGACAGCTCTGATGGCCATTCCAGAAAAAGAGTTCCAAAATTGCTTTGAAGGGTGGACTAGGCGCTGGCATCGGTGCAGAGCTTCCCAAGGGGAGTACTTCGAAGGTGACCATAGTGATATTCAGCAATGAGGTATGTAGCACTTTTTCTAGGATGAGTTTGCGAATTTAGTTGTCTAACCCTATTGTATGATCCCTATTGACTCTTGGGGTTTTGTGTATGCAGTACCTCTAGACACGTGGCTACTGAGTACCTGAAATGTGACTAGTGCTACATGACAAAACGATAATACCTAGGATATATTGGATTATATAAAATAGATTATTAAAAAAATTTAAAAACAAATTGTTTTTAATTAGAAGAAAGTTGTCTCTTGATTTCCTAGTAAATCAAGTTCAAACGAAGGCCTCTGTGTCTGACCCCCCAGTCTGGTTTTCCAGACACCTCTGCAGTCCCTTTTACCCTCGATATTCCAGCGGGCTCCCTCATCCCTAGGTGCTGCCCCACGCATGCTTAGTGTCACTTCCCTGTAATGCTCTCCCTTCTCTGCATGTCACATGGCCCCCTGTTTGGAGGTGTAGCTTGAACACAGCCCCATTTGCTTCCTCCTGCCTCCACTCCCCACTTTCAAGAGAATTACCCTTCTTGTATGCACCTCAGCCAGCTTTTATATTTGATGTATTGTGGCTCTCACCACTTCCTACCTAATTGCTGTCACAGTCGATGGCCTTTGATGGCCACCCTGCGATTCTGAGTACCGCTGATACCCTAAGTCTGTAGCTCCCACAGTCTGTAGACTGGATAGCCTATTGCTTTGAGGTACCTAATCTCAGTGCCCCAGAGTGAACCTGTGTGTCCCCAAGCATTGGCCTATTTCCAATCTCTCTTCCAATCCCAACTCGTATCAGAGTAACTTTTCAAAACCCTAGCTTTGATCATCGCTGTCGCCGTATCCTCCCCCGGTTTAAAATTCTTCAGTAGTTCTCTGCTGTCTATAGGACGTTGTCAGGATGGCTTGGCCCAGCATAGAGGCTCTTTGTGACATGGCTCCTGACTGTTCTCTGATCGGACCTCCCACCCTTTCCTGCCTCAGACCTAAAGCCCCACCCTGCCCTCCTGGGTCTACAGGGGCTGACTTGGCTTAAGTGACATCGCCTCTCACAGGAAATCGTTACCAACCTCTCGGAGCAAGCATTCTTTTTTCTCCTAAAAATTTATTCAATTACATTTTTCTTGTCATGGGTATGCCCTAGGGGGAAGAAAACAGGAACTCGTCAGGTAGGTGCCTGATGACCACTGCAGCAGTTTTTAAAGCTGGACATTAAATACCAGAATCTGTGCCTTCAGAGAGCCCAAGGTACTCCCGAGGAAGACTGGGCGTAGTGTTCATTTCCTGCTCCAGGAGTCCATCCAGGACGCTTGGCTGTACCCTTCCTCAGAGCTCCCCTGTTGCTGAGGCTCTGGGTGCCATTGAAGCATATCGGGGATGTACGCACTGCTCCGCTGGAGTTTGTCTGCTGGTCTTTCTCACGATGAGACGGGTTATGGGATTTGGGAAGGAAGATCGCTAAGGGTAAGCGCCCTTTTCCTTATGCCACACCGGGTCGGTACTGTCGGCATGATTTACAACTTGATGTTGACCTTGGTCACCTGTCTTAAATTGCATTGGTCAGGTTTCTCCTCCGTAAAGTTACTCTTCCTTCTATCCCCCGGTACTGTACTTGGACAGACGCCACTGTGCACAGCCCACGTGTGAGGAGTGGGGCGTTCCGCTCTCCCTGCGTTTCTTTTTGAGCTGTCGGGGAAATGAGGGCTCCTGGTGCTGCACAGGGGGGGCCTTGCCTGCGGGTGGAAGGAAGGAAACGGAATCCTTGCTAAGACTCTCAGGCGCATATTTCTTTCTTTAAAAACCCTCCCTTGACTCTACTAGTTGTCTCCATTTCGTGCTTTTTCACTCTTTTTGAACTTATAACAGTTTTCCCAACACAAACAATTGTAAAACTTAAAACGAACACTTGTGTACTCACCGGCCACTGCTGTTGAAGTTCCTTCTCGCTTTCTAGCCTTCCCATATATCTCTTCATAATTTCCCTACATGTTTAGCCTTCAAATACAGTTTTGTTGTGCATGCTTTTAAACTGTGTAAGGGAGGCCACGCTCATGTGGTGGTCTACAACTAGCTGCTTTTGCTCCAACAAGATGCGCTCAGGTTTGCTGTATGTAGTTCAAGTTCATTTTCACTGCTATATATATATATTCCATGATAATTTGATACCTGTTCTTTGGTTGATGGACATTTATTTTCTTATTTATTTATTTATTGCCATCATTAACAGTGCTGCTGTGCCCACTCAAAAACAAGCCTCCTTGTGCACCTGGGGGAGTTTCTCTAGGGAAGTGGGCTATTCAACACTAGCTCCCCAGAAGGATCATTTGGAGAGCCTTTAAAAAATACCATTGCTAATTCAACTGGTCTGGGGTGGGACGTGGGCATCAGTTTTGTTTCGTTTTGCTGCTCCCCAGGTGAGTAATGTGCAGCCATAGTTGAAATCTACTGGTCTAAGAGTGCGTGCCGGATCTTAGGGTAGATATATCTTAGAGTAATTCACCTCCCCTGCTATTGTACCGCTGTGCATTTCTGCTAGTGATGTGGGCGGGTTTTGTCCCACATTCTTGCCAACATTTGTTTTCATCAAAATGATGAGGGTGAAATGGCATTTCATTGTGGTTTTGATTTGCGTTTCCCTGATTACTGGTGAAGTCCAGTATCTTCTCACATGCTCACTAGCCATTCCGGTACCCTCTTTGGTGAATAATCTGTTTGCCCATTTTCTAATAGGCTGTTTGCATTTTTCTTACTGATTTATAGAATTTTTTTTAATTCTGGATATTAATGCTAAGTGGATTATACGATGCAAATATCTTCTCCTAACTTGTGCCTTCTCTTTTCAACTTTGTAATAATGTGATAAACTGAAGTTCATCATTTTAATGTAGACAAATGTATAAATAGCAGATTCTGTTTTTATCTACTTTTGACATTTCTTCTACCAAGCATTGTCCATTTATGTCGTTTTGATTATTGTATGTTTTTCTTCCATCTTATGTTGTGCTTTCAACTTACCCTGCCACTCTGTACCTTACGTTCTACTGAATTATAAATCTGTTTCTATTCATTTAGTGGTTACCCTTGAATTTTTCTTTGTGCATATTTAACATAAAGTCTTAAGTTGGTCAGTCAAATACCCTTGTCCTCCCTCTGCACCATTTGGGGACCTTAAACTCCAGTCACACTACAGTCTGACATGTTGGCTAGTATTGTACTTTCTCCTTGCTTTTTTCTCCAATTAGTCATCATTATTATTATCATTGTTTTAAACAGTCAAGATTTGTTTAGATTTAGTTTCTGAACTGTGTAAAATACAGAAAAACTAACATAAACACAGTTCGTGGTAGTTCTTAACATTACAATAATATCCCACAAAGAACGCGTGGGAAACAGAAGTCCAGCGAAGAGTTAATGGCTTGAAGCTGGAGTCCAGATGTTGCGAAAGATTTCATCAAAGCTTGGGATTGCAGCAACATCGTTGCCATCATGTTGCCAGTTTGCAAGCTACTTGGAGGCACTAAAGCAATTTTTCCTTTTCAGGCAGCAGGAGAAAAGACAGGCCAGCAAAAATTACTGTCACCAACTTTTCTAGAGCAAATGCAACTTGTGTTATAAATCCAGAGACATGTTTTACAGGAAAAGTTGGAAGGCAGATTTAGAGGGTTCCTTTTCTCAAGATACGTGCTGTGCAGTGCGAGCTGGTTTTCAGCCAGCAGGGTCCTCGTGCCCCGTCATAGTTATTACGCTCTTCTCAGTAAGACCGTGGGGTCTGTGAATTCCATTGCTACCACTTCCGAACTTGATTTCCATTCTTTTTGGCCATTAAAGTGGGCTGTAGCTTTATGGTTCCCCCAATACTTGAAGCTTTAGTCAGATAGATGGATGGTTAAAATTGCATTTGAAGTTAACCAACCTGAATTTCAGCTTCTAAGGGTATGACACCCCATTCTTCATGCCTAAAGCTCTACTATTACGGTAGAGCAAAGCCCCATTAATTCAGACTTAACTAATGTGGAATTTGAGTGCTTAGACAGAGTAGAAGTTAACTTGGCACTTTATATAAAACGGTATCTTGAATGAACATACTGACAAGTGGCGGGTGGGATATTTAAGCTGCACGCTGAAGTGTTCTGTCTTCGCGTCGCCGTAAGCACTTGAAGAATACCCTTGCACCTTCCTCTGATTGATACGTTTCTTTCGTGTGTAGTCATTTAAATAGAATTTAGCCAGCCCTGACTATGTGTATAACACATTGATGGGCTCTGAATCACTTTATAACACCTAACTTTATCTTTCATAATTCAGACTTCCATTTGTCACATTTGATAAGCAAAGCTGTATAGATTACACCAGCCTCGTAAGCTGCCACCCGGTCACTGGCCAGGAATTCATAATTGAGCCTTTTCTCTTTTCTGTCTGCTGAAGGAAGGGCTCCACCTCTTCAGGGTCCTTATCAAAAAGTTCTTTTGCCATTTTATAGTGTAAATCTATTCCATTTATGCTACCAATTAATTTCTATGGCAACACCAAACCTCTTTAGAAGTAAAGTTGTACATGTAAGCAAAGTGCCTATTGGCTATAAAGTGCCTGAGGTAGGAGATGCTAAAACGTCATCCCACACAAGAGTGAGAGACCAGCCCTTCAAGACCTGACAGCACCGAGCTCATGACTCTCACAAGAAGGCAGCTATGGCCCCAGTGGCAGCGTGCCAGGCACTTAAAGATTTCCATCTGAGCTCTATTCATTCACCTGCAAATAATGCTTTGAAGCTGGGCTATTTCTCAAACTTCCATCAGCAATTGCCTCATTTCCTCAGTAGTTTTCAGTTTCAGGGTGAACCCAACCACAGCCCTTTCTTGGAGTGCCTGCAACCTGACCTCTAGTTCAAGAGGTCAAGTTAGAAAGATCTACTGCTCAGGTTCTGATGGACGAGAAGCAGCAAGTGTCCAGTGTCAAGGTTCTGAGGGTGGAGGCAGCTGTTAAACATAGTTTTGCTTTACTTTGCCTAGATTTTATTTAAAAGTCTCCTCTCACCCGCAGCTCTAGAACCAACCCAGGAAGGCCTTAGTTTCTGGGATGCGTTGAGTCAAATGCCCATGACGGTGACCCTTGCCTGCCAGCAGAATCCCAGGGAAGTGGTGCTCCAGGATTGTTGTGTGTGTTTGCCCTTCTCTCTGCCTGTTCCTTCCTTCATGCTGCGGGCCTTCAGGGATGGACTGGGCCCTCCCGTGGCCGGCCTCCTGACAACGGGGGCCACACTCCTGCTCCTGGGGTCCCAGCCTGAACTGAGGCAGGTGGGCACCTGTGGAGACTGGCCGATGCTCACAGCAGCAAAACTTACCTTGTGAGTAATTAGTAAGTGTCTAGGGAAAATGAGTTCTGGTCTTCTCTCCTAAGTCATTCCAAAGGATATGATGTCCTCGTGCCATCCAAGTCCCCACACCCTGGATTGTCTTTCCCCCATTGTCCTGAAATCATTGACTCTTAGAATTGACGGTCCTTCCTTACCCGTATTTCTGGTATAGGGATCACTTCTATAACATTTCATCTAGCACCTACTTGAATGCTTCCATGACATGGACCTCACTACTTCATTTTAGGCTTTTGCAAGTTGGGTAAGTCTAATTATAAGTAATTTCTTTTTTAGTGATAGTTCATCCCTGTTCCTTTTCCTACCTGGAGCATGGAAACTGGGGGAGGAAAAATATCTCTTCACCTATTACTTTTAATATTTAAATGAATATTAGGCGAGCACAATACACCAAACACTTACTGATTAATCTTTCCTTTCACCCAACAAATATTTAGCATTTACTACTACGTGCCAGGCACCATTCTAGGTGCTCAGAGTCCATCCGTTACCAAGACTAAGTTGTCGGCTATCTTTGAGCTCACATTCTAAAAAGGGGAATAACAATAAAATAAGTAATATAATTTTAGATGGTGACAAATGCTGTGAAGAAAACAAAGCCAAGTGGAAGAACATGTGATGGAAATAAAGCATGTGAGTGAGAGAGGTGGTCAGGGAAGGCCTCTCTGAGGAGGCATTGTAGCTAGGGTCAGTGTTGCATGTTGGATGGTGCAAGATTGTTTGGTGGCTATCGGAAGCTTTCATCGCGCTCGGTGGTGATCGCTCTAGGACAGCTGTGCCGACATGGCAGGCCCTAGGCTCGTGGCACTGTAACTGCAGAACCAGCTCAAACCTGTCCTATCCTGTTTCTTACAAGATACTGAGTTGTTTTTCAGAGACAACAGAACAAAACTGCAAGTCATGCAGCCAAAGCATGTGCAGAGGAGAAAATGTTGCAAATTACACCCAGAACCAAAGTTTCTCCCCCACACGGAACCAAAAGACCGTGTGGGACGTGACCAGAACCTGAACGCCAGATCCCTTTCAGAAGCGAAGGGTTCGCTGTCCAGGGAGATCCAGTGCTGAAACACTGAATGGGACAGACAGGTTTGAGCCTGGTTTGCCTGTCTCCTTGACAGTTGACTTCGTAATAAAGCTTTTTGCCTTTCTCAAAAGCTGGTGCCATAGTATTGGCTTCGATGCATGTCGGGCATTGAGCCCTTGCTGGGCAACAGCATGCTAGCTGGACCCCTACTCCTTTTTCCTTCTGCTCTGTCGCAAAAACACTGTTAGATGCTGGTAGACACCATACTGTTTTAGAGGGAGGCCAGCTATGTGGCACAGTGGATAGGGACAGATGGGCCTACATCCGCTCCTGCCATTTAGTCGCCTAAAAGAGCTGGGATAGTTCTTTAACCAATCTGATCTTCTGTGTCCTCATCTGTAAGATGAGAAGAATGCCTCGCTAGGTGCCGTAGTTGCAGGTTTTAGAGACTGTGCAGATAAAGTGGCTGACACCCGGTGCTAAATAGGTGATCGCTGTAGTTATGTGTAGACACAAAGAGACACTGACTACACTTACTCATCCCTGGATGTTATCAAGAATCGTGCTATAAGTGATTACCTGCTTTTACAGTTTCTTCTGATCTCTGTACTTTTGTTTACTCTCAGTATTGTGCACGTCCTCCTAAACACAGTGCACTAATCAGATCCTCCCACGCACCTCCGTCACCTAAGTGAGTCACCTGCCCCAGACATGGCCCTAAGCTCCCTGTTGGCCAGGTTTCTGCTCATACTGTTCCACCCTTTCCGGATGCCTGAGCCCAGCCTGTCAAGCCCTGCTCTCCTCCCAAGTCCAGCCCAAGTGCCAGCTGCAGCAGGTTTCCCAGCACTGCTGATCTCAGGTCTTCCCTCCCCCGACACAGCCTTTGCTTCCTCTGTGCTTGTGTTCCATCCCCATGCGCTCTGACTGCAGCCCTCACCGCTGCCCCCCTAGATGGCTGTGAATTCCTCCAAGGTCTGGTATGCAGCCACCACACATCTAACAGTGCCTGGCACTGGCATTTATGCAACGCTCACTGCTTTAGATTCAACAGAAGCTGCAGAGAAGCTGAGGATGAGAACTGAGAAAGGGCCTCTGATTACATCCTTGAAGATTAAAAGAATAGATTGCACAGCGGGGTGGAGCTGGGAAGACCGATGGCAAAGGGTTAAGGAACGGAGGCAGAGGCAGCTGAGGAGTTTTCAGGTTGCTTTTGCAGGAAGATGGGTAGAAGGTGCAAGTATTTGTGGATGAAATGACATGGTATGTGGGATCTGCTTTCAAACACTACAGCAAACCAAGAAGAAAAAAATGAGATAAGGGACTAGAAGGGAGTAAGGGAATGTTTGAAATTTTCTATCATAGAAATAGCAGAATAGCAACAGACCAACAAAAAAGTTTGGAAGTGAGAAAAAAGGCTGACATTAGCCAGACCCCTCTAGTTTGAAATTGGTACAATGAACCTGTACCAATTGGTACAATGAACCTGTACCAATTGGTACAATGAACCTGTACCAAGAAACACAAGCGATTTATTTATTTATTTTTGCTGACCTATTTTGGCTTCATTTCTAGGCAAATTTGCTAGTTGTTATCTTCTTTACATGTTCAAGAAGCACAAGTGACAAATGTCTGACATAATTATCCCTGCATATGTCTCATTCAATACACTAAACAGTTTTACTTTCACACTTTGCATTTATGACAAATTTTTCGATTCTCAGATCTTTATGATGTATGGTTGGCATAGATTCTTCCCATCTGATAAATGAAGAAAACTGAGGTTAAGTGACTTGTTTGCACTTAACTGGCAAATGGAAAAACACACCAGAAACCAGAACCCCTACCCACCCCCCTCCCCCCCCCCACTGCCCACTGCAAAACTCCACCTCACTGCATTTTGCTAGTATCCTGGTCACACTGCACATCCTGAAAATATGGGAAAGAAATGCTTGCCGCCTCTTCTCACATCTGCCTCTCCCATGCTGAATGCTTTGCCACATTGAACAAACATGAAAATGAGTAGGACAGCCCTGCCGTTTGGGACATTTACAATGTAAGTAGCCAAGTCAGATGAAAAGTAATAGTCCACTCTGCCAGACTTTTGGAGAGGCCAGGAGTTAAAATTCTACTGAGTAGGAATTTTGCAAAGTCGCAAACTGTGCTCAATCTATGTTCTGATTTACTCCTATCCTTGACTTTGAACAAGATTGGCATTCTCTTTTTTTTTTTTTAATTTTTTTTATTGGGGAATATTGGGGAACCGTGTGTTTCTCCAGGGCCCATCAGCTCCAGGTCATTGTCCTTTAATCCAGTTGTGGAGGACGAAGCTCAGCTCCAAGTCCAGTCACCGTTTTTGACCTTTAGTTGCAGGGGGTGCAGCCCACCATCCCATGTGGGAACTGAACTGGCAACCTTGTTGAGAGCTCGCGCTCTAACCAACTGAGCCATCCGGCCGCCCCTCCAGCAGCTCAGCGTCAGCTTGTTGTCTTCAATCTAGTTGTGGAGGGTGCAGCTCACTGGCCCATGTGGGAATCGAACCGGCAACCCTGTGGTTCAGAGCTCACGCTCTAACCAACTGAGCTATCCAGCCGTCCCAAGATTGGCATTCTTGGTTCATAGTGTCAGACCAGCTTATTTCACCCCATCCTTTCTATTTTCTAATTTTCCAATTTCTAAACAAGGGAGCTTTCTTGGAGGTCTTCTCAATTCCTACTCTTGGCTCTCACATTATGTACCTTAGCAGAAATTCTGAAGGGCACTTCAAGATTCAGAGGTTGCACATATTGAGAACTTGACATTGCACTTCAATAAAAGATTTGGAGAACTCCAGAAATGTAGCATCTCTACCTGAAAAAAATGTCCTTGGTTTCCATGGTTAATTGAAATTACAGCTACTACCCCCTATTGAAAGTTGATTATATGCCAAGCTGTGTTCACGTGCATTTATCCATTTGCTCCTCATGAGCTCCCAACTACACTTGTGTACTGCAATTATCCCAATTCTACAGGCAGAGGAAACTGAGGCACACACAGGTTAGCTCCTGGGACTTGGAACCCACTATGCTACATTCTGTCCCATGGGGGGTCACGCGAGGGCCAGCTGGATCCCACACTAGATAAGGGCTCCATCCCTTTAACTGTGTGAGCACTGACCCGGGATCAGAAATCTACATTCTAAGCTGCCATTGCCTTTGTCTGCCTGTCTGACATTTGCCTCCCTATTGTCACAATTCTCTTGTCACCATCTGATGTGGCAGGGCAGCAAGGGGAAGATAGAAACAGTGCCCCAGTGGGCCAGCCCCTGAAGCGGGATCAGCCCCTCCCCGGATGGTTCCTGCCACCTGGACAGAATTTGTGATCTGCTCCACTTCTAATTTATTTCCTGCTGCTTCGTGAATAAGAACTATATTCAATGCGCAATTGTTTTCATGCGGTCTTGTAGATGGGATTGCCTATTTTCAAGAAGTAAATATGAGAAAGGGCTTAGAAACACCACATTTCGTTGACAGAATGCCCGTCCTCACAATGCATAGCCTGTGGCCCACCCCCACACCCCACCCCCCACCACCCCCACCCCCCACCCCAGGTCAGGTTACACTGGCCTGGGGCCAGGGGGACTCTTCAAGAACACTGGCTTTCTGGGGCAAGATTAGGATTATCCCACCAGCAGCAGGTAGACCCTCTGCTCGACCCACTCAGGTAAACGTGGTCAGGGGCAGAACCTGTCTTGGTCACTGCTGTACCCATAAGGCTTTGCACGGATGGGTTTGTATGACCGAGGGAGTGACCGACACAGTTCAGTCTCAATGAAACGCCCAGGTTGTGAGAAAGCCCTCACCCGTGGCCCCCCTCCCCGGGCTCCCCCACCGTGTCACCCGCTCCACCTTTCTGTTCTGTGCCTGTCCCTCATGGCCTCCCCTTCTTTTGCTCTATTTCTTGTTTTTACCGGCCTGAAAACTACACTGCTTTTAACCACACTTCTTTGTATCTTTTATCTTTTTCCCACAGCTCTTTTCTGTTGCATTTTGGCTGGGGTTTCAAGGTGTCTGTGGCTGAATTTCAAGTGTCTGACTGTTCTCGCACCCCAGGGACACAGGAGCCCCTGGTTCTAGAGGGCTGAGCCTTCGTTTCTGTTCTTCTCTCTTCTCTTTCTTCTCACGTATGATCCCTTGGCCCCAGCCCTGCTGACCACGCACTTTCCCCAAATGCTCCTCTTACAGCCCTGCCCCACGTCCCTCACCAGCTCTCAGGCTCCTCAGAGGCCCCAGCCCACACGGCTCTGGTGTGTGTGGGCCTCTCCCAGGTGCCGTTTCCATTTTATTTTTTTGTACTGCACCTTGTTCGTGGGGAAGCCGTACGTTGGCGAGAGTACTCTAAGCTCCCTGCAGACCAGCACCAGGGCTTCGCTCTTTCTTTCAGTCCCCCAAAGTGCTGCCACAGAGAAAGTACCCAATCAATGCCCACCCTTTGCAGGAGATGTGCCAGCTGAAAACGGCTTCTGGTCCTGGTCCTCACAGCCAGCCTCGGGCCTCCCTGCCCTGCCCGCCTCCCCTCCCATCAGCCCCCTGTCTTTCTGTCTTGTGCTGAGTCGAGGGGATGGTGACAAAGGTCTCATCCCTCATTGTCATGTGTGTCCACTAGGCTTCCTGCCTCTTCCCAACCCACCTCTGTTCCCAGAACAACCTTCTTCATTCTGAAAGGCAGGGAGGGTCAGGGAGGTCTGCCCATAGCGGAGCTCAGAAATGGCACAAACTGCGCTGTTCATCCAAGTAGGTTTCTTCAGACTTTTGAGATTGTGTAACCCCTCAGTAAAGAATTATGAGCACTCACCCCCTCGATATATGAATATTAATTATTAATTATATATGACTCTACTAATATATACTTATTATAAAACAAAATATGAAAGTAACAAAAATAAGAAAAAGATGAAATAATATTTTAAATGGTTTTAATTAAAAGTATAAAAATATTTTCTCTCACTAAAGTATTAATAACTTTTAGTTAGAGCAATCTGATTGGATATACATCTTTTTTTAAACCTTAATTTTGCATTTTGTGATAAAGTATCTGGAAGGACTGGTTCTAGAATTTAGTCTACATTCATATTTGGCTGTCACAGACCAATAAGAAACCTCTCTGAGACTGGCCGATCCCCATTGGCGAGGCTTACATGCTTGCTTCTGTGCCCATCCACCAATTACCCAGCTTGTTGTTAAAACTGAGCTAGCAAATTTCCAGCTTTTCTGATGTCAGTCATTTTTGCATGCACATCAAAAGTTCTTGCAATTTCACATTTTGGATAAATGGTTTCAAAACATTGTAAGGAGATTTGGCAGACTTTCATACAATTAGAGAATTCTGTTTCAAATTCATGTGCTTATATGAGAGTTTTTATAGGTTGCAACTATAGATCTAACTTTTTGACAACAAAAATGGCATAACAAATAAGACATTTCCAAACATTCCACTTCCAAAATGCTCTCCCAATAGCATACATTTCCTTGGGGGGGAAAATACATTCTCATTTGTTAAAGCATCTTTTCTTGAAATGCTGGGCTTGTTGGCTTTTCTAAAATAAATGCTGGTGACCTAAGTCTGTCAGGTCTCATTGGACGCTCACTGTTCTTCCTTGTAGTGTGGTTGATGAAGGGTTCTAAGATCCTGTGAGTAGCAGAGGTGTCAACTCAGTCATTGTCTTTGTGTTCACTCGTGCTTTTTACTAATATTGTCAATGTGCCATTTCTTTTCAGTGATCTTTTTTAAAGCCCCCTGTGCATTTTTTCAAGGTTCAATTTAGTTAGCACAAAATAATAAAATCCTTACATTCATTTAATCAGACGCATACAAACTACAATAAGTCACAGATGCTGAAAACGAATGGCGATGTGAAGGTTCCCGCTGGACACCCCTCTGGACACCACCCTCTCTTTGTAATGGCTTATCTCGCCTACCATATAATGTGTGACTTTGACATTCAGAGTGAATGAGGGAGTTAGCATTGATCTGTATTTTAACTCTGTGTAAATTTTTTTTTTTTGGTTTTTAGGACAAAAAGGAAAATAGCACGCTAATATTTTCTTTCCACCACTGAGGATGGTCCCTCAGGGACCATATGGGAGAAAGGGGGGCAGGTGGGTATGTGTTTGCTTCACTGTCTTCCCAGCCCGCCAGTGGTAAAACTGTCCCTTCCTACCCGTCCAGCTGCGGTGAAAGCAAAGGCCCAGGGTGGACCTGGTAAATTGCACATCTGACCGTGTGGCTCTCCAGCACTTAAACCACTGCTGGTTCCTCACAGCCGCTGAGTAAAGTCTAGATTCCTTAGCCTGACTTACTTGTACATTTACAGAGAGTCCATCACCCACTGGGCCCAACCTGCCTTAGGTGCTTCACCCCCACCTCCAGCGCCTCCGGGGACTTGTCCTGCTGTTCCTCTGTCTCCCTCCACCCTGGACCTCTTACCTGCCAAGGCTAGTTCACTGCTCACTGCCTCCCTGCCCCTTCTCCACCTGCTCCAGTCCGAATGAATGGTTCCCTCATCTCTGCTTCCATAGCACGGCAATCGTGTCCCTCCGTAAAGGTGCCAATGCTAAATCGGGGCAGCGCTGACACACCTGTCCTGTGGGGGCCACACCTCCACTGTCTCTGCGTCCCCTTGCTGAGCAGTTGTCTGTCTGCTCTGCTTGTGAAATAGATTGCACTTTTGAAAGAAAGCTGTGCGTCGTTTCTCACCATCGTCGGGCCACCTGTCGGAGTCGTGGTGCTGACACCTGGGGCCCAGGTCACTGTGGCTGCTCAGGGTCATTCCCCTTTCCTCTGTCCCTGCCCTTCCTCCTTTGGAGGCTCCGTTCTCATGGAATTGTGACCAATTCGGAAGCCAGCCCTGACCAAACGCTTGAGGCTCTTGTATAGTCTGGAAGAAGGTAGCGACGGAGGAACTTGTTTGGGCATCAGAACCCCAGGAACTAGCTCCGGGAGAGACGTGGGAACTGGACGCGTTCTTGCGCCCTCTGGTGGCCGGAGGGCGTACCCACCCTCGCGCGCTCCCCAGTGTTAGCTGCCCCTTGCCCTGGACCCGGGCAGCAGGCGTGAGCGAGGCCCACGCCGGAAGAGAGGGCTCTCTGAGATGTACATGTACGAGGGCAGGGGAGATACTCCCTCCATGTATACGAAGAGCTCACGTCGTCGGCATAAAATGGAAAAGCAAGGTGTGCGAACATTGCCCCCTTTCTCCGTGGGCATTTCTCCATCTTGACTAAGACGGCAATTTGGCTTGTCCACAGCATGTGAGTTTAGCATCTATGGTATAGAGAGCTCTTTGAATGTCAATGTTATTGAGGTTTTCATAATTATGGACCTTCAAAAGATGTTCAATGTAATTCTGATCATACTCCTCTAAAAATGCCTCAGATTAAAAGCTTTTGCTGGCTCTTTAGACCGTGGGCCTGCAATTATAGAAAATGAACTGCATTTTAGCTTTCCATTGAAATTAATAACAACGGTTCCCCAGTTGACTCTGTGAATAGTTAATGGAACAAACAAGATACTTCAGTACAATACGGGTTGGAAAGCCATTTGAGCGAGGTTCTGGGTTTCAAATGGGAAAATAATTCATGCAATGCAAACCTTTCTCATACACACTCTGTGCAGTAGGTGTTTCTCCAAAATTAAAACTGAACTGTTTAACAAATGATTAACCATCCCTCAGTCTGCATGTCATTCTGATGAAACCTGAACTCAGGTAAAGGGTCTTGCACCTGGTATTTAGTCCTGCAAGAGACCTTAGAGGCCGTATAGGTGGACCTCCTTATTGACAACGAAGAAACTCAAGTTCAGCGAGGTGGAGCATTTTCTACAGACACTAAGCTGGGAAGAGACAGAGACACAAGTGGATTCCAGTCTACTGACCCAGAGCAAAGCAAACCCTGTCAAGTAGTGTCATTCCCATTGTATAGATGTAGAAATTAAGTAATTTGCACCATGTAGCTCCTCTGTGGCCGGCGGCCAAGCAGCCCCTCCCAGTTAGAGACACCTGGAGTGGAACCTACTGGCAGGCTCAGGGTGGGGGTCTCCACCCTTGTCCCATCAGCTGGCACCACTCACCCCTGCTCCCAAGTCCCAGTGTCTGGTCCCATAGCTGGGGCAGGGTGGGGGTGGGGATGGGGACTTTAGGAGTGCTTTGGCTCAGGACATCGCATTTTGACTCCTTCCCCCACCAAATGTAAATTGTCTGCTTTTGAGGGGATTTCACCTTTATAGGTCTAGGCATAAGGGAGAAATTTCAAATTGAGTTAGACACGTGCTGATGGTGTAAAGAAACCTAAAAAGGATGAAGATTAAAGAGTTTAAGTAATGTGAAGAAGATGGCATAAGAGGAGAAATCTCCCCAGCCATTTCTCACTTAGAGGCTCAATTGCGTCCTGGTGACGTTTGAGGCTGCCTCTTTTCACAGGTGTTCGCCCACCCGTGTAACACTAAGAGGAGGGTGAGTGACAGAAACATTATACCCAGACATAGGAGATTCAGGAGAAATTAGTGAGAGGTTGCTATGGATTTCTCAAAGGTTGGGCTCAGTGCATGCTTTAGTAAGAATAACTCTCCTTATGGAAGGCCAACAGGTACGTGAAAAGATGCTCAACATCTCTAATTATTACGGAAATGCAAATCAATACCACGGTGAGATGTCACCGCACACCGGTCAGAGTGGCTCTTATCAAAAAGACAAGAGAAAACAAGTGTTGGTGAGGATGTGGAGAAAAGGGAACCCTTATGCACTCTTCTTGGGAATGTAAGTTGGTACAGCCACTATGGAAAACAGTATAGAGGTTCCTTGAAAACACCAACGTGAAAAGATATCTGCACCCCCATGTTCATTGCAGCATTATTTGACAATAACCAAGACATGGAAACAACCTAAGTGTCCTTTGATGGATGAAGGGATAAAGAAAATGTGGCACATATATACAATGGAATGTTATTCAGCCATAAGAAAGAATAAAATCTTGCCATTTGCAACGACAGGGATGGACCTTGAGGGTGTTATGCTAATTATACTAGCTGAAATAAGTCGGACAAAGAAAGATAAATACCATAAGCGTATGGGACCTGAAAAAACAGAAAGCCCATAGATGCAGAGAACAGATTGGTGGTTGCCAAAAGCAGGGGGTGGGGGGGAGAAATGGGTGAAGGGGGTCAAAAGATACAAACTTAAAGTAAATAAGTAAATAATAAGTAAATAAGTCCTGGGGGGTGTAATGTACAGCATGGTGACTATAGTTAATAATAATACTGTATTGCATATTGGAAAGTTGCTAATGGATGAGGTCTTCATCCTCATCACAAGAAAAAAATGTGTAACTATGTCTGGGGACAGACGTTAACTATACTTATTATGGTGATCACTTTGCAGTACATACAAATACCAAATCATTACATTGTACACCTGAAACTAATATAATGTTATATGTCAATTATACCTCAAAAAAAGTAATAACGAATAACACTCTGGCCTGTCTGAACTGGGGATGAAATGACCTGAAAACACAGTCTCCATGGTGAAAGTGATTTAAAAAAAAAAAAAAAAGGTTTCTGAGATGTGAAATGGATGTTATTATACTCAGAGCTATTAAGATAGGTTGAAAAGGATATTAACTAATTTTCAATGTTTCAGAGTCAACTGAGAAGAGACTGTAATGTCACGGGTCAGAGTTCTGTCCTTGGGGGTTTGCCTAGGTACCCTTTTACTACAAAATGACATAAAGCTAGGTGGGAGAGTGAAAAGGTTAGATGACCAAATATCCAGACTCAAAAAGATCTTAATACACTGAAACTGAAAGGATGAGCTTTTAAAAGGTAAAATGCCTCATTTAGGTTCAAATAATTAATTGCATAACCATGAGATGGGGGGAAAGTTAGACATTCTAGGCAGCCCCAATTCAGTATGAATTAACACATAACCTGGCTGCTAGTGCAGTTTTCAGTTGTATTAACACAGTTGGAGAATAGCGCCTACAGGAAGGGAGGGAGTGATCTCCATCGTCCTTTGTTCTGAGCATATCATGTCCAGTTCTTGTGGGCACGCCTAGAGGTGGACGTGGGAATCTGGATCGTGTCCAGAAGGGAACTCTGGAAAC
Organism: Rhinolophus ferrumequinum; assembly: GCF_004115265.2. Lineage (NCBI taxonomy): Eukaryota > Metazoa > Chordata > Mammalia > Chiroptera > Rhinolophidae > Rhinolophus > Rhinolophus ferrumequinum. The sequence continues at coordinate 99,569,447 of NC_046287.1, read as the reverse complement.
TTTGTCATGTGCGGTATGATTGAGGAAACAGTGGATGTTTACCTTGGAATAACCCAGGTCACACACCTGCTGTCACCATAAGTTTGCAGCTGTCGCGTGGAAGAGAGCGGACATCTCCACAGAAGGCTGAGCTGGTGCTGAGTCGGGAATTGTAGGGAGGCAGATAGGGCTCAGAGCACAGAGCCACTTCTTGACAATTCCAGACGTGTCAGCATGCCGAAAGGTTCAGGGAGAGACCCTTGCGGGTGGAGCTGTGTCCCCCCAATCTGGGCATTCCCCAGAGCACCAGTGGCTACAGCACCCACCATTCTTAGTGAAGGTTTGTTAAGAGGCTGAACTGCACTTTCATATTAATACGCCCACCATGTCCTCTTGATAAATTGGCTAAGATCAGCAATCTTTTCTACATTCTTGGCATACATTCCAGCCAAGAGAACATGTGGATCCTTTCATTGTCTCCTGCAGACTTTTAAAAGATTCCATTTTCCTCTAGAAACAGTAGAGTTGTTTTAAAAAAAAAAACACAAAAAACAACCCTCTCATAAATCTTGGAAAAATACTTGCTCTTCCCGTTGCTTGTTTTTTTAAATCTATCTTTAAATTTTTAAAATTCTCCAACACTTAATAGATATAAAATAATCTGTATAAGATAGACATAATAATAAAACGAATACCATGAACCCACCACCTGACCTAAAAACAAGAATGTCACCAAAGTCACCAAACATAGTTGAGTGTCCATCCCTGAAACTATCCCCTGCCTCATCCTTAACCTTGTGGTACCCACTATCCTAAATGTTCTGTTTATCAAGTCCTTGCCATTTATTTGTAGTTTTATAATGTGAAGTTTAACTGTGCTTGATTTTGAACTTCATAAAATATTATACTATATATTGGCTCTTCTGAGACTTTTTTTGATTTCGACATTGTTTCAAAAATTCATCCTTACTTTTGCGTGTTGCTGATAGTCATCCTTTGTCACTACAGTATAACTTTCCGTTGTGTGGAATGATTTTCAGTCGTTTCTAATTTTTGTCTATTATGGGCAGTGCTGCTGTGAACATTTTTCCAGACCCCTCTTGGCACCCAGATGCAATAGCAAAAGTGACTCTAGAACAAGGTCCTAGAAAAGGAATTGTCGGGACTCCCAACTGTTTCCTGAGTGGCTGTACCGTTTTACATTCCTACCTGCAGTTTAGAAGAGGATTGATTGAGATGGGCCGGCACCGTTGCATTAATTTACAGTGTCTGCCTATTAAGACGAGGTTTGTCGTCTTGCCTGGAGTTTATTTGCCATTTACTTTTTCTGTTCTGCAAAATATCTGTACATGACTTTTGCCCATTTTATTGTTGGATGGCCTAACTTTTTCTTACTGATTTTTTTGTATTTGTTTAAAATTAGTCCTTTATCGATTAAGGATTTTATACAAATCGATTCCCAGATTTTGAATAAACTTTTTATTTTTGAATAATTTTAGGTTTACAGAAGAGTTGCACAGATAGTACAGAGGATTACCATCTACTCCTCACCCAAGTTCCCCTACTGTTCACTTCTTAAATTACTACGGTGTATTTGCCACAACCAAGAAACCAACACTGAAATATGCTACTACCATGTTTCCCTGAAAATAAGACTTAGCCAGACAATCAGCTCTAATGCGTCTTTTGGAGCAAAAATTAATACAAGACCCGGCTTTATGTTATGTTAGATAAGACCCAGTCTTATATTATAGTAAAATAAGACAGGGTCTTATATTAATTTTTGCTCCAAAAGACGCATTAGAGCTGATTGTCTGGCTAGGTATTGTTTTCAGGGAAACAGTATTATTAGGTTGGTGCAAAAGTAATTGCAGTTTTCGCAATTATTTTTAACCTTACTGCAATTACTTTTGTACCAATGTAATAACTAAACTATAGACTTCATTTGGATTTCGCTACCTTTTCCAGCAATATCCTTTTGCTGTTTCAACCCAGACTATCACTGTGCATTTCACATGACTTGCCTTTTAATTCCCTCTATATTGTCTTTCGATAAATGAAGTTCTCTGTTTTAATGTAGTTGCATTTACCAATCTTTTCATTCATAATTATTACTTTGGGGAACTGGTTTAAGAATTTCTTCCTATGCCTATGTCATTACGATACTCACCTATATTTAGGTTTTACCTCTCACATTTAAGTCTTTCTTCTGTCAGAATTGATCTTTGTGCCTGGTGTCACACAGGAGTCCAATTTTACTTTTTTCCCGATGGTAATAGCTGTATAATGAGACTTTCTGTTTGGTATTAGAGTCTCTCTGCCTTTTTCTTCTTCGGGGATTCTTTGTCTACTCTTGGTTCTTTACTCTCACATAACTACTAGATTCAGTTTGCTAAGTTCCTTGAAAAAGCCTGTTGGCATTTTGATTGGAATTGCATTGAGATCATTCAGAGAGCACTGACATCTCTACAACCTCACATTGTCAATATCGATGTCTTCTATCCCTGAAATTCATGTTTTCAACACTTGTTTTGGTCTTTTGCAAGTTTTGATCTTTGTTTTGGTCTTTGTTGCAAGTCTCCCCTTTTGTGGTCATCGCTGGTGTGCCAGCCGCCAAAACGAAGTTCAGTCCCTTTGTGACCTGTGACGGGAGCAAGAACGTAAACGGCATTTCAGTGCCCTTTGCCACATTCACAGAAGATCATGTCCCCTCTCTTCGAAGACCTGAGACATAAAGACAAGGTTCCATCCCTGCCCATCTGAAAGGATGATGAAGTTCAGGTTGTATGAGGACACTACAAAGGTCGGCAGACTGGCAAAGTAGTCCCAGTTTACAAGAACAACTATGTCATTTACACCAAACAAGCAGGTGGAGGCTAATGACATAAGTGTCCCTTTGGCATTCACCCCAGGAAGGTGGTTATCACTAGATTAACACTGGACAAAGACTGCAAAAAAAAGAAGAAAAATCCTTGAACACAAAGCCAAATTTGTCAAGAGGAAAGGAAAAGGGTAAATATAAGGAAGAAACAATTGAGAAAATGCAGGAATAAAGTAATCTTATACACAACTTTCATTAAAAGCTGCTACAATGAAAAACTAAAAACTGTTGCAATGCCTTTTAAGTTTTTCTCTAAAACTTTTTTGTTAGATTTATTCCTACATATGTTATGGTTTTGCTGATAGTATAACCAATATGTTTTTAGATTATATTTCCTACGTTTACTGCTGATGTATAGAAATTCGATTGCTTTTTAATTGTTTAAACTGAGAAAATTCACAAATCATAGAGTCGCCCTTTAAAGGTGTTCAGTTTAGTGTATTCACAAAGTTGTGTAACCATCACCACTATCTAATTACAGAGCTTTTTCATCACCCCCCCACCAAAAGAACCCTGTAGCCATCAATCTCCTATCCTCCTTCCCCTTGCAATAACTAATTTATTCTCTATCTCTATGGGTTCACCTATTCTGGACATGTCATATAAATAGAATCATACAAAGTGTGGTCTCTTATGACTGGCTTCTTGCACTTAGCATTATACTTTTAAGGTTCATCCAGTGGTATGTTGTGGCCTGTATCAGTACTTCATTCCTTTCTATGACCAAATACCATATTTTGCCATGTAAAATGGCACCCACGTTTTTGGCCCAAACTCTCAGGGGAAAAAAATCTTTTGTTTTAATTTTTTAATTCAAATTTTTACTTGTTTACATTAGGTACTCGTTTTTTTGTATTATAAAGGAATTTTAGCATTTATTTTTTAACATATTATGGTACAAGAAATTTTATGTAACAAATAATTACAAAACACAAGAACAGATACAAGGTACAAGAAATTTTATGTACCGGTAACAAATTTACGATATTTACGCATCATAGAAGGCCAAGAACTCTCCGCATTGCAAGTTCGTCGTAAGTTCAACAAAACCAATGGTCATATTCCAGGGTGTTATTTTGCACACGGATCTCGTTATTGATTTCTAGAGTTACACTTTTACTCATAAGCATAAATAAAAGAATTTAAAACATTTATATAGATACGGAATTAGTACTACCCATGTATAATGTTTACCCTTACTTTCCTTTACAGATTTGAACCAAAAAGTGTGCATTATACACAGCAAAATATGGTAATATTCCAATTGTATGGATAGCCCCACATTTTGTTTATATCCATTCATCAGTTGATGCACTTTTGGGTTGTTTCCACTTTTTGGCTATTACGAATAATGCTACAATGAAATTCATGTACACATTTTTATATGGATATATGTTTTCAATTCTCTTGGGTATTCACCTAGGAGTGGAATTGCTGGGGCATATGTAACTCCATGTTTAACTTCTTTGAGGAACCGCCAAACTGTTTTCCAAAACAGCTGTACTATTTTTCATTCCCACCAGCAAGATATGAGGGCTCCAATTTTCCACATTTTTGTAAACTTTTGTTATTGTCTGTCTTTTATTATAGCCATCCTAATGGGTTTGATGTGGATTTCATTATGGTTTCAATTTGGATTATTTTTAATTACTACTGATGTTACCCATCTTTTCATGTGCTTATTGGCCATTTGTATATCTTTTTCAGAGAAACACTTTCTCAAATCCTTTGGGTTATCTGTCTTTTTCTTGTTGAGTTGTACGAGTTCTTTATATGTTCTGGATACAAGTCCCTTGTCAGATGTATGATTTGCAAATATTTGTCCCTTTTTCTATGGGCTGTCTTTTCACTTTCTTGTTAGTGAAGCACAAAAGTTTTAACTGTGACAAAGTTCAATTTATCTACTTTTTTTCCTTTCGTCATTTGTGCTTTTTAATGGTGATGGATCAGATGCATCTCCCCTAAACTCCGGAACAAGACAAGGCTGTTTGTTTGATTTAAAGGACCCCATCTTTCCCTGGGCCAGTTCTATTAGCCCACCTCCCTTGGTTGCTTCAGGAAACAGTGTGACCCAAGCCAGGCCCATCAGTCTCTTCAGTGAGATCTGTCAAACTGAATATGGGAGACAATAACCCATTCTCTCCTCTTTAATTGGAAACTGTAAGAATTCAACAAGAAATAATAACACCCCATGTTCCCTGCAGAATGAAGAGCCTATTTGCAGGAACAGCAAACTGTACTGCTGCTTCTTTATCTATCTGTCTATCTATCTATCTATCTATCTATCTATCTATCTATCTATCATCTATCTATCATCTACCTATCCTAATTTGTTTTCCCCTCTCTTCCTCCCTCTCTTTCTCCTCCCTAATCTTCAGTTTTCTTGCTGGGAAAATTAGAATAATTTTTACCTCATGGAGTGCTATGGACATTAAAAAAAATAATGATAATGAAGTGGTTAGCACAAAGACTCACTAAATACCACCGGTTAATTTTGTTGTTACTGTTATAAACTAGATTACACTACACATGCAGCTTTGCGCCCTCATTTCGTTCACCCCCACCCTCAGCCCACCCCACTGTAGATCACGGAAGGACTGACTTTCCCTCCAACTTGCTAACTTAAGAAAGGAGAAACTATGATTCCCTTTATTACATATCAGGAGGTGTAAAATGTGTATAATTAAACATTTGTTAGTGGCTTTGAGCACTCCATTTTTTTTAAATGCATGGCATATGTTTTGTTGCATGAACTCCCATCTGCTAAGGATGTGTTTCCAGAATGCCACCTCTAGCTTGTATGATTTAAAAACATATATTATTTTCCAATTGTAGTAAAATACACATAAAATTTACCCTCTTGAGCATTTTTCAGTGCCCATTTCAGTGGCACTAAGTACCTTCTTATTGTGTAACCGTCACCACCATCCGTCTCAGATCTCTTTTCATCCTGCAACACTGAAATTCTGAAGGCATTAAACAACAACTCCCGCCCTCCCTCCCCCAGCCCCTGACAATCATGATTCTACTTTCTGTCTCTATGAATCTGACTACGTGAGGTTCCTCATGTAAGTGAAATCATACAGTATGTGTCCTTTTGTGACTGGCTTATTTCACTTCGTGTAATATCCTCAAGGTTCATCCATGTTGAAGCATGTGTCAGACTTTCCTTCCTTTTTAAGGCTGAATAAAATTCCACTGTATGTGTACGCCACATTTTGTTCAGCCATTCACCCATGGCAATGGCAGTGGGAAGGAAGAAGACAGTGGCAGTGGGAAGAATGCGTATTAATGAAATGAAATTAATGAATGGGCTTGGGTGATGGATTAGACGTGGAGTGGGAGGGAGAGGGAGAAAGTGAGCTGATCTCTGATGTTTCAGGCTGGGGTGCCTGGGTGACATCACATTGCTTTTGAGGCACTTGTGGGAGGGACATCCTGAGGAGGTGGCAGCAAATAGCTGCCAGGTCACTCAGGTCTGGAACTAGAGAGGACCCTGCTTTGTATCCAGGGCTAAGCACGGGACCAGACACGAGGCAGGCACGGGAAAGTGTTGGAAGGGGGAAGAAGGGAAGGAAGAAAATGCTGGAAGGGAGAGACGGAAAGAAAAGTGATCTTTTCACAGACCTGGAAGTCATCAGCAGACAGGCACTTGAAGTGGACGAGATGGCCCTGGATGGACATGTAGCGTTGAGGCCACAGGACAAAGTCCTGGGGGAAACCATGTTTTCAAGGGCTAGAGGAGGAGGACGAGGAAGCAGTGTAGGTGTGCACAGGCTCGTGGAGGGGAAGCAAGGAGCGCTGCGGGGAGGCTGCAGGAGGAGACAGGGGGACCACGGCAGCAGCATCTGCTGCTGTGAAGACGGGCTGAAGACAGTGGACCTGGAGGAGGCCATAGTCGGTGACCCCAGAAAAAGCAGACCCTGCCAAGCCAAGGGTTGAAGGGCGACAGAAAGGGAGCGGGTCGGAGCAGGACAATACCGGATTCTCTCAGAAAAGGCAACAGGAGGTGGGAGATAAGAAAGTTACAGCAGTACCTGAAGGACCAACAGAATGGTTAAACACTGTTTTTTGAGGAATTTTGTTTTGGGATTGGGTAGACTGAGCATATCTGGAAGCTGACATGAAGGAGTTGGGGAAGATATGTCTGCAGACAGAGAAGGCAGCAGGAGAGACCGAGCCCCAGTGCCAGGTGAGGGAAGGCTCCGGAAAGAAGCAGGAGGAGGCTGGCTAAACAAAGGTGCAGGTAACTTGGGCTGTCGGCGTGTCTCTATACTGAATGGACCTTAAGAGTTATTGACTCATTTGGGGGACACTCTGGGCAAAGTTATGAATAAAGCAAATGCTTGCACAGCAATGAAGCCACCTGGGCCTCTCGACAAGCTGTGAGCAGGACTTGCTCTCCGGCGCCACAGGTTGTCACACCCCAGCCCTCAGCGGCATCCCCTCGGGAGCCTCTGTCCCCCGGTGTGTGTCTACAGGGGCAGGGATTTCCTCCTGGAGACTGTACACACGTGACCAGCACGTCCTGTTGTGCCAGGACCTCATTCTGTGCAGGCCAAGAAAACCTGCCGCCCCAGGGCTCTGTGGGGTCAGACCTGAGCCTGAGTCCTGCCATATCAGTAGTTACCAGCCGTCAATTTAGAGCAGACACCTGAGCCTTCTAAAGTCTCACTCTCTTCTCTAAATAAAATAGGACCAACGTGACCTCATTCAAATGTGCGTGGTGTATGATCAGATTTGTATGTGTTCAATGAATGAAAGCTACACGAAATTGTTTGAACTTCCAGGAAATAGTCAGGGCCATAATGAGAATGTGTACATTTAGAGTCCACAGTGCACTCACACGTTCTGTCCCTCACTTAATCCCCAGAACCCCATGCAGTGGTGATTAGCAACTGCACGAACACTGAGAAAACTGGGGCTTAAAGACATTCAGTGACTCACCCAAGGTCACCCAGCTAATAAGAGGCCAAGCCCCATGCCAGGTGATTTTGCTTTTCCCTCTGTACACAGTCACCTCTTTTTTTTTTTTTTTTTTTTTTTTTTTTTTTTTTTAAGATTTTATTGGGGAAGGAGAACAGGACCCCACTGGGGCACAGTGTGTACTTCCAGGACTTTTTTCTTCCAAATCAAGTTGTCCTTTCAGTCTTAGTTCAGCTCCAAGTTGTTGTCCCCTCCGTCTTAGTTGTGGAGGGCGCAGCTCAGCTCCAGGTCCAGTTGCCATTGCTAGTTGCAGGGGGCACAGCCCACCATCCCTTGCGGGAGTCGAACCGGCAACCTTGTGGTTGAGAGGACGCGCTCCAACCAACCGAGCCATCTGGGAGCTCAGTGGCAGCTCAGCTCAAAGTGCTGTGCTCAATCTTTAGTTGCAGGGGGCACTGCCCACCATCCCTTGCGGGACTCTAGGAATTGAACTGGCAACCTTGTGGTTGAGCGCGCACTGGCCCATGTGGGAATCGAACCGGCAGCCTTCGGAGTTAGGAGCATGGAGCTCCAACCTCCTGAGCCACCGGGCCGGCCCCACAGTCACCTCTTTAAGGAAAACCTTGTCTCCTTCCAGCAGTCGTTTTCAGAATAGATCGAGGTGCTGTTGATTTAAAACACTTGAATGTTCATGCAGGCTTTACGGTGCACAAATTCCAGAGACCCTCCAGGCACACTGAGGGCGCCACCACAGTGCCCTGTGCTGCCAACAGCCCTCTAGGCCAGCATGATGTCACCCCAGTACACACAGTGTTCCTCGAAACAGGAGCCCGCATTTCATCTTTGCATTCCTGTCACTTAGCACAGCCTGACGCAGCTGCTCGATAAATACTTATTGAGTAAAAAAAATGGATTCTGGGTTTCTTAGTAATGACCCAGAGACTTCATTCCCTTCTCATAATGGATCTGTAGAAAGCTGCACCTATTCTTCCGTCTTCTTGTCTTGTCAAAGGTTGTCAAGGCTGTGTGGTCTAACCTTGTCAACGGTGGTGCCACCTTTATTTGCGATCTGTCTTCTCCTATTTTTCATTGAATTTGGTAAGGTCATAATAATTGGTTTGTTCATTAATCAGATAGTGTTGAGCAGCCCTTGTGTGCCAAGCACAGTGTTGGACACGTGGCCCCCTAAGGATGGCTGAGCACAGTTGTATAGGTTGTATACTGCACAATCCCAGGGTACGTCATTCGCAGGACAGGCTTTCCCTAAGGCCTCTCTGAGTGCTCCAAGCCTGAGGACAGAGGCACAGATCAGACTGCCCCCTCTCCAGGGACATGTTTAATTCCATCAAATCTGCCTGGGAGACTTACTTACGTCGGGGAAGGGGACAGGGCTCAAGTCCCTCTAGCACGGCTCCTAAGTCACCGCACACGGGCTTTGGGTATAAGGATGCCCCTGGGGAGATTCTACCCCCTTCCTGCCCCACCGGGCACTAACTTCCAGCACCAGCCACATTTTCCCAGATGGATTTCTAACCATGGAGATGGAGGTTTCTAATGGAAGCCCCCGCACCCTGTACTTAGAGCCACGCTGGTGGGCAGTACTCTAATTATTCAATTGCCTAATTCCATTTGTCTTTCATGATCCATTATGTGCCACTGACAGGCTGGTCTTCCTCCGCAGATACATAACCTAGTCTAATGGACTCTGGGTGAAACCAACCACACTGACTAAGGGATTTAGTTGGTACCTAATTCCCCTAAACTATTATTTTATAAATGAACAAGGCAGACAGCCACATTTTCTGCTTTAGGATAAATATTTTATGAATTGCCCCTCTGATACATCACATTATTAGAACATTATCTTTCATCCCTCCCCAAGGTTTTAAGGGCCTGGGCATACACTCGAGAGCACATTTGGGTGATCTTATTGAACAGGCTGCTTTTAAAATCTGTTTGTATCAGTGGGAAACAGAAATCATTCTGTCTCATGCACAGAAAAAGTTCTTTAAATGATGATTTGCTATTTCAGTGTGGAAGTCGTCATTTGGGGGACTTTTGGGTTGACAGAAATGTCCAGAGTCTCATTAGAAAAATTTGGTGCCTCTTCCTTCCTCGGCACCGCCCAATGGGACCACGGGGATGAGATTTGCCCTTACAGAAAGGAGAATCTCACTCATCTTGACACAAAGCATCATAAGAAAGTCAATATTTCTTTTTTGTTAAGTTTACATTTTCAAAAGACTCAATTATGTTTATGTTTTCACTGGACCCCACATGGGTATTTTAACCTGGGGTAACGGTGATAGTGGGGTCGCTTGTGGGGCTCAGGCTAAGAATTCGTATCTGTAAGCGCTGACCTTTCAACATCCATTCTGCCCAAGTTGTACAAAGAACCAGCTGTGTGTTCCAATGTCTTTCCATTGTCCAGAATAATGGCTGCACATGTTTTTTTTCATGTTCAGTAGCCAAAATGTGGACATTATTAAAACGATATAAAAGCTCTCATCAGCCTCTTTGTTACTCGGTAGCCTTCATGTCACAAGATGAACGAGGAGGAGATGTACTGGGAAAACGCTAGAAGACCAACGCGACTGCGTCTGTGGTCTTTCCCAGACATCACAGACGTAGATTTGGAACTGAGAGTGAATCAACTCAGTTCTGGGAGTTTTTCTGGTGATAAACAAACAGCCTTCACGTTTGTTCTAAATATTATGTCAACATACCTGTTCACACAAATGAAACTAGTCAATTAATTAGAAACTAGGAATTCATTAGAAATGGGTTGACAGGGAGCGGTGCATACTCACCTTTGATGAAACCCCACGTGACGTGGAACCAGGCGTGACGTGCAAAGGGAGGACCACGGGCTATTAATCCGTTTACACCGTCTTCGACTCTCCCTTGTGTGTTTTACCTTTGCCATAAAATGAAAACATTTAAATTTCTTTAAAATTACATTTGACTTAATTATACCCGGGCCCTGATACCAGCCAGCTCCCCGTTTTGCCTGTTTTCCTGTCCTCCACGGCGGCCGGGCTCATCGTTTAAGGAGTCGCTTCTCCGGGAGGCTCGCTATGTGCAGAATGTTAATAGCTGGCTGAATATGAATAGACTCTGTGGCTCCACTTGAAACACAGAAAAATGGCCCAGACATTAAAAAAGATAAAAGGGAAAAGGGCAGTAATGAATTTAGAGGAAAATGAACATTAATGGTACTGGCATTACTCATCCTCCACATAACAAATTATTGGAAATCTGTCAAGCACACCAAATTATCTACTCGTGGGCTGCTGCAGGGTCCTCTGCAGCCATCCAAAACCAGCAAAAGCAAGACAATTTAAGCTAATTTTACTATTTATAACAATAGAACGGGCCATTAAGATAAATTAATGTCATTATCAAGTTTCTATGAAAATGACAAATACCACTATTTCGAGCAGCTTAGAGGCTGTTGACTATAATGAAATCCGCTGCACAGGTACTAAAGAGAAACACTCCAGGTAATTATTTTCTAGTAGTCTGTTTGTTTCCTGACCATTCATTTGCTTTCACCACAATTAGTTCTGTACACAATATGGTGGTAACTAAACAGTCAACACCACGCAGCATTAGGACTAATTGGGCCATTAGGACGCAGTTTCCAGCCTTTTCCTCCCTAAGGAGAGCTGGGGGTAAACAGACCAGAGGTAACAATGAGTACCATGCTGGCATGGATTGTCTACATTTAAAGGAGCTCCAAACAGGATAATAAACCCCACGGATGAAAACCTTCTGCAGAGAACACCCCTGAACTTGCTGGACGATCACCAACTGGACAGCGCTGGAGTGCGCCCGGTGCCTCCTGGGGGAATGCCGTGCTGGGGAAGTCTTCTCAGCATCTTTGGGCTTGGAGCAGTGCCATCCAGAGGTGTCGGAGTGCCCTGTGCGTCTGAACCTGGTGGGGGAATTATTCTCCCATCGCGTGGATCCATGATTTCTGAGTTGCTCAAAGCCACCCCAGGGAAGGCGTCTCCCTAAGGGCTGTGCCACTGACACCTTCCGGGTCATTGTTTCAGGACCACATTGGTCAGACTGTTGGTAGCACAGTCAACTTTTCCTAAATCAGACACGGATGGAGGCCTTGTCTCTGACGATGCAGTGAGTGGCGTATTGAGAAGAAACAGTGGCACATTATGCTCTCTTGAGATCCTCATTACATGAGGTAAGTTAAAAATTTTGCATCAGGCAGCACCCTCGCTGGGAGCTGTGTCCGCTCAGTTAATAACGAGGGGGGTGACTCCTGAGGCCTCCCAGGGTAGCACACGGGGCTCCCAAGGCCCTGGTCCCTTCCAGCACAGGGCATGTGAGCAGACTGCTCTGTGGGTCCCGCTCGGAGGCTGCCCGTAGGCCAGTTCTACCATCTCCCCTAAGTGCTGGTTTCAGCACTGCCTCAGGGAGCCCCCTGAGGAGCCTAAGTAGATGACACACAGCATGTCTGTGAGATCTCCAGGGACTCAGAGCCCATAAGAAGTTCAGGCAACAGAACTACTAAGAAGAGGCAAAAAAAAAAAAAAAAAAGAGGACCCAAAGGGGACCTGGTGCAGTCTGCACCGTGATGTGGAGGCACCTCGCAAACCACAGCACATAAGACCTTTGATTTGCACCAGCTTCATAACATGATATCTACAAGGCACGGAAAGGATGGGATCAGCCAGAAGGGACCTCTGTGGTGACCTCTTCTCATGGTCAGCTGAGAAGCAGAGGCCAAGTGGCAGAGGGGACAGCCCATGGCTGGTGTCTTGGGTCCTCACCTGTGTCCTTCCCACAGGCCCACCTTGCCCCTCCAATCCGGGGCAGGCACCCACACAGTGTGTGTAGGCGCGTGTGTGGCCCGCACGCTCCTCCCTGAGAGCATCCCTGGCCCTCCTGCATCCACAACCACAAACCACAGTCATGGGTAGACCTACTGGGCGTTGGGACTAAAAAATTGGGTCTCCTTTAAGAAAATCCATGGCTCCAGCCTCAGGGGGCCACCGAGACTCTGCAAGAAGGCAAGTGGCCCTCAGAATCCTCCTCAAATCCACACCATGGTCACCACAGCTCCCCTCCCTTCCCAGCTCCCACATCAGATGGCCTGCTTCTTCCACCTCTGCAACCACAGCTGGAATCAACTCTGAACGGCAGAGAGGACGCCTGGTTTCCTTTCTGTCTTGCACAACACCTAGGGCAGAGCTAGCCTCTGACAGGTAAAAGCTCCTTTGAAGGTCATCCATGTGGGCTTTCTGACTGCAGTCACGTGGGGAGAGGAAACATGTAGGTGGACCATGGACCTGGAAGGAGGAGAGAAGTGCGCTTCCTGAGAAGGCGGTGCCATCTGGCTCTTGACAGCTTAGGAAGAGCTAGTTCAATTCTGGAGTCATTATTACTGTGGTACTTACTGACTCGGGAGCAAAGGACCCCGAGAAGGTGGTTTGACCCCACTGTGCCCAAGGGATACTCAGAGACTCCAGTTCAGGGCCCTCTCTGCCTTCCTTCAAAAGTCTCCTGGCTGGAAGCGGACCAGGCTGGGGCATTCCGTTTGTAACATTACAAATAATGGTTTTCAAAGACATGGTTCCCGGCAAAATACCCGGTGAGTTCATTATACCCAACGTCCCGGTGACGAAGGCTATCACGACTGAGCTTAACCCTGAGAGTTCAGCGTGAGAGTTCAGATAATTCTAGGAATGATTCTCAAAGCTCCCCCAAAGGGCACGCCACCTCATTATCTCTGCTCCCAGGTGAGGAAGCGGGTGATTCTAAGGCTGGGAGCCAGGGGATGGGCTGGAAGCTGTTAGTCCGTGAGACGTCCACCGCCTGCCTGGACCTGCGCTCAGCCGACTGGAGCTCCATGGCCAGGTCTTCAGGGGCAGCTGGAGAAAGCTCTGGGGACTTGTTCTTTCTCCCTTAATTAGGCCAAGGCACAGGTGCTGGGTGAAGCACATTGCTGCATTTTCCGTTTTAATCTTCGCCACTGCCCTGTGAAACAAGGTTACTCACACGAGGAAACTGAGGTCACACAAGTCAGAACAGTGTCCAAGAACCATGCCCAAGAACGCGTGGCTAGTGGGTGCAGAGATGGGATTCAAACCCAGGTACGTCTGTTTGAGAGGCTCTGTGCTCTCCACGAGGCTTTTCCTCTCTAGGCTCCCCCACTCTTAGTGGGGTTCAGCAGAGTCTGGGCTCCACCACCTCCTTCCCCTTTGACTTCAGACAGCCTTCGTAAATGGCCTGAACCTCAGTTTCCCCATCCATAAAACAGGGTTCATGGTGACCCCATCTGACGGCTGTGACTGTTGATAAAGTAGTTCACATTCCATACCAGGCACAGAGCTTTGCTCCCACTCGTGCCCACCCCCAAACCCCCATCTTTCTTTGATGCCGGCTGGTTATTTCAGGGCCTCTGGGGCAGCCCGAGACGATGGCTGGCTGCACCACCCTCATTCTGCACAAATCACACTGGCTTTTACAGGTCTTTACGGGAAGGAAATTGGCTAATGCACTGATTTCCTCGTATGTCAGGAGCCCAGTCTCTCTAATGGGTTCAAATTGCACTTTTAAAACCTAAACTATGAACTTAAACTATCCTACAGACATGCACAGGACAGGCGTCCTCACTTCTCATGCTTCCGGTGAGAATGAAGACAGAGAAAAACATTTGGTCCTGTCTCCCCCTGAACAGCCAGGCTCAGAAACAGGAGTGACTGTGACCTAGATGGAGCTTCTCCTGCTTAAAGGTGCACGAGACGGAAAAGTTAGGAAAGATTTCTGATGTCAGAACGTATACAAGCTTCCAACACAGGACTCTCCCTCATTGACCTGCGTGGCCTTTGTGCCTGAGGCCAGACTTATTTTTTGAACTCGGCTACTATATTCTGGTGACAGCTGCCCAGCAGCTACCCGGGCCATCTCTGCTGCTTAGATTGGTGTTATTGTTAATCGAATAAATTAAATTTTCCCTCAACAGACTGAATTTCTGGCCACGAACTCTTGGCCAGCCAACAGTTAACATTTTCTATGTACCAGGCTTTGTGCATGGGCACTGGGCACCTTGCATGCATCATTCCCCTGCAAGCCCAGAGCAGCTCGATGAGGAAGACACTGTACCCACTTCTGCAGCTGAGAAAACAGGCTCAGGCATGCTTCATATACTTGGTCAAGTCTTGTCACACAGCTGGTGAGTGGCTAGGACAAGACAGAAATGTGGGCAGTCTAGCTCTGCGAGTTGCACTCTTGATATCCCAGCTATCTAGAGCCTGCAGCCTAGCTGGAGTCCTGGTCCTGGCCTCAGCTAGACTGACCGGTCCCATTAGCACACAAGTACCCTCATAACAAAGTGCTGGGTGTATTGACTAGACAAGGCAAAGGGGACCTTAGCTACTTAATCGATTGACTGTGGAGATTATCGTTTGATGTGCTCCGTGAGGATAGGACCTGCATCCACTCTGCTCACTATCTTATCCCCAGCATGAGTGCCTGGCAGAAAGAAGGTGGTCGGCTAAAGACATATTGACTACATAACTGAATCACTTAAGAGATGAACGTCTCCGATTGGGCGTACCCATGGAGGGTGTACAGGGTTTACCCAATTCCTCTGCTACTTTTGAGCACTGCCCCAGGAGTGGCTCCGTAAATGGTCTCCATCTCAGTGCCATGTGGGCCAGTGGGCTTTGCAGACCAGACCATGAGACAGCGCATGATACAGCCCCAGCCATGGAGGCCGACTGTCCGTCCTCCGTGTTTCCTCTTAACAGAGAAGATGGGCTCACCTGGTTTCCGTTGGAGCCTCTGACCAGAGTCCAGGGGGCTTGATGTGCAACCGGCCCTTCACACACTCTTTCTTCTAACTCTCAGCTGGCATTTTCTAAGCACTAGTCTTTTTTATCGTCTAATTCCCAATAATCAATATCGTGGGAGAGAATCAGGCCTGCTTTCCTCCTCTCAGCTCGCTTATAAATGAGACACGGATCGCTGGCCTCCCAGGATCTGCGAGTCGGGAGGTGGTCTCCAGCAGACGCATAACTACATCTGGTAGAGCTGCCGCGTATGCTGATGGAACCATGCTGGTTTCTTCACTCTGCTAAATCTGCTACACTTGTCTAAATTTAGCAGCCTATTTATTCCCAAGACTAGAATCCAGCCAAGCCCACAGCGATGATGGCCTGGTCCCAGAACATGTGCACACTGGGGGGTTGGCAAGAAAAAAGCCAGCGGGCAGATCTCAGCTTCCCCTTGGGTCATGGAGACCAGAGCTGTCGTCTGTAGGTTGGGAGCTGGGTCTCCACGGCTTTGAGCAAGTACCCCAACCCCTCCAGGCCTTGCTTTGCTTACCTGCGCTATAACACTTCATAGCCCAGATTCCATTCTGGTTCTTAGAAAAACCCTGTGATTCCAGGACCACACAGATTCTGTGATTGTACTGAACCCTTGTGCTGGATTCAAAATGTGTTTATCAGAATGTAATGTCTGATTAACTTAGTTTGCTACTCATTGTGGATTGAAGGTAAAATAATCCACCTCATGTACATAAAACTGTCCCTAGAACGCACCCCTATCTCCCCTTCAGGAGGTGTCGACACCAGTGGGCGGCCTCTGTTCCAAGGCTCTGCAGACCCTCGGTCACCTCCTGAATAGCGGCGCAGATGCATGGGGTACACGATGTGACTGGGGTGTCCAGCAAGTGTGGGAAAGGCCCAATGAAGTAAGAGTTTGCTGCAGGTAACAGCTATATAAACAGGTACTATAAACAGATAGTCCTGTCACTCATCTCTCCTCCCCAAGCAATAACGATCACCATGGAGCACCGCCCCATTGTGACTCTTAAAACCGCAAGTCATTTCCATTTCACTGGAGGTTCTAACTGGTGTGAGTCTAGCTCAGAGCATTTGTTAAACTGAGGTTTTGTTGTCCAGGTAAGGGTTGGAATGGATGTTGACTGACCATAATTGTCACATTCATTGGTCCAGGGCAGTTTAATTGTGCTGTAGTTGTGACTTTCCAACAGGCGTGCACAAGAAGGTGCTTGATGACCCTGAGGAGACAGCAGCCCCGAAAGCCTGGAAACTCCATTTCACATCAGAGCACGGGTCTGTCTGACTATAACATTTGAAGACAAACCTGCCCCCAAGGGCTTGTGAAAAGAAGAGGGGATCTCACTTTTCTTAGCTCCTTGTCATCAGCGGTGTTAAATGTCTGTAACGAACTGCTGGCAAATTCTAGCTTAAAGAAATGATGATTTCGGAGTGTCACATTTCACTGAAGCACCTTCTCTAAAACAGTGCCAGTGATCTCACCTGGACCACATCCTGGCCCTTTGCGGTTTCCAGCAAGAGAAGAGACCCTGGGCTGGCCTTGAGATTAGAAACTGGGAGAGAAAGCCCACAGATGGGGGAACCCAGGTCCCCGGAAGGACAGAGGTGTCTTCCCATTTAGGACAACAGGAGCAACAAAAAGCCTTAGGGCACTGCGGGAAAGGGGAGAGGATGGAGTTCTCAGACTGTGAGATGAATAATACATTGGAAAGCAAACATAAGCATTATTTCTCTTCTAATCAGGATCATGAAGCATTTTACAAATTAACCACTTTCCTCAGACACTTACCATATTGAGTGGCTCTAGGTAGAGCCATCGGGGCGGACTCGGCCATCTGCATTTAGAAAATTGCCTACACATTTATTAAAGTGAAATTCACCCATTAATTAATGCTGTTCTCCATGAAGACTCTCATTAGCACATTGAGCTAATTACTGAAACCACAGGCCGAAGGGTTGGAGTTTTTCCCCCCCTATTACAGTAAAATTTGCTCCCGCTTTACCTTTATAGGATTTAAAACGAGAAAATGGCAGATTCAGAATAACCTTTGCGTGCAGGAACTGAATAAACTTTCTGACCATTATTCATGCTGCTGTCCTTTCCTTCTCTGTGGGAGGTATATGCAGCTGCTCTTTCAGCAAGAAATACTTGCAGTGTAAGAGAGGCCCAAACGTCTAGCCAGCGCTGTAGTGTTCTTTCTCATAGCTCAGCTGCTGGGCTGGGGTGAGTTCGGAAATAAATTTAGAATGATAGACAGGCCAGCGTCTGCTCAGTGTCCCCTCTAATGCATTTGTTTCCTTTTCTCCTGTGCCCCAGCAGCCACATGCCCGCTTCATCCAGCAGAAAGCGAAGGGACTGCAAATGATAGCAAAGGGTTAGACATACTTCTACGAGTATTTGTTTCTATTTTTTTCCATTTTTTCATTTTTCAATTACAGTTGACATACCATATTATATTAATTTCAGGGGTACAACATAGTGGTTAGACATTTATATAATTTACGAAGTGGTCACCCCAATGAACCTAGTACCCATCTGACACCAGACATAGTGATTATAATATTTTTTACTATAATCCCTATGCTATATTTTACATCTCCGCAACTGTTTTCATAACTGGCAATTTGTACTTCTTAATCTTTTCCCCTTTTTCTCTCATTCCCCTGACCTCCCTCCCATCTGGCAACCATCAGTTTGTTCTCTGTATCTAGGAGTTTCTTAGATGCCACACATAAGTGAAATCATATGGCATTTGTCTTCCTCTGACTTATTTCACTTAACATGATAGATACTCTCTAGGCCTATCCACATTGTCACAAATGGCAAGATTTCATTCTTTTTTATAGCTGAGTAATATTCCATTGTATAAATGTACCACATCTTCTTTATCCAACCGTCCATTGAGGGACACTTAGGTTGCTTCCATATCTTGGCTGTTTTAAATAATGCTGCAATGAACAGGGGAGCATATATCTTTTTGAGTTAGTGTTTGAATTTCTTTGGATAAATACCCAGGAGTGTAATTGCTGAGTCTGATGGCAGCGCTATTTTCAACTTTTTGAGCAACCTCCACACTGTTTTCCATAGTGGCTGCACCAATCTGCAATCCCACCAACAGTGCACGAGGGATCCCTTTTCTCCACATCCTCGCCAGCACTTGTTATTTGTTGATTTATTGATGATGGCCATTCTGACAGGAGTGAGGTGGTATCTCATTGTGGTTTTAATTTGCTTTTCTCTGATGATTAGTGAGCATTTTTTCATATGTCTATTGGCCATCTGTATGTCTTCTTTGAAGAAACTAGACATATTTCTAAAGTTTTCAACAGAAAGCAACTTACACTGTCCTGGGGGCATGGCATTGGGGTGCTGGGGCCCTAATGGTGACTTTGGGGGAGGAATGGTGACAGAGGTCCTGCCCAGGACATGAGGGGTGCAGCCCTGTTAATCTCAGTGGTACCTGGTGTTTCAAAGAAGTCTCTTACCCTCCTTACATTAAAGAATAATTTAAAATAGGTTCTTGGTTAGAGTGATGAATACTTTAAAATATATGTTATGTTAAGTGAAACAAGCAGAACAGAAAATTGTATTCATCCTCTGGCTGTAATTACATAACAGTACGTCTCCGCGGAGCCCAGGGCAGGAGGGAAAGTGGGAAAAGTCAAAGGCGTGGATGCGTCCACGTGGCAGTGAATGGCTGGGCTGGTCTCCTCTACACTTTTACAAATAACATTTTGAAGTTACAACTCCAAGTGAGTTATTCAACAGTGAGCCTGACCCTTGGCCCACTCATGCTGGATCCCTGAGTGGATGCTGGGTGGGGTCTGCTGAATAATGGCTCCCCCCAGACGTCCACTGAATCCTGCAAAGGTGGCCTTACATGGCAAAAGGAACGTGGCAGATGGAGCTAAGGTGAAAATTTTGCGATGGAAAGAGTCCTCACATGGACGCTAAATATAATCACAAGTATCCTATGAAGGAGGCAAGAAGGTCATGGTCAGCAGTGAGAGACACTACAGCAGAAGCAGGGGTTGGAGTGATGGGAGGAAGGGGCCTCCAGACGCTGGAAAGGCCAGGAAACAGAGTCTCCCCTAGAGCCTCCAGAAGGAACCAGCCCTGCCCACAGCTAGATGTGTTAGCCCAGGGAAACTGACTTTTGGATTCTGGCCTCTAGAACTGTAACAGAGAAAATGTGCATGGTCCTAATCCACTCGGTTTGTGTTCTTTTGGTACAGCAGCCATAGGCCATGAACCCACCGGGTCTCCCTGAGTGGACAGTAAGGGGGACAGACACCCCTGACCTGTCAGCGCACATGGAAGACTCTCAGAGCTAGTTCAACTTTCTGGCCTCTCGCGGGCTGTGGGATGGGATTTTTGGCATCCACAGCAGTAATTGCTATGTAAAGGTAACAGTGCTTGGGCACAGGGAAGGATTTTGTCATCTCCACAACGCTGAGGGCTTTGGCCCTGAGTCACTGGATATTAGGTGTCTTAAGTGAGTTAGTGCATTTTATTACCTCCAAGCACAAGCATACTCCCAGCCTCTGTTTCCCCCTCTGTAAATGGAAATATCTGTACCATTCTCACTAATATGATTTGTGAGAGTAACATGAAATAATGGACATCAAACGTCTAGCACGTAGCACTTGGTGCCCAATCAGCAGGCAATGGGTACTGTGTCCACCTGCCAGAGAGCTTTCCTTAAATACCCCCAGGAGCAGCCTCCAGCGCCCCCGCGTGAGTCCCAGCCCAGTGACTGGGGGTGTTTTGCTGGGTCTAGAAGCACCCGCAGGCCCCCCAAGCATACCACAGTCAGTCTCCTTGCTCTCAGACATCAAAGCATTCATTCGACACTCAATGTGAGCTACGTAGGTTGCAATCTAAGTAAAAACAAATCCTACCTTTAGACAAAGCCTCCGAACCCTTTTCTGGATAGAAATTCTGGAAGCACCCTTAGTGATGAGAAGTAGAGCCACCAAGGAAACATTTTCTCACTGCGACGTCACATGTTGTAAGTAGAAGCAGGTCACCATCTGTTGTTGCTGATCTGGAAACTTCACCACTCAGGAGAAATTCATCAAGAAACCCCTAAAATGTTGTCACTTTGTATGGTGATGGGTGGTAACCGGACTTATGATGGTGGTCATTTCACAGTGTATACAAATATTGAATCATTAGCTTGTAAACCTGAAACGAATATAATGTTAACTACACCTCAATATAAAAAAAGAAATCCAGTTGACAAATAAACGCCTGGAGTAGAATCTATCATAAATTGAGTTCTGCATACAATACACTTATTTTCTGGAACATTTACAGACTGTTACGATGATAATTTACTGGCTTACCTCTCTGTTAATTTATTCATTCAGCGAACATTTGGTGAACACCCACTCGCAGCAGGGCTTTGTGCTAGGGGCTGGGCACACAGGGGAGGGACCATCGCAGCTTCCAGGAGCCCAAAGACCGCAAATTGCAAAGGCAGAATCCAAGTGTGTTGGAGGCGGAGCCTGCACCTGGGCGTCTGCCAGTCACCCAGATGCTCCCGGTCAGAACGCCAGGCTCCTCCCCGTGATGCCAGAGGCACCAATAGGCTGCCGGCCAGGCCCTTTTCTGGAGAAGAGCTTCAGAGAGCAGAGATGCAGACTAAAGATCCAGCTGGAAATGGAATATTACTTGGCCATAAAAAAAAAATGAGATCTTAACCATTGGCGGCAAATCTTACTATTTGGATGGACCTAGAGGACATTACACTAAGTGAAATAAGTCAGACCGAGAAAGACAAAGGCCATGTGATCTCACCGATATGTGGAATCTAAAAAACAAAATAAACAAACACAACAGAAACAGACCGATAGATACAGACAACAAACTGGTGGTTGGCAGATGAGAGGGGAGTTGGGGAACAGCGTGGAAAAAGCGAAGAGGTTAAGTACATATTGGCAGTTACAAAATAGTCATAGGGATTTAAAGTACAGTCTGGGGAATATAGTCAATAATATGGTAATAACTATGTGTAGTGCCAGGTGGGTACTAGACTAGTCAGGGGGATCACTTCATAAATTATATACATGTCTAACCATTATGCTGTACACCTGAAACTAGCATAAAATAATATTGAATGTAATTATATTCATAAAATAATAGCATAAAATAATATTGAATGTAATGTAATTGAAAAATAAAATAAATAAATAAATAAAAATTACTCTTCACCCCCGCCCCCCAAAAAAAGAAGATTGGAATGAAAGAGATAAAAGAAAATAGGGAATTTCTTTTTTAACTTTGAGAAACTCAACATATAAAATGAACAGAACAGACAATAATGAACCTCATGTTCCTGCCAGCCGGCTCCAACCATCAGACTCGTTCTGCTCTCATTGCTTCGCCAATATCTCTCCCTTATTCCCCCCAACTCATCACTGAGGTCAGGCGTACGTCCTCTGGGATGAACACAGCTTCGCGGTGTCATTCTGACCAATGATACACCCTCCGAGCACACACCGTATCGTAAAACAGAACATTTCCCTTTTCCCAGAAAGCCTCCTGAGTCCCCTGCCAGGTAATCCCCATTCCTCAGTGGCAACCGTTGTTCGTTTTACACCTTGAAATCTTTTTGCTTGTGCCAGATCTTCACGGACGTGGCATCACGCAGTATGTATTCTTTGGTGTCTCGCTTCTTTCACATAGCACATCACCTGCGGCATTCATCCATGCTGTTCCATATATCCATAATTTGTCTTTTTTATTGCTGGCTAATGTCCCATAAAAAACACATATTTTTAAAAACATCTGCTTAGTCTCCCTTCGGACAGGTCACACTAGTGGACTCCGAGAGGGGCCAATAGAGACAGACGGCAGGACGTCTGCTGCCCTCAGGAATCCCGGTCCACCTGTGAGGAACAGGCATTAAGGAAGGGGACTCGTAGCACTGAGGGGTGATTGCAGGTGATGTACGTTATCTACGCAGTCACCGTTCCTCCTGTTCTTGCTCATGGAACACCATTTGTCCGGTCAACAGTGTGCTCAGTCATGGGGATTGACTTGTCACTAGTCTAGCGCCACTCTCACCAGTGTCCTCTCCTCTTGGCCACTGTTTAATCTAAGGCTGTGTATGTGGCAGTGAGACGTATGGGGAACTACAGGGGGAGTTTCTTCTTTAAATAAGAGAGAGAGGAAGAGAAAACCTCTGCTGCCCCCTGCACCCCTGCTTCCTCCATGCTTTGGACATTATAACGAGAGGCCGATGCTGTGTCCACAAAGAAAAACACACCCAACCTAGCGAGGACAGCAGAAAATACTCTGGTCCTTGATGACGTCCCTGACATTTCAAACAAACCCCCACCCCCCGCACTACCCACCTTTCGACTTCTTATTGCGTAAACAATACTCATCTTTCTCGTTTAAGGACCATGTAACAAATACTGTACTATCTGCGGCCAAAGGCAAATACAGGCGAGGAACCCAGATAGCTCCAAGGTGTGTCAGGAGTCATCCCTCGAGTCATGGCAAAGGCAGCTCTGGGAGCATTTGTTTCCTCTCGCCATGCTGTGTCTCAGCTGCCAGGAGGAAACCCAAAGGAGAAACAGAGCCGGAGACTTGAGCACAAAAGGGCTAAGAGGACCAAGAAGGACCAGAGAAAACAAGAGCTGGGCCCGGGCAGTGCAAAGGCTTTTAAGGCTTGGAATGATTTTAAAAACATCCACACAAAGGTCCCAAACCGTGGAGCTTAGTGATTTGGGCCAGTGCTGGGTGTCTTGTCACCACGTCACAGCTACTCGCAGGATGCAAAAGGAAGTCCTTATTTCTGGTGCATAAACTACAATTTGAAGTTCCACTTCCTGGTAAGCACCAGAATAAGTGTCACAGCATGTTACAAAAACGTTTTAAGACTGCCCTATTTGTGAAGACTGTTGCAATCAAAATTTGGAATCAGTATTTGATTAAAACCAGGTTTCCTATTGTGGCGGGGCATTTCATTTCTGCAAATTTACTGAGGGTGCAGCCTCTGAGCGCGGGGCGTGCTGGGTCCTGCCGGCTTCCTCCATGCCTTGTTCCTCCAGAGCCATTTCCCAGCCACTGCAAACGGGCTGCAGGTGTGCCTGAAAGGTTGCTCTCACCAGCCCTGAGGCCGCCAGGTGGGTCTTGTGGCAGCCACTGCCCCTGGGCCCATGGCTCTGGCTGTAAGTAGCACCAACTGTGTACCCTACATGCTACACAAGTAGTATCATTTTCTCTGAGTAACAAGGCATGAAAACGTTAGGGAGGCCCCTGTCAATGCTAATAAATGCTCGGTCATCCAACTGCCTTTGCAGCGAGGGGCAGTCCCAAGACACAGCCTGGCCCACACACGACCCAGTGCTGACTTCTGCCTTTCCTTCTCCTGCATGGAGTGTGGGTGTAGAACCCGCAATGTACAAACTGTGGCCCGTGGGCCAAACCCCACCTGCTGCCTGTTGCTGTAAATCAAGTTTTATTGAAACACAGCTCTACTCACTTGCTTACGTATGTCTGTGTCTGCTTTTGTGTGAAGATGGAAGAGCAGAGCAGCTGTGACAAAGACTGGTGGCCTTTGGGTCCTCACGTGGCCCGCATGCCACCCTGTCCCCTTCCAAAAAGGCTTGCTGACCCCCGGTGTAGAAGATGCAGAAGGCACCTTATGGCTACGAGGCCAAAGGCTGCACGCAAAGGACAACAGAGCAGGTGAGTTGTTCAAACGCCCCCACACACCTTGGACTGCCCACCTCAACACTACCTGGCCCATGACAAGTGTTCTTCATGTTTGAGTCACTACGGTCAGGTTTTCTCCAGTACTACCTCTCCAGAAAAATCACTCTATTGATCAGGGTTATTAGTTGCAAATAACACTGCTGTTTAAACAGAAAAGGCATTTATTAAAGGATGTTGTGTAACTCAAGGGTTTCTGGCAGGTCTAGAACTCCACAACGAAGGACAATACCCGATGACATCACAGGCACTATTTTAACGCCACCACCACCTCCACTTCCCTGATGATTTCAGAACCAGGTGCTACAACCTCCCCAACTGCCACCTCCCAAAGAAATAAATGTCCCTGCCAGCCCGCGAGAAGCTGCTATACCATGCATATTGGTCAGCTCAGGCTGCCAGAAAGAATCACCACCACAGACTGGGGGCTTAAACAACAGAAATTTATTTCTCTCTGTCATGCAGGGTGTCATGCGGGGTCTCAGCTCCCGCTCCCCACATAAGAACACAGGAGATGGTGAGGCCAAAAAGGAACACCCAGGAGCCATAGATAGGGGAGTCACACCACTATAGTCTCGCTGGCGGCTGGGTTGGAGACACAGGAAGTAGGAGCCACACGATCCGCAACCTGCCGTCCACTTCTCTCTGCCAACCAACCCCACTTCCTAACTGCAATCCACTCTTGCTAGCTCAGCCCCCATCTTCTCGCTAGCCCCCATTGTCTGCTAGCGTAGCCACGGCAGTTATATTAGTGGCCAATGGCTCACTGGTTACAGCTGACGGCCAACTAGCCACAGCTGATGGCCATCCAATCACAGTTGATGGCTATTTACTCCCCGAGTGAGCACCTTTCCACGTGAGGCCGAGAGCCCAGAAACTGCTCTCCTGGCTCTGTCCCCATTCACACTTCTGGAGGCTGGACATCTAAGATCCAGGTGTCAGCAGGATTCGTTTCTCCCGAGACGTCTCCCCTTTGCTTGCAGACGGCACATTCTCCCTGGGTCCTCACGTGGCCTGTTCCCTGTGCTCAGACCTCCCTATTGTCTCTTCTTTTCTTGGGAGGACACAAGTCCTATTGGATTAGAGTCCCGCTGTAGGACCTCATTTAACCTTAATTACCTCCCTAAGGCCCCGTCTCCAAACAAGTCACACTAGGGGTTAGGGCTCCAACCTAGGAATTTGGGGGACACAAGTTCATAACACCTTGCTCACGACCAAGTCCAAGCTCTCTCTCTCTTTTTTTTTTTTTTCACATTTTTTATATTAGTTTTAGGTGCACAAAACAATGTAACTTAGACATTTATCATTTATATCCCTCACACAGTGATAACTACCCCCATCCACTACCCCTCTGACATCGCACAGAGCCGTTACATTTCCACTGTCTATTCCTAATGCTGTACTCCGCTTCTTGTAACTAACTATATATGTATATACAATTGTAGTTGACATTCATTATTGTTCAGCTTCAGCTTCAGGTGTACAGTGCAGTGATCAGGCATCTACATCATCCCTGAGGTGGTCTCCCTAATGGGACAGGTGCCCATCGGATACCCCACAAAATCTTTACAACATTATTGATTACATTCCCAAAATTGCAAGTCCAAGCCCTCTTAAGGAGTCATCTAATTGGCAGACATAAGGACACCAAGACATGCCTGGAACCCAGCTTCAAGGAATTCCAGGAATGCAGATTTTCTGGTTCCACTTTGGGAAGGAAAGACAACAGAGAGAATTGTCACCGTGTGAGGAAGGTGGTCAAAATCTTAAGCAGCCACAGATGAGAAATGTTTACTCCAGCAGACCTGCAGCTCAGTGCCAACCACAGTCCTGAGCGTGTTCTAAGCCTTTTCACACTTTTTCTACAGGCTGGTTTATTAACAAACCTGGCTCCAGACTCTGACCTTTTCTGGGGCACCTCTGGCCTCCTGGCCCTGTGGGAGCTGTACCACAGGAGAAGCCATTTACATAGAAAACAAATGTCACTGCCGAGATGTTGGGATTCCCCGGGGCAGTCCTGCGGCCAGCCTCACCTGTTCCTGGACCCAGAGGCCGGAGACCCATGGCTTTATGATAATACCTTTATGTTGTATCCCGGCTCTGGTCGGAAGACATGCTTACCTTGTTTTTGAGATGGTTATGTATTTCAAACGTGTTTAAAAGATGTTTTGGCTATCACTGGTATGTGTTTGCAGCACAGAAGGAAGTGGGGGGTGGTTTCCATGTGAACCAATTTTTTCTGTCTTGACATACAGTGAAAGAACCGTGCTATACGCAACTTCATTTAAATTAGTCACCACTCAGCACTCATATAAAAGTCATTTTTAAACATTGACACTGATTTTTCTCAGAGGATATAAGATTAACTCCATCAAAGTAATATGATAAAAGAATAAAAGAGAATAGAAAGCCCAAGTACATAAAATAATTTAGTAGATAATAGTAGACAGCATGACTCTGTTTATCGAACGCTTTCTATATGCAGGTGTTAAAAGACAGGAGAGATGCTAACTGTCCTTTGTTCCAGACCTTTCTATGTGGGGGCAGGCATTTGTTTTGATTGCTTGGAGTGCTTTTCTTCGTTTAAAGTGCTGATTCTCCCCAGTGAGCTTTTGTTGTTTTTGTGAGTGTGCATGTATCCCATCCCACAGCATGCAAGTGTCAGGAGCTCCCCGAGTAACTGTATCAATTTCCCCCGTGGACACCTCCCCCCAACAGCTCCTATCGTGCAGCCGTGGCACGGGGCCCCTTTTTCCTGGTATGGTTCTTAATCTGCCTGGGAAGTTCCTGTTCGTAAGCCTGATATCCCTCCACCTGTCATCGAAATATGAATTTTCCCTCTGTTCCACAGTGGAGATAAAACAAAGAAACAATAACTAGCAAATATATTAGGCCAGGGTTTATGCACGCCTATCTGCAAACAGATAGATTGCACATGTGATGACTATAAAGTCCCTGCTCAAAAGTGTCACCAGCCAGCGGCATGCGGTCCCTGCTTTAGAACAGGAAGGGATCTGTTCACTACAGCTGCCCTAACTAGGCCCTGCAGTTGTGACTGGACATCCCCACTGTCAATCGTTTATGCCCCAGGACAGGTTATGAAAAGAGTGAAAACACCTCCGCACTTTGAAGCAATCATTGATGCCAGCAAACCTTTGGGTCCAGCCTTACAAGGCAGGTGGGGTGCCTGGGATCTGCGGGTACAGGAAGCCCCAGCAGGTGGCTGAGCCACCATGGATATGGCTGGCTGGTGTTTAATATTGCTCTGGACTGAAAATAAAGAGGCAGTGAAAACAAGATCACAAAGAACCTCAGACTGGTCCATGGAGCCCCGAAATGTTCACCCCATAGCTCATTGGGAGAAAAGAAAAATCCTACTTCAGGAAAAGGAGCCTCCCTGGCTTGGGCAAGGAAAATGGTGTGGCAGTAGATGCAGGGGGCTGATGGGGGTGGAGTGGGAAGTCCCCCCGTGAGAGCCCCGAGCAGACAACACAACCCTGCACTTGCCAACCAGCTCCACCGTCCAGCCCTTGCCCTGCTGGACTGGGGACTGGAAGAGGAGGGGTCTGTATCCCCTTCTCCCATCAGGTCCCCCAGAAGGAGCTTTGGGGAGGCTGAACCCTTGGGGGGTTTTGGAGCTGAACTCCACTTTTGTGGGGACAGCCACAGCCACCGGGTCCCGCCTCTGAGTGCACTACCCACATCAGAAGCCTGCCGCGCTTGGTGAGAGGCCCCTGGTAGTGGCCCTGGCACATTGGCCCTTCATCCCCTCACCCCAACCGCACCGCTGTCCCATAACCAGCCTAAGCTTGGGCTTGGCTGGGTGAGTCCTCCTCGTCTTTCCCTGTGTGAAACAGAAAGCTGAGCATGGCTTGGATTTCCCTCCGCTTTATAGCTTCCACCTGTCTATCTCACAGGGTTGCTGTGCGTATTAAGTGACATGATGCTTGTATGAAGACATTGCACCATCATGGAACGTAGTGAATTATTGTGATTCGCTATTATTGTGATTATCATCACATCAGAACGTCTCAAGATTTCTTTCCTATCCATGGCACGTTTCCCAGTATCGAGTTCTGCCATGCATTTTCCCCCACTGTTTCCTTTTGTTGTGGTTGTTGTTGTTGTTTGTCTTGCTAACATATTGGGAGGAAGTGGAGATAAACACATGACAATTAGCCATGTTTAAACCTGAAGTCAACATTATTTATTATAGTCTAAAAATATGTCAACAACTTAAATCCAGCAATTGGGCAATAATTAGGTCACAGGAGTTTGGAGGAGAGACTTTAATTTAGAAAGACATTTAGAAAGAATAGGTATGGAAAATCACACTGAAGCAGACTTTCATGCTGCAAAAAAAAAAAATGTGTCAGTCGTCTCCTATAAACAAAGGGCAGGAGGCACCCATTTTCCTGAAGAAAGGAAGACATAAAACACTGTTTTTCTGAATGGTTTAGCAAAAGCCGACATACCTGATTTGTAGAGTTTTTGCCTGGGCAGGAAGTGAATTGGTTTGCCTCAGAAGCCCAGAGTCAACATTCCAACTGCTGCTCCTCCAAATTTGAATTTAGAAAGGTCTATCAGGTACAAAAGGGGAGCTCACATCTAGTGGCAGAGAAATGAACAAGGCCCTGAAATGAAGTTATCCTGAAGAAAAGAGACTCAAGGTTCATGATCCAAGTTCATAACAGGGGCCTAAGAAACGGTAGTGGAATTGATTTCAGAACAGTATGTGACTGACCTTGGAAGTACCCCAAGTCTTTCCCAGGGGCTGTGTCTTAGAGCCCAATGGCTGAGAGCGGAAATGTAAACTACAAAGGGCTGGACCAGCAAGGAGCTCCTAGGATGGATGCGTGGTTACTGCCGGGTGCCATGCACGGGACTACTCTTCAACAGTGACACCTTGTGGCAGCCAGGGGGAACTGCAGTGCTGGACAGCTGGGTCTCCAGTTTTGTTAGCTTGGGATCTGGAGTCCTTCTCTTGGGATGGGGAAGGATTCTTCAAGTGTTCTTGAAGAATTGGGTTTGGAGGCGGACAGGCCTGGAATCGTGAAGGAAAAAAATGTACTTTCTGCCCAAAAGGCCTATGGTGTACCAGAAATTAATTTTGAAAAAGAGTGTAGAATAGGTGTGACTGTACTTTTACTCTGTGTCGAGAAAATCCTACAATTACATCCACATTTTGAATAACCATTAAACGGATTGCTGTAAACCTATTAATATTAGGATTAAAAATATTTATGATATAGTGTTAATTTTTAAAAGCAGAATATAAAACTGTACAGGTGTATGATCATTTTTATTACATTTATCAAAAATAGGGTCGTACGAGAAACTGGAAAGAAGTGTAAGTAAGAAGTTCATTAGAGACTATCTCTCAGTTGCAGAGGTATGGGTGGTTTTCTGTTCTACTCAATATATTCCAGCTAGACTTTGGCGTTTTTTTATCCATGACTTCAATTTCAAGGCTGAGGCAGCCCCCCAAATACACCATGTTATGGTTTGGGGTAAGGGTGGAGGAGGAACCCCTCCTCTTTCTCTTCTGTAATTCCTGCCCTGGCTCATAGGACAAAACCTTCTGTTTCACCCCTGTTTTCTCCCCCCGCCCCCAGAAGAGAGAAGAACTCATCTGATTGGTGCGACCCTTGATCACCATGCCCAGAGCAAAACCAGGGCCCAGCCGTCCTCTCCTGTTTCTTGGATCTGTTTGCCTGGGGGTGTCCTTTCTGTCTTGGTTTCCTGCCCCCATGTACCACCTTCTGGGTTGGAAGCCTGCCCTTCCCCGCTCGGTGGGGACGTTAGGTTTGGTACTTTGGGAAAGGGGCGAAAAACCCTCGTTTTGTCCAGGCAAGGACTAGTTTCCAGGCATCTCCAGTGTCACAAAGCTGTCATCCTCTGGCCCCGTGGCCACTCCCTGTGGGGTGAATGTGGAAGTGAGGCACCCTGAAACCACAGTGCCCTCGTGTATAAAAACATCTGGGAGTTCCTTTTAAACAAACTTAATGTTTTCATCTTTGCAATTTAGCAGGTTATGTAAACTAGAAAAAAATTACCTGGTATGCTTCGAGTAGCCCTGCTAACAGGTGGGGAAATGGGGAGAGAGGGGCTGGCAGCGCAGTTCCTTTGGCCCAGGGGCGGATAGTGTGTCAGCCTGCAGCCCTGCATGCCTGCTTCCCCCCTCCACTCCGTGTCCGAGGGGCTGAATGAACCCCACGGGCTTGCAGCAGGGCTAGGCACAGGTGGAGGAGGAAGACTAGGGGGAGGAAGGGAAGAGCCAGGCCTTTCCATCCCTGCCCTCCACGCTCCTCCGTGGCCCAGCTCCTGCAGTCACCCAGCATGCACTCACTTTGTCCCTGTAGCAGAGAGGTGCCGGTGGCTTCCTGCTGGTGCCTGTCTCTCTGTTGCTTCACAGCCCCCTCCCTACTGGCCTCTCACCAGTGAAACCAGTTGCCCTCTGTTTTCAATACGTGGCGCTGTTTCCACTTTCCTGGTTGGGCCTTGACTGACAGTACAGGTTTGATTGTCACTTTAAAGCTTAGGAGTGGAGACAGTCCAGCTGCTGGGCTGCCCCGTGTCAGACCTAGGAGGTGGCGGAGGGCGATTCGTGAGAGACCCGGAAAACCACCAGTCAGAAAGCTGTGACGTTGGGGATGCTGTCCGGCTGGACCGAGACCCTTTCTTCTCCCTGTCACCACTTCCCTGTCTCTCCTCCAACCTCAGATACGGATGGCATGTCCCTTTCTCCAAGGCCCTGCTCTGAGCTGGCTGTTCCTTAATTCCTCTGGAAATGCTGCCTGAGGGCTATCTAAGAATTAACCAATTTCAAGGGTACTTTTATAGAGGAAATAAAATGTTTATTTTTTTCTGATGACAGAAGTAGCATCAGTTCCTATGGATATTTTGAAAAAATATAAAAAACTGAAAACCAATTATAATTCCAACTACCCAGAGATAACTTCTTTGAACACGATGGTGTTTATATGGTAATAGTAGGCAGGCTTTTTTTTTCTTGCTTGTGTGCACATGTGTGTGTGTGTGTGTGTGTGTGTGTGTGTGTGTGTGTTCATAGCTGAGATTATATCTTATATGTGGTCCTGTGCCCTTGCTTTTATCACTTCAGAAACAAAGGCTCCTCAAAGTCAGAATCCCTACCTCCCACCCACAGCATGACATTAATTCAACTTCCCAAGCAGGGTTTGAGTGCGTGCCGATGTCTCCCTACTAAGTGCTGGGGTGGCATTGGTACAAAGGAAGAGTGGATTAGAGACAGGCTGAGAGCACCACACATGGAATCTGAAAGCGTGGTCCCTGTGTATGCAAATCAAGGGATAACATGAAAAGCTGGCACTTGGGGGACAGAGGCAGCAGCAGAATAGGTCTGTGGGCTGCCCGACCCCTTGCTTGGCAGAGAAAGAAACCGAGCTCTCCCCGAAGAGAAGGAGGTGGTGGAAACTACCCCTCCAGCCCTCTCCCTCAGAGAGGAAATCCTCCATCTGGAGCAGACATGTCCTCAGTAGTGTCTTTTGCAACGAGCACATCTGTACATGGTTTATTTTTCTGCTCTACCTGGTATCTGGCTCATTTCCCAGATAACAAGCATAGCATTGTGGAGAGGGTGCTGCAGGTAGAATTCAGAACTCCCTTGAGATTCTGGGGCTTCTTAATCCAGGACTCAATCTCGGCTTTACTTTGTTCTTCACTGAAAAAATAAAGCTTCCAAGACGTGAGTGTTGCATACAATAACACAGCAGCCAGAGGAGCCGGGAAATAAAACTCTACGCCCTTCAGAGAGAGGCAGGCATATCCCGCCCCCCTCCCCCATTGATCCTCTCTTGCCTGTGAAATGTTTCAGAGGAGAGAAACTAGGGTGAAGGCACAGGAGCTATTATGTTAATGAAAAGCAGAATAAACGCTGAAAATGATTTGCATAGACGGAACCTGACCCGGCTGATATTTGAAAAGGAAGTCCCCGTGGAGGTGTCCCATATAATGAGAGGGCCACTGACAGCTCTGCATCTGAAAAGAAGTGTCTGAATGTAGAAAAAAAAGTTCACGGTTTCTCTCACCCAGCCAATGCTCCAAGGCTTTGTTCCAGCATTCTGCACCCATCTGTGTGCCGGCACTAATGTTTGCTCTAGTGATACCCGGGGGCACCCCAGGGCCCTGCTCTGACGCACTGCTCAGCCTGCCCAGAACAGTGCGGGGAGAAAAGAAAAGGATGTCCCAGCCACTGGTTATTTTACACTTCGTGTGAAGCCTTCCTCCTGGCGGGAGGGTTCAATGGCCAAGTGATGGAATTCTAGGGAGGGTCTCCAGCTGCTCCCCACCTTCTGCCTCTCCACCCCTATCCCGCTGACACGCATGTCTATAGCTCAGAATAAGGTCAGGCAGTAGAATTGCTGATGGAGATGAAGTAGGGGATTCAGGACTCGCAAAGAGGGTCTCTGGACCTCATGAGGTGCCCAGAGCTTCAGAACCTTCTCTCCCTGGAACATGCCACCTCACGCATGAGCCAGTACAATTTGGAGCGCCTATGGGAGCAAACACATTCTGACCCTTAGTCCCCTTCAGGCTGGATTTTTGCTAAGAGAAAAGAAGGGCAGTGACTTTGCTGAATTCAGGACTCGCAAAGAGGGTCTCTGGACCTCATGAGGTGCCCAGAGCTTCAGAACCTTCTCTCCCTGGAACATGCCACCTCACGCATGAGCCAGTACAATTTGGAGCGCCTATGGGAGCAAACACATTCTGACCCTTAGTCCCCTTCAGGCTGGATTTTTGCTAAGAGAAAAGAAGGGCAGTGACTTTGCTGAGCACCTACTATGTGCAAGCCACTATGCTAGTGCTCTAGTCCCTTGCTTCTCCCAACAAACCTGCAAGATTCATGCAATTGGCCCTGGAGCAGATGAGGAAACTAAAACTCGGAAAAGCTAGAGCCTCTCTCCAGGTTGTCAGAACTAAGGTTCAAATCTTAGCTTAGGAGTCAGCCACTTCCATCCCTGCACTCCATCTAGCATTCATTCTTTACATGAGTGTTTGGTGAGTACCTACTGTCTGCTGGAAATGCAGAGTGAACAAAACTCAACTTGGAGTCTAGTGGCGGAAGCAAGTCTTGTTCACAGAACCGGAGGCATAGTGGCAGGTATGAGTGGTGCTCGGAGGAAACACGAGGGGCCCTGAGAGAGAGTGACCGGCCCTCCCAATGTGGAGGGGACCCTGGAGCCAGTGACAGTGAAGCAGAGACCTGCAGAGTGAGTTACTCAGGTAATGAGGCAGGAACAGCTTCCCAGGCCAACACCCAGCTGGCACCTGGAGGGATGAGGGTGACGCCCCAGGGAGGGAGGCTGGTGAGACAAGCCTGGGAAAGGAGCACAGCCTTGCCCCCTCGTTCAAGATGTGGGGTGTATCCCACTGCAGGAATATAATCAGGTTAGCAGTCTTAAAAAGAACATTCTAAAACAACCCAAATGTCCACTGATGCGTGAATGGATAAACAAAATGTGGTGTGTCCATACAATGGAATATGATTCAGTCTTTAAAAAAAGGAAGTTCTGACACACGCTACAATGTGGGTGAGCCCTGAAGGCACTGTGCTAAGTGAAATAAGCCCGTCACAAAAGGACAGGTCCTGGATGAGTCCATGTACACAAGGTACCCAGAGCAGCATATCCACAGGGACAGGAAGTAGAAGGGTGATTGATGGGCTGGAGGAGAGGAAAGGGGAGTTCGGGTTGAATGAGGACAGAGTCTTACTTTGGGAACAGAAGTTTTGGAGATGGACGGTGGTGATGGCTGCACAACAGTGTGAATGTATTTAATGCCACTGAGCTGTACACTTAGAAATGGTTAAAATGGTAAATTGCAGGTTATGTATATTTTAACACACACACACAAAAGAACATTCTAGCTGTCAGGGGAGAACAGATTAGAAAGAGGGTAGATAAGGAGGAGTAGGACCAGGTAGGATGCTTGCAGCAGTCTAGGTGACAGATGCTACTTCATCGATCCCCCTCGATGGAAATACCTTCACCTAAGAATGACTAGAGGAACACTTTTTGTTTTCCACAATGTCTGATTGGTGTTTGTCCCGATGAAGGCTGCGACAGGCCCCTGTGCAGACCCAGCACCGGGTTGCCTGTGGCGTGAAGCCTCGTGGACAAGTGAGACTGGAACGTCCAGTCTCTCGGTGGCAGCTAGCTGTCCACATGTCAGGTCGGCTAGGTCTGGGCCCGCCTACGGCCATCATCACAGACCCTTGAGGATGAAAGCTCAAGGCTGACTACCGCCCCCGTGCTTCACCGGGGCAAGTCCCTTCTACAGCGTTCAGGCTTTGGCTGTTTGCATATAAAACTGACAGATGAACAGTGAGCGTGTGGGTTCCCCACACGGCACCAGGCCTTCTTAGGTCTAGTTCCAGGAGGGAGACACCCTGCAGGCAACCTCTATTTTCCCTCCTCTGTGCTCCTTACCTCACCTGCGCCTGCCTTTCCATTTCAGAAGCGACAGCAGGTGGAACAAATGCCAGGGTCATGAAGAACGCAGGGCTTTATCACCAAACGTGGAAGAAAAGCGAGCAGTCAGAGCCAGGGTTCCAGGCTCCAGAGGAGAGAACACTTTACTTTGCTGAGGAGAGAGGAGCGTCTGAGGGTTTGTGTCCCTCACCACCTGGTTCTGTGACATGGGCAGGTCATGTCACCATCTGGGCCTCATTATCTGTATACAAATCCAATGGGTCACACAGCACCCCCAAATCCAGGGGTCATGCCCTACCCACCCCAACCAGCTTGTTGTCCATAGATCCTGACATTGGAAAACCTGCAATTGAATCATTTCGCCCAGCTGTGACATCCCGAGTCCATCTCCAAAATGACTGTATTTCCCACGCATGGAGGGCAGATTCCTGCCTTCACATTGATGCTGATTTTGCCAGAAGGGCTGCGTGGGGCAGTGGGAAAGAGCTGGTATGGGACTCAGACAGAGGTGGATTTCGAATTCTGAGCCCATCGCTTTTAGCTTGGTGACATCAGGTTCTCTGAGCCCTAATTCCTCATGTGGAAAATGGGGACACAAGACTATCTTTCAGGCCATGCTAACAATGAAAAATAATACGGCAAGCGCCAGACACATGTACCCAGCAGCACTGTAGCATGACAGCCAAAAGCTTAGTCTCTGGGATCAGGTAGACTCGGATTTAAATTGGGAGAGTTCCACTTCCATCACTTCTAGCCGTGAGATCACTAGCAAGAACTACATAAGAGTTGTTGTTATTATTATTATTATTATCATTATTATTAGCAATTACTGAGGGAGGATATCAGCTGTGTGTGCAGGTTAAGAGGGGCTTCTTGTTTTCAAGTGGGTTTGAGGACGAGGGTCGTAAAACCACAATGCACAACAGAGCTCAGAGTTGCAAAAATAGGGCCCAGGAAACTTAATCTAAAGGAGCAGATTGTCCCCTACTAACCATTTTATGCTGACAAGCCTCCTTCAGATACAATCAAAAGTGCCCTTCACCCAATAACCTCAGTGTCTGCTCTGGTGAAGATTATTTCTTGTGCCTGCAAGGCCAGTCTCCCAGGATAAGCTTCAGAGTGGGCCCTTCAGAAGGAGAATATTTTCTCCAGTAAACAAGGCAGCATTAAAACCGGGGGCCTCCGCCCCCCCAACCCCCCCCCCCATGGTGTGGCTAAGCACACGGTTGGGACGCCTGGTGGCTAATGCCCTCTGGTCATCCAGCCCTACAGAGACGGGTGCTCTGGAAGGTCAGGAGAACACGGAACGTGCTGCCTCCACGCCTGGGCCCAGGTTGTACAGTTGGGTCGCACAAGACAGATTCTATTGTGGCATTTTAAAGAACAGATTAACAGTCCCATGTATTGATGTGTCATAATTTAGTAAACCTGTCATTAATTTCTGCCCCATTACATTATTTGTAAGATTTTTTTTAGATAATGCTACAGTGAACATTTTTCAGGCATACAGTTCGTTGCTTGTTGAATAACTTTTTTAGGATAATGTTAGAGGAGTAGGATTTCTGCTGCAAAGGATATAAGTACCTTTCTAGATTTTGATAAGTATTACCTTTCCACTTTACAAAAGAACTCTATTTCCACTTCCTTAATATTAGCCCAATGGATTATGTTTGGTAATCTGTTACTGCATGACAAACCACTCCATAACTTAGTGGCTTAAAATGACCAGCATTTCATTATTGCTCATGGTTCTGAGGGTTGGTCAGGGCTCAGCTGGACGGTTCTTATGCTGGTTCACTTGGCGCCACTCAGCTGCACTCAGAGAGCAACTGGGCCTGTCCTGAGAATGTGGTGTTACATCTCCAGGCTTCTGGAAAATTAGCTGCTGAGTGAGGCATGAGGAGGAAGGAAGAGAATTAAGATGTGTGAGAGGGAAAGATTGCTTTTAAGATCAAACATTTCAGTCTACGTCTTCTCCCTCACTCCCTTGCCCACGACCCCAGTTATGTGTGAAGACTGAGGAATAAAAGTATCACAAGGCTTTTAAGTCAGAATAGGCCGCCGAAAACCCAAGATAAGGATGGATTTCAAGAGCATGAAAGCCCTCACTTAATTGACTCCAAGAACCTTGCTTCAGCTAGAAATGAGGAGGTTTCCAGCTCCCCCGAAGCAGTGGGAGTAGTAGAATGCCTATGTGAACTTTCATCCCAAATTCTCTCTGCTCCCCCCACATCTGGGTGTGCAGTTAATAATTACTACTTTCTTTTTTAAACACTACTTCTGCAAAGCTGGAGTGTCACCAATAGAGGAGACAACTCTGAAACGGAGACCAAAATGTATAAATAGCCCCTCTGAAAGCACAACAAAAGCTGGGCTGTGACCTCCGGAGAGGAGCCAAGATTTCAAATGAGCCTCAGTGTCTCTGGAAACAATTCTATCTGATCATGGGCCCCAGCCCCACCCTCCTCAGCCCTGTTTCCTCCACTTTCCACGCCTCTTCTTCACCAGCTTCCTCCCGCTCCCCACCTCCAAACAAAAGAGCAGTATGAAAAGCTCAAATATAATTGCATAGGGTCTCCAGTAGCAGCCATGTCCCGCTCAGCTCAGCTGAGAACTTCTGGAGGGAATGTGAGACCTGGCAGAGGGCTGTGGCGTCAGCCCTGTGCTTAGGCAGTCAGCAATGGCTTAAGAATGCAATGCGAAGAGTTGCAAATCAAAAAACCATCTCCTTCCAAGCTGAGCTTGGAAAATTCTCCCTGGGGGTAAATGGAGGAGAAGATGGTGGAGACAAGTCACGGATGGGAAGACAGCATTAAGATGGGGAGAGGATGGATGAGGTGAGATCAGGGAGTAGCGAAGGGACCGTCAGATGTGAAGGCACCGCCCTCCTGGCCGGCGGAAGGCTTTCTCCTTGGTCAGACCCAGCAGGCATGGTTCCTTAGTAGTGGATCCGATCACCAGTTTATGGAAACCCTGAACCTGCCCGTCCTACAGCACTGCAAGTAATATTTTATCCTACAACAATAATTGCAATAATATTGTTGCATCTAATTTTTAAAAACTTAACCGCCTCAGCGGTATGTGTCCTGATACCCCTGCCACCAGCAACGAAAGGTCCCCAGGCTCCCAGGATCCACCCTGCTCTGGCAGGGGGCCCGGGGAGCAGCCTGTTTGTCACGTCTCTGTGCCCAGGAGCACGTGCTTTGTACTGACTGAAGTCAATGATGGCGAGAGGATGGCGACCCCTCGCCGCCAGGGGGGACTTAGTCATGAGTCCTAAGTCCAGCCACTGAGTGAAGAACGTGGAGCTGTGCCCAGCTCAACCATCTGGGCCGTAAATAATTGCTGTCTTCCCTGCCCGGAACAGGAAACTCATGTGGCTTCTTGAATTGTCCCCTCAGCCACAGCACCTTAACCTGGATGAAGGTCAGAATCAACCTGGGATCCTTTTCTAAAACCTCACCTGAAGCTCCCATGTCGGTGGATAGAGGGCTTGTGGGTCAAAGGCCATTCAAATTATTAAGCCGTAATAATACAGGTCTCAGAAAATGGATATGCCCATTTGGCACCAACTATGTATGTGTGTCCCACCGGACACCCCTTCATTCCACCAACACCAGGTATTAGAACTTATGATTTTTTCCCCCGTCGTGAGCACAGCAGTTCAGAACCGCAGAGAGAAAACAGACATGAGAGACAGGAGGCGCTCTAGACAGACAGATGACCAATAGGTACAGGAAAAGGTGGAAAACATCACTAATCGTCAGGGAAATGCAGGCGATGATTTGCATTTGGCCCCTGCCGACCGGCTACCCCACAAGACCCTCCTGTTCTGGGGAAGGCACGGGTTGGCTAAATGACTGGCAATTTTGAGTTTCCACCTGCTGCCAGAAAGGCTGCTTTGTTCTTCAGCCAGGGCCCCACCCCTCTAACCCTGCCTTCCTCTGCAACCCCACTGCGAGCTCAAATCCCAAAGATCTGGGGGTACCCCAAGGATTTTATCAACATGGATGGACAGCGTTCTTGTATAAAAACCTAGTGGCCTCACCGTGAGACTGCAAATCTACTTTATCGTGCATTTCCAAAGCGCAGCTATTCAGGGGAGAGGTTTGCATCTTTTCCAGGACGACCTTCTTCTGTACCAGTCAGTGTGGGTCTAACCCGAGTCATTCTGATGCTTTTCTGCACACAGATGAGGTCTCACCAGGCACACAGTTTCAAGGACTTGACTTGTTCTTGGAGAGAAATATTTTATTCCCAGGTGCAAATGCAGGAAATGGGCAAACGTAAGTTGTTTGCCAAAGTGAAAAATGTGAGCATGAACATTCCTTAAAATGTGGTTTACATTTGTATGTAAGTTTTCTTGGAATAT
This sequence comes from Rhinolophus ferrumequinum, assembly GCF_004115265.2. Lineage (NCBI taxonomy): Eukaryota > Metazoa > Chordata > Mammalia > Chiroptera > Rhinolophidae > Rhinolophus > Rhinolophus ferrumequinum. The sequence goes on along the minus strand of NC_046287.1, from coordinate 99,530,257 downwards.
TATGGTTAAAGAGGAAAACAACTTAGAGTGGAATTGGTAATTTGGTGCCTCCCATCCCACTTTTAGGTTTGTGTATCCAGAGAAAAACAATTGCTTCTTTCGTCGTTGTTGCTTTGTAAAGTGCTGTATTTATTCCTCTGTTTTTACCTTTGATCCCCCTTCCCCATTTCTCCCACTCCCCCACCCCCACACCTCTGGCAACTACCAGTCTGTTCTACGTATCTATGAGATTGGATTTTTGTTTTTTAAGTTTTCACGTATAAGTGAGATCATATTATATTTGTCTTCCTCTGTCTGACTTATTTCACTTAGCACAATATCCTCAAGACTCATCTATGTTACCACTAGTGTCAGGATTTCATTCTTTTTTATGGCTGAGTAATATATATATATATATATATATATGCCACAATTTCTTTATCCATCCATCCATCAGTGGACGTTGGTTGTTTCCACATCTTGGCAATTGTAAAAAATGCTGCAGTGAACCTGGGATGAATGTGTCTTTTGGAGTTAGTGTTTTCATTTTCTTTGGATAAATACCCAGAAAAAGAATTGCTGAGTCATATGCTAGTTCTATTTTTAATTCTTCGAGGAACCTCCACACTGTTTTCCATAGTGTCTGCACCAGTTTACAATCCCACCAATAGTGCACAAGGGTTCCCTTTTCTCACATCCTCACTAGCACTTGTTATTATCTGTCTTGTTGATGACAGCCATTCTAACAGGTGTGAGGTGGTATCTCACTGTGGTTTTAATTTGCAGTTTCCCTGGTGATTAGTGATGTTTACCACCTTTTCGAGTACCTATTGGTCATCTGTATGTCTTCTTTGGAAAAACATCTATTCAGATCTTCTGTTCTTTTTTTAGTCAAATTTTTTAATTTTTTGCTATTGAGTTGTATGAGCTTTTTATATACTTTGGATACTAGTCCTTTATCAGATGTATGATTTGCAAATCTTTTCTCCCATTCAGTAGGTTGCCTTTTCATTTTGCTGATGGATTGCTGTTGTGCAAAAGCCGCCTAGTTTAATGTAGTCTCACCTATTTATTTTGTTTTCATTGCTTTTGCTTTTGGTATCAGATTCAATAAAATTATTGCCAAGACCTATGTCAAGGAGTTTATTGCCTATGTTTTCTTCTAGGAGTTTTGTGGTTTCAGGTCTTACATTCAAGTCTTTGATTCATTTTGAGTTAATTATTGTGTATAGTGTAAGATAGGGGTCGAGTTTCATTCTTTTGCTTGTGGCTTTCCAGTTTTCCCATCACAATTTATTGAAAAGACTCTCCTTTCTCCCTTGTACATTCTTGGATCCTTTGTCATATATTAATTGACCACATATGCTTGGGTTTATTTCTGGGCTCTCAATTCTGTTGCACTGATCTATGTGTCTATTTTTATGCCAATAACATACAGCTAAATTATCATAGCTTTGTAATATAGTTCGAAATCAGGGAGTATGAAGCCTCCACCTTTAGGTTCAAAATCGCAAGATTGCTTTGGCTATCTGGAGTTGTGAGTGTGTGTGTGTGTGTGTGTGTGTGTGCGCGCGCCTGCGTGTGTATATGTGCGTGCGTGCCTGTATGTCTGTGTGTGTGTATGTGTGTGGTTCCATACAAATTTTAGGATTGCTTGTTCTATTTCTTTGAAAACTGACATTGGAATTTTGATAGGGATTGCACTGAATCCGGAGAATCGTATTGTATTTAATATTTATGAGGGGTTCCAGCTGCACAATAAATCATCATCCCCATTGGGCAGAGGAGTAAGCAAAGACAGAGAAGTTTGACAATGTGCCCAAGGTGACAGCCAGCAAATGGCAAGGTCAGAGATTAAGCCCAGTTTCACGCACTAGCAAAGCCCATGCTTTTTTTCACTTTGCCAGGTGGCCTCTGTTCAGGAAACATGCCAACGAAAGGCCAACCCAGGAGAACGGCTCAGTGTCCTCTTCTAAGAATGCCATGATTGTACCCTCTCCGTGTTCCCAAGGGAAAGCAGCAGACACTTTCGTAGACACGGCAAGTAGGTGGGGCACAGAGGGGTGCCCACTGAGGGGTGGGGTCAAAAGTGAGCTCTCCCGAAGCAATATCACACAAGGAAAGTTGCTCATCTCATTTTCCTGACTCTGAACCCAGATTCTGGACTGCAATCACCAGAGTCAGGACGTCCATGTCGGTTATCAACGATGACCAGTACTCAGCCGAGGGCCTAAGTCCCCACCATTACTGGGATAACCGAAGGCGTGGTTGAGCGTGATTGAATCTGTACTATAGACGAGAAGTTTATACCGTTCACCGTATGGTCTGCTCACAGATAACTGTGTACAACAAGCTACAGTGACAGGAGCTTTGATCCTCATTTTCATTTCTCCTCTCAGGAGGGCTGGGTGGAAATCCTTCGTGATCCGGGCTAGGAGAACTGCCCTTCCCTGCGGCCCTCCCTTTCCTTCAACACCAAGTTCTGCTGCCCTCTTCTGGGCCACTGCTCTCCCTGGCCCTGCCCACGTGAGGCTTGCCACCCTGGTAAAGCTGCGGTCACCATTACTTAGAGTAGCTAAGAGCAGCCATCATTCTCTCTGCTGGAATCGGGGTCGCCTGAGGGTGGGACGGCTCACCCCACCTAACACAGGGCCTTATGTAGTAGGTGCCAAACGAATAGTTACCGAGTGCAGCATTTGCAGATCATTTCAACAATCATGCTCTGCAAAAAAGTCCCTTCCACCCCAAAGATAAAATCATCCTATTTGCACAACAGATGGCTACACAGGAAAAATGGCAAATGTTAGCCCACCACCACATTTTGTAACAACTTACTTACCTGTCCTGTCCTCTCTGCTCTCTCTCTCTCTCTCTCTCTCTCTCTCTCTCTCTCTCTCTCTCTCTCTCACACACACACACACACACACACACACACTCTGCCCCTCATTTCCTTCCTGTCTTCCATCGGTAAATGTTCAGGGACTCCTACTAAAGTATCAAGCTCTAAAGGTATAGAAATAAAAAATACAGGCTTCTAGTTTAGGGGGCAAACCAGACATAAAACATTTTCCCATACAAGCTAAGAGGTGAGTAGTAGATGTACACAAATGCTGAGGGAACCAAGAAGTGGCTTGCCCTGTGGAGGGCTGGGGAAAGTTTTCAACCGAGTGCTCTTGGAGGATGAACGGAGGAGAAGGAAGACACGCAGACAGAGAGACCAGTGGGTACAAAGGCATGACAGACAGAGAGCAATCCGAGCAGACTGCACTGTAGGTGGGAGGAAGGGTTTGAGAGCACAGCTGAAAATGTAGGTGGGCACCTGTGTGTGCTAGAAAGAGTTATACTGCAGTCTGTAGGCAGTGGGGTCCTCGACGGGGCGTTTGAGCAGAATCTTGAAGAATGAGGAGTTCATTAAGAAGGATATACTCTGCTTGAGATCAGTAACTATATCTTATCCTCCCAACCCAGCAACTGGCCCCTTCTAGAGATATCCCATAAACATTTATTGAATGAATGAAAAAACTGCCCACCTCAGTGCCTCTCCAACTTCAGTGTACATCAGAATCACCTGGAGAGTTTGTCAAAACAAGATTGTTGGGCTCTGTGCCAGTGTCTGAATCAGTAGATCTGAGAACGGGCCTATGAAACTGCATGTCTAACAAGCTTCCAGAAGCTGCCAATGCTGCGGTCCACAGACCACTCTTCAAGTAGGACTGGTTTCCATAGTGTCTTCTTCAGGTCACACACAGAAGTCAGAAAATACTCAGAGATAAATATTTTGAGGGGACCTGGGACCAGGAGGTTAATGTTACCTTACATTAGAATATTGCTTTATAGTTTCCAAAATATTTTAATGTGCCTGATTTGATCCTTGTAATTCTGTGACACTATTACCCCTGAAGAAGCCAGGGTCCAGAAATCAAAATTAATTGCTCAAAGAACCACAGGGGGTAAAATATGGAGTTAGGGAATAAATCCAGGTCCTCTGACTCTCACTGTGGAGCTCTGTCTTCCACACTGAACACAAAGAATTTTGAGAATAAAGTAAATACTAAGATAAATATTCCTTCATGGCAAGGATGATTTTCAGTGTCATCTTCTTAGCAGTGTTTTTGAGAAGTAAAGAAAGTTCTGGGATTATAATTCACTTTAAGTAAGACCTAGGTATACATGTGGCTTGATAATAATAAATCACTATTATTATTATTATTATGTAAATAACATAGCACCATATTATTTGAACGGTCATGTGTTGTACAGCAGGTCAGAGCATGAACTCTGCAGACAGACCTACATTGTAACCGCAGCTCTGCCATCTATTAGCTGTGTGATCTTTGACACGTTACATAACCTCTCTTGCTTCAATTTCTTTATCTATGAAAGGATATATAAAAAGAATAACAATAGTACTTAATCATAGAGTTTTTATGAGCACTAAATGCATCGATATACCTGAAGTGCTTAGAAGAGTGTGTGGCACACATAGTAAGCTGCGTACGTACCTGTGTGTGTGTATACGTGCATATTATATCTTGTAGCATCATTATTATTATGTGCCCTGGAGCCATGCAGACTTCAGACTGGGGCCTGGTGGGATCTTTGGAGGCCTTAATTCAGACCAGGAGTCATGGGTGTGTAGACTCAGTTTTCTGACCCAGAATTCTCTTTCTCAAAAACAAGATAGAATCCCGACCATAAGAGACCCGAGAGCAAGTGTCCTCAAAAGGAAGGTGAGGAATGAATTCACAGAACATCTCAGACCCAGCCTTTGTCTTGGAGGCAGGAAAAGCTCAAAGGGCTCTTGGGGTGTGGATCTGGGAGAGCCAGAAGGAGTAGGCTGGGAAATGCCAGGCCGTTCCTGCTAGGGGAGCACCACGATTTGCTGACACTCACACCCCTCCCTGATAGGTACACATGGCTGGGTCATCCAGCTTTGTGGCTAAGTTACAGTATCATTCCCAAGAAGGCACTGGAGATAAAGGTTAGACAGCGGGAGAGTGCAGCACAGTGTCCGGTGCTGCCACCAAGGGCATCCCATGGTCTGAGGCGGGGGTGGCACCAATGCCAGGGTGCTGGTTTTCGGAAGTTCCTTCCCTGGGTTGTCTGACCCGTGCACTTACTTTGTCCTGGGGCCTTTTCCTGACTGTTGTGGCCTGACTTGCAGAACCTGTCTGTTGTCACTGCCTCTCCAGCACAGGTTTCTCCTTCACAGCTTTCCTAATGGTTGTGTGTGCTGCCCTCCTCAGAAAACCCATAGGTCACCTGTCATGGAATTAGGACAAAACTTACCACACCATGAGGTCCTTTCCTCAGAAGCCTGACTCCGGTTCATTAAAGTATCTTCATGGCATGTGAGCACAACTCAGTAGTAACACGGCCACCAAACCTCTTAAACCATGGAGACAAGACTTCCACTGAAGAATCTAATGACAGAACAGAAATCTCGTGGAATCTGTAGGAATAATTTCCAGATCCAGCTTCTCCATAGCACGAGACACACAGACACTTCGAAAATTAAGGGCCAGCTCTAGTCCAGCCTCCTCTCATGACACTATTTTACACAAGTATTGGAAAAAACAAGAAATAGGTACTCTGGTGGAAGGATAAGCTGCACTGTTTACATAGGTTAATTTACTAAAGAAATTCCATTTACACACAGGCTGAATTTATAAAATATCTGAAACTGACTGTCACGCAGGACGGCCTGCAGGGTCTCTGGTCCCGCTCCCCACAGAAGAACGCAGGACATGGCTAGGCCAAACAGGAACACCCACGGAGCCATAGGTAGGGGAGTCACACCACTATACTCTCACTGGCAGCTGGATTGGAAACACAGGAACCAGGAGCCACACTGTTTGCAACCCTCACTGCTCCACTTGCAGGCTCAGCCACCATTTTCTTGCTAGCCCCCATTTTTCTCTAGCGTAGCCACGGCAGTTATATTCATGGCTAATGGCTCACCGGTTACAGCTGACGGCCAACTAGCTACAGCTGCTGGCCATTTGATCACAGTCGACGGCCATTTACTACCTGAGCCAGCACCTTTCTATGTGAGGCCGAGAGCCTGGAAACTGCTTTTTGGGGCTCTGTCCCCACACTCCACCCCTACAGGCTCTCGCCTCACAATCTACGCGACAAGCGTCTTCCGCGAGGGGCCCTGTGCGAGGAGCCTGGAGGTGAAGGCTATTTCCTGGACACAGCCAAGCTCTCTGGTCACAGCCAGGGTTTCTCAGGGCACCACCAGTACTTCTGGGCACAGCCAGACTTCCTGGACTTCTTAGGGTACCACTAGTCTCCCCGGGCACAGCCAGGGTTTCTCAGGGCACCACCAGTACTTCTGGGCACAGCCAGACTTCCTGGACTTCTTAGGGTACCACTAGTCTCCCCAGGCACACGAGGGCCTCTCAGGGCACTGCCACTCTCTCTGGACACAGCCAGACTTCCTGGACACAGCCAGGGCTCTCAGGGCACTGCCACTCTCTCTGGGCCTCTCAGGGTACCGTGCTGGAACAACAGCGGCTCACAGTCAAGGTGCTTACATATTCTCGATGGCGGCCAGTCAAGACACAAAAGCAAATATCCGCCAGTTCCATTACATGGTGGTATGTTCCCAAACAGTCAAGCTGTCCATTAAATTAAGGATGGAAGGCAATTCCTCATAGTCCATAGTCATTTGCCAGGGCTGTCCTGGGGGTGAGGGATGACCTTGACCTCACCCTCAGCTCCCACGGAGGACTCAGCAAGTGTTTCCTCCTGGGACTACAAGTCCTGCATCCGGGCTGTCTCAGCAAGCACTTCCCAGCCCACAGGGCCGCAAGGACCTTCACTTTCTCCGGCCTCTGCTGGTTGGGGAACCGTCCACGTCTTCCCACCCCTCCACGGGGATCCAGCTCTCAGGCAGCTGCTCCTCCTGGTCTTCCTGAGACTGAGTGTTCCTACGCACAAACTGCTCCACCGCCCTTTGGAGAGCTTTGGCTGACACCATACCCTGCTCGCTGCGCCATTTGTCGTGCGGGAGACCCTGCTCGCTGCGCCATGTGTAGTGCAGGGGATCCTGCCGACTACGCCAAGTGTCACGCAGGACGGCCTGCAGGGTCTCTGGTCCCGTTCCCCACATAAGAACGCAGGACATGGTGAGGCCAAACAGGAACACCCACGGAGCCATAGGTAGGGGAGTCATGCCACTATACTCTCACTGGCAGCTGGATTGGAAACACAGGAACCAGGAGCCACACTGTTCGCAACCCTCACTGCTCCACTTGCAGGCTCAGCCACCATTTTCTTGCTAGCCCCCATTTTTCTCTAGCGTAGCCACGGCAGTTATATTCATGGCTAATGGCTCACCGGTTACAGCTGACGGCCAACTAGCTACAGCTGCTGGCCATTTGATCACAGTCGACGGCCATTTACTACCTGAGCCAGCACCTTTCTATGTGAGGCCGAGAGCCTGGAAACTGCCTTTTGGGGCTCTGTCCCCACACTGACTCATACAACAGAATGCAAATTTTAGCTGTGTTCTAATTTTCATTTTCTATAATATTCTGCCAGAATATTATAGAATACCTAACAAAAATGATACTTTAAAATTATGACAACTTTTAAACATAAACTCCATGAAAAGTCTCCCAAAGCTATATATTTTTTTTAAATTGCTAAGACAAAAATATGAGATCTGAGCTCCCTCAATTCCACAGGATACTGACTCACTGAGGAAATAAATACATTCCCATCTAATACCACATAAATTGAAATAAACACAAACCGCTTTTTTGCATAATAATCATTTTAGGGAAATAAAAATGCTGTTCATATTTAACATACCAATGACTATCTTGCAGGCATTGGGATAAAATAGATGCAATACTAAGAATAGAAATTTGATAAAATGATGATCTTATTATACAATAAGATTTTCCCCAAAATGTTTTAATTACTTTCTTATTAAAATAATGCTCCCTTTGGCTTTTTAAAATTAGCCTTATTGATAAAAATAAAATTTATGTATCATAAAGTCAACCCATTTTACGTGTACAGTTCAAGAGTTGTGCAACCATCACCACAATCTAATTTTAAAACACTTCCATCACTCCAAGAAAACCTCTTTTCTATTTATAATCATTCTTTGTTCTATTTTTCTATTTATAACCTTCTTGTTCTAGGCAACCATTAATCTGTTTCTTGTCTCTATATATTTACCATTTTTGAATATTTCATATAAATGGAAAAACAGTAAATGTTCTTTTGTGACTCCCTTATTTCACTGACCATAATGTTTGTGAGGTTCATCCATGCTGTAGTTTATATCCATACTTCATTTCCTTGTGTGGATATGCCACATTGTGTTTGCCCACTCGTCAGTGGATGGACATTTGGATTATCTCCACTTTTTGGCTACTGTAAACAATACTTCTATGAACATTCATGTACAAGTTTTTGTGTGCACATGTGTTTTCATTTCTTTTGTTTGGATACCTAAGAATCAAATGTCTAGGCCATATGGTAAGACTGTGTTTAACTTTTTGCCAAATCATTTCCCAAAATAGTTGCACTATTGTACATTCCATCAGCAGTTTAAGAAGGCCCCAGTTTCTCCACGTCCTTGCCAACACTTGGTATTGCTTTTCTTTTTGAGTTTAGCCATCCCAGTGGGTATCTCATTGTGGTTTTGAATTGCATTTCTCTTTCAGTGTTATAAATCCTTAAATTTATCCATTGTCAACATTTAAAACTTTTATTAATGCTCTTTTGTTATCTCACTTCCATTGTAAATTCAACTACTCAGTTTCCTTGAAAAGGTAGTAACTAAACAATGTATACATATAGATAATCTACTTGTAAACAAAAGATTCACTCAATCAAAGAAGCCTAGGAAAATTAAGCCATGTTATAACAGGCTAAAGGTACTGAGAAAAATAAATTAAAATGAAAGAAAATAAGGAAGATTAGTTTTATAACCCAGTTTTAAATCTCATTACGAATAAGGAAATAAAAAGGTAATAGAAAAAGATTGGTTTGGAATCAGGGAAAATTCAGCCAATACAATCGAATCTACCGTTGTTTCTACGAGGCTTGTCCACGTCTTTTCTGTGAATGACACACTTACCCTTCATAGGCATGTCTTCTGTCGTTACTTTAATAGCTAACATTTGTGGAGCATTTCTATGCGCCAGGAACTGGGTGTGTTTGTGTGTCTGTGTGTGCTTTTTTAAATGTTTAAAAACTGTGTGTAGTTTTTAAATGTTAACAAGTCCTGTGGGACAAACTTTTGTTACCCCCATGTAACAGATGATGAAACAGAGGTTTACAGAGAGTAAGTGACTTGACCAAAGTCATACAGCAGCCAAACCAGCTGACCCATCACTGGCTCCAGGTCTGCGTTCCCGTTGCTAAGCCTTATTGGCAACCAGCCACGTGGCTCTTCAGATCCCACCCCACATGTATAATTCTTCACTGCCCTGCGTCTCCTTCTTTGGCTTTGTTACATTATGTGTATGAATGTGTTTCTCAGCCCCGGTTTTGTCCTCTCATCCATGTCATCGTCTTTGCCTGGGATAGCAGTTGTCACCCCTTGGGGGCAGCCTCTCACACTTGTGATGAAACTCACGTGCAAGCCCCCTGGCCACACGTGGGTATCCAGGAAGCAGGCGGTGGCCCAGCCTATCAGGTTGGGGGTAAAATGCACTCCTGTAACTCGGCAGCCCTCTCCCTATCCAAGAGAGCAAATGAGCAAGAGGCCAATTATCAGAAGAAGAACTTCAAATCCATGCTAATTTGTAACGAATAAAATTAAATAAGTAAAACCAGTGCCAACTTTTAGCACTTAAACTATTGTTAATACAAAAACCTACCCATGCTAGTGTCACAACACGATGACTGAGTGTGAATGGAAGCACCGTGAATTGCCAAAGGCTACCAACTGTAGTCTATAAACAATGCATCGTAAACGTAAGTCACACATACCCCTTCATTAGCCCACATGATTCTGTTAACAGGCTCTCATAGCAATAATTTAAATTTGCACTTATAATTACCCATGGATCCGTTTTACATTTTATGATGTCTGTTTTTCATAACGAGTGTTAAAGTCATGTACAGAAAATTTAAAAAGTGGTTAGACTGAGTTTTCTATTGCGTTGTATGTACTTTTTGTTTTAGAGGTGGAAAGGTCAACCCAATATCACATGTGTGATCACTTAATAATCCTTTGACAATGATGATGATGATGATATGGAATGTAAGTTGCAAATAGAGAGTCCATAATGTGGTAATTAATCCAAGGAAATCCAAAGACCTCGTTGTTCCTCCTTTATTAGAGACTTTCCGTGTGACTTTTTTCATAAATCGTTTAGACTTTCTGCACTTCTAATTCAGTAATTGTAAGGCTACTTAGCATAGACGTTTGCTTCAACAAAATATGCCGACCTCAGCAGAGCTTCCCAGTGACTGAGAAAGTTTCCTCCTAAAACCGTAATAAAGTGCCTAATGCTCTCTCTCTCTCTTTTTTATTTTTTATTTTTAAGATTTTATTGGGGAAGGGGAACAGGACTTTATTGGGAAACAGTGTGTACTTTCGGGACTTTTCCAAGTCAAGTTATTGTCCTTTCAGTCTTAGTTGTGGAGGGCGCAGCTCAGCTCCAGGTCCAGTTGTCGCCATCAGTTGCAGCGGGCGCAGCCCACCATCCCTTGGAGGGAATCGAGGAGTCGAACTGTGTTTGAGAGCCCGCGCTCCAACCAACTGGGCCCTCCGGCAGTGGTCCATGTGGGAATCAAACCAGCAGCCTTCAGCGTTAGGAGCATGGAGCTCCAACCGGCCTGAGCCACCGGGCCAGCCCCACCAATGCTCTCTTATTAAGTACACTCAGCTCAAAGCCAGAAAAGGAATGGGCAGCCTGTAAGACACGAAGGCCTTTACCAAAGCTCCTACACTTTATTCCAAGTGAGTCTGTTTCTCTTATTTCAGACTATTTGAAAAGGTTTAGTTGTGCATCTTACAGCCCACAACTGTTCAACAAATACTTAATGTACGTTAAAGACTCAGACCATAGCCAGGCTGCTATAGATGACACAAACAGAAAAAGGGGGAATGGTGAACTTCCTGTCTTCAGGAGCTCACTGTGCAGAGAACACGATATGCCAAATACTCAAGTCACTGTATTAGGAAACAGAGAAAAAGAAATGCCACAGAGTACACATACGTAAAATGATAGGGGTCAAAAGAAGAGAGGAATTCATCCAGTTGGGCAAATGGAAGGCTTCACAGAAGAGGTGTTACTTTGGCTTGAAAGATGGTGTCATGCAGGGTGACAGGCGGGGTCTCTTCTGGGGTCTCTAGTCCCACTCCCCATATAAAAACCAGGATATGGCGAGGCCAAAAAGGAACACCCACGGAGCCATACATAGGGGAGTCACACCACTATAGTCTCATTGGTGGCTGGGTTGGAGACACAGGAAGCAGTGACCATATGATGTGCAACCTGCCGTCCACTTTTCTGCCAACCAACCAACTCCATTGCTTGCTAACTGCAATCCGCTCTTGCCAGCTCAGACACCACCTTCTTGCTAGCCCCCATTTGCTGCTAGCGTAGCCACAGGAGTTATATTAGTGGCCAATGGCTCACTGGTTACAGCTGACGGCCAACTAGCCACAGCTGATGGCCATCCAATCACAGTTGATGGCCATTTACTACCTGAGCCGGCACCTTTCCATGTGAGGCCGAGAGCCTGGAAGCTGCTTTCTGGGGCTGTGTCCCCACAATATATATATTATATATATAAATGATATACATTATACATATATATGATATATATTATATATATAATATATATTATATATTATTATATGTTATTATATATTATTGTAATATACATTATATATTATTGTAATATATATTATATAATATATATTATATATATAATAATATGTAATATATATATATATATATATTACATTGGCCAGAATGTGGATTTATGGCCACCTGTCTGAAAGGGAAGTCTTCATTCTGGGCAGCGATGTGCCCAGCTAAAACCTGACAAAGAAGAGGATAAATAACCAATTAGTGTATGTACCACAAGTGCCCTTTGACATCCAGAAAACCCCGCACTTTGAATTTGCAAGTTGTCATCATCTGCGGACTGGTTTCCTGTAGATCGGGCTTCTACCCTGGTCCAATCAGCTGTGAACAAGAAGAGGGCATGGGGGCAGGGCTTTGGGACGGGTGGACTCCTCTTTCAGAGACTGTGAGCAGGAGCAGAGGCTGAGAAAGGAGCCTGGGCAGAGCAAACCGACTGACTTGTCAAGTACAATAGGCTATAGATACATTGCAGAGGGTGATAAACGCTATTATGGAAAAATCACAACCAATTCAATTCAGCAGGCTGTGGAAACTGCCAGAAGTTTGTTTTAGCAAGGAAATGGTGTGAATGGAACTCTATTGAACAAGGTTGTCCTTGCCGTGGTGTGTTGGCTGATTTGGAATACGGTGAGATGGAGAACTAAAAGTCCCCTTGAACAACCTCTGCATTAGGCTAGGTGAGATTGAACTTGACATTGAGCAGAAGTTTAGAAACCTGGGAGAACTCTTAAAGCTAGGTAGGCAATTATAGCAATAAGAAGGAGTAGCTGATGGAATAATGGCAAAAGAGAAGTAAGAAAATTTGTAAAGAGTAGGATTACAAATCAAAAACCGTGATAGTTTCCTGTAGTGTAAGTGACATTTAATACAGGTGTGACTGTGTTATATACCACCATATAATATTGTATAGTCATAATGATACTCCTGTTCTTTAAAAAATATTCACAATACCATGTTTCAGAAAGCAATAAAGTTTGTTATACAGTATATAAAATACTTTTATATAAGTAGAATATTTTGTGTTCATTTGAGAGGTAAGCTTAGGTACCTGGAATATTCTCTTATACAAAACATCTTATTCCCCAAATAATAATGAGTCTCACTATCCCTGAAACAAACAAGTCAAATGCGTATTATAGCACAGCACTTAAATGTGCAGATTCCTTTGACCCTGCTGACCAAGTAGGAAACATGGCTCCTAGAAACGCAAGTTCAGCATCTAAAACCTCAGCTCAATAATGTATAAACCCATTCAAAAAAAAGATGGGCCTCTTATTTATTGTAGAAATGCAGCTAAATAATACATGAGGCCTTCATATGATGCAAAACACTTGACAGCATCCTAGGTGATCACACCAATAGGAAGGGGTGAATGTTCAATTGATAAGCTAGAGTTTACATGACTCTTGTCACGCGGGGCAGCCTGCGGGGTCTCAGCTCCCGCTCCCCACACAAGAACACAGGACATGGTGAGGCCAAAAAGGAACACCCACGGAGCCATAGGTAGGGGAGTCATACCACTATAGCAGGGGTGTCCAAACGTTTTTCAACGTTTTTTACCAAGGGCCATATGCGGAAAAATACACAAACAGCCAGGCCACTCACTCAAGGTGAAGTACGTATTGCCTCACCTGGTTTATTTAAGTAAACTAAGTAAATTTTTGGAATTTGTTGCGGGCCAATTAACAATGGATTGCGGGCCGCAGTTGGCCCGCAGGCCGCAGTTTGGACACCCCTGCACTATAGTCTCACTGGAGGCTGGGTTCACACAACGTGCAACCTGCTGTCTGCTTTTCTGCCAACTGGACGACTCTGACTTCCCTCGACTCTCCTCCACTCCACTCCCCAACGTAGCCGCAGCAGTTATATTAGTGGCCAATGGCTCAAGGGTTACCGCTGACGGCCAACTAGCCACAGCTGACGGCCATCTACTACCCGAGCCAGCACTCCTCCACATGAGGCCGAGAGCCTGGAAACTGCTCTCTGGGTCTCTGTCCCCACAACTCTCTTTCAAAAGAACTATTTTCGTAACAGGTTAGTTCTTGAACAGAAAATGTGGGGTAACACAATGAGAAGAGCATAAAGGACATATACAGAAATCTGTGGCCATCTTTTTCACTTACACAGAAATGTAAAAAAAAAAAGGGTTCTGCCCAGTATTATACTCTAAATTTTGAAAAATACACATATGGAAACTTAAGAGGGACCTCTTTGGTAATTTTGAATAACAAATGGGAAAATCTATGCTAGAATCGTTGAAAGTAAACCACACAAAAGAAGCTTCTAGAAATTTGAGCCCCTTCATGGGGGATTTTTTTTTTTTTTCAACATCTCTCACAGCTTATTTTTGACTTAGCCAAGCAGGGAGTCTATTTTAAAGTTCCCAATTTGAAAATCATGAAAGCTTTATAAACTCACCCACCTGCACCTCTTTTAAGGAGCACAGTCCTTTATTCTCTAAAGGATGAAAACCTCTAGCCTATAAAAACTTTGTTAAGCTGTCACTATCAATAGGGCTAAAAAAAAATAATAATAATGGCTGACAAAGAAGAAACAAATTGCATCTTCGAAGAAGTTTTCTAGAAGCTCTTGTTAAAAGCTATAACCTCTGATGTTAACTAAATTTAACCCATTCTGACCCTCGCGGTGGCCCTTGACCTTTTCTTTCTTCTGTTTCCTGTGGCTGCTGGAGAAGACTGGCCCAGTCCTTGGAAAAGCCTTCTCTGTGGCACACAAAGGCCCAGCCTTCCTGCTACCCCGAATCGACCGAGGGGTCAGCACCTGTACAGAGGAGCAGGTGACAGTGGACGGCCTGCCTCCTAGAGCAAGTTGTTGGGATGTCTACTCGTCAACAATCCCACTGCCGTTTCAGGCATTCAAGCCACTGAAGTTCAGGTTTTCTTTGTGAATGCAGACTTTAAACAAATTAATCTATTGCTGTTCAACTGACTGTAAAATTAGTAGATTTACTGTTGCAAAAAAAGAGAAAGAAATAAAACTAAGAGCCTTCACTTCCACTTTGGTAAGGTCACAGATGCATCCTAGGCTGCCAACAAAACAGCCTTTAAAATCTTTGCAGCAACTTTCGGGGGATGGGGAGAAAGCAGTCAAACAATGAGTGAAACATACAGTGAAAAGTCTTCCCTACAGTAAGCTTGTAAAACTCCACATTTGAGGAACTTTCCGAAATGGAATAATTTGCTTTAATTTCATTTCTCTCAAAAACAGAAAATAGTGAAAGTACAAACTTGTTTTATCACTAACACTATATTTTGCTGTCAGACCTGCCTTCCTTAAATATCCTTGTGACTCAAAGATCTCATATGGGTGTTTAAAAACATTATGGGATCTTATTTAAAATGTAAAATGCTGATAACTCGGTCTTCTTTTGCTTTGATTAACCCCATAGTAAACACTGTACATTTTGTAAGGTTTCCATTACTAGCTTTTTTTTTTTGAAAGAGTAGTTTATTAGAAGACATTTACTAGCTTTTTCTATTTTTGCATGATGTCCAAGCAAAATGGAATGGCAATTTGATGGCAATGGAAATTATTCTCATTAAGAGTTTCAAAATGACCAAAGTTAACTGAATCACCCCAAAACTCAATACCTTTGAAATGGAAACACATGGCTCTACTGTTTTTTCAAAGGAGACTTTTGAACCTCTTTTCTGCTTCATTCAGTTGCTCCAGACTTTTCACAGATAAGTGCTCTTTCATCTTCATGTATACTTTTATTTAGCAGACATAAAGCTTCTTTTAAAATTCATTACAATACGTCCTTCATTTTAGATCAATTTAGTTTGCTCATTCACAACCACCACATATTAATAATTGGTGCCATCCCTTTTGGGCAAGATAAATGATTAATCGTGAGTCTCCTGTGATGGGAAATCTTACACATCATAAATTTATTCTGAATCTAAGAATAGTTTGAGAGTTCATGCAGGGTTTTAACACAGATGTGGTCACCACTTGTTCTCCGGCTCTTCTGCAGAAGAGGCATTAAGTAGCCACATGATGGTCTAGGTTACATAAAGGAAAACACTCCCTAGGTCCTTACAAACACTCAAATGAGCTAAATCTCCTTGCCTGGAGTTTTCTTTCTTTCTTTTTTTTTTTTAAAGCAGATAGATGCTTGGGATTGGAATGAATGAATGAGTTCTGCCTGAGGATAGAGACTCAGTAAGAAGGCTTGTAGCTTTCAGATGTTATGAGAACAGACACACAGTACTGGGCTGAGAGTGATTCAGGTTTTTAATGAGTGACCTCACACTCAAAGCCCCTGCACACCTTGCTGTCTATCCCTTTGAACAAGCTTCTAAACACGCACTCAGGAGAGTGTGGACCTTCCCTTATTAAACTGGCACTTAGGAGAAAGTTGCTGCCATTTAAGACAAGTGCTCTCAGCTAGATTTAGTTGGTACTACACAGGATCTTACACATAATAGACTTCAGTTCCCACTTTAGCAAAATTACCCTGATACGAGCTTACCATCGAATGGAGGAGGGGGTATATAAACTAACTATTATCCATTAACAACTATGTAAGAATATGCTTAATATTTGAACCCATACACACTTTGCCACATCAACTTAACTTCAAAATAAGCGCAGGATTTTGACTATTTTAAGATTGGTCTCTTACAGTTATTGTGGCGTCACAAAGACACAGCCTAATGTGTTAATAACTTTTCCAAGAAATCACCCATAGGATACTTTGTGGAACACATACATTGAACCTCAGTGGCCTCGGGCTAAGCAACTGTGTCTCCCACGCCTCCCTGTTTCAAAGGTTCCCTCCATGCCAGTGGAGAGAGGGGGTACTTTGAAAGCTAACAGGCAAGGAGAGGGACAGAATATAGCCTTTAATCCGTTATCAGAGCAAAACACCAATATATACATTGTGAGAGAAAATGTGTTCTGGGACCAACCATGGATGTTCACGTGGAAATTACTCTGTGGTAGAAGTTTTAGAGTTACCAGGATTTGAGTATTATTGAGTTTGGGTTTTTGTTTGTTTTTTGTAAATCATGGATAGAAGCAGTAGCAATTGAAAAGCTCCATACACTTCTGAGAGTCATATTCTATACACCTATGAAATCAGACAGTTTACAGAGAATTTATGGCATAGTTAATACCGTGTTTCCCCAAAAATATGACGTAGCCGGACCATCAACTCTAATGCATCTTTTGGAGCAAAAATTAATATAAGACCCGGTATTTATATTATGTTATATTATATTATGACCCAGTCTTATATTATAGTAAAATAAGACTGGGTCTTATACTAATTTTTGTTCCAAAGGATGCATTAGAGTTGATTGTCTGGCTAGGTCTTATTTTCGGGGAAACACGGTATTACTTCCCCAAACCCAGAAGTGTGCCTTAGCAAGTAGAGGCCATAAGTACGGGAAGGGGTCCTGGAAGAGCCAGTGGCTGGCTTTACTATCTTTACTCAAGGGTCTTCAAAGTAAGGCTCTCAATGACTCTAAAAATTACCATGTCTCATTGCAGCTGATCTGAGTTCAAGAGATGAAAAAAAATAAACCGCTTTTATGTGAGGACATGTCTCTTAACACCCACCCTTTTCTGCTCATCTCCGTGCAGGAACATTTAAAGCACTTCCTTTTGTTGAGACATCCGACAGTGGCAGTCTAGAAAACTTTGCAAGTCATTTCCTCTGGACACATATGCTTTCAAAGAGGGGGCTACAAAAGGGATGCTGGCAAGTGGCTCCAGTAACCAGGGATTACTTGGTGTGGGTTCATTCGAATCATAATCTTCCCAAATTGCAAGTCCTTAGTTTGGGTATTATACTCAAGTAATGTTACACGTGTCACTTACAATCTTCACAGATTTGTACCCCACTGTTTCGCTCAGGACTTTGGGGGCGTAAAGAACACTTTGCAGCAAGAGCACCAACTCCGGCCCCAGACTGCCTGGGTGTTTTATTCTTGATTCTGCTGCCAGCTGTGTGACCCTGGGCAAATTTCTTCTTTACGCTTCAGTTCCTTCTCCTGTGAAATGGGGTAATAAGGGTGTCCTGAAAAAGAAACGACTGGATAGAAGGGCTTACAACCGTGCCTGGCGGATGCACAGGTAAATGCCAGAGGTGTGGGCACCCCTGAGAACCTCACATTTCCAGGGGATTATGCTAGTCCCTCTCGCCTCGTGTCTCCACTAAGCAAACTTGTGTCTTGGTATTAAGAAATAACTTGGGTGGAGTAAAATGAATCTTCAATTCGTGTTTAACTTGGAAACGGCCAACAGGCAAATACTACCCTTGGACTCTGGGTCACAGAAATGACCTGTTTCTGGGTTTACGTCCCTATTTCAACAAATACTGTGTCTCATGTGACAGACCTGGGACTTGATGAGGAAACTTAGACTTGGTGTTGTTTTCCTCAATGATTTAAAGCTAAACTAGTTTCCTCATCTGTAATGAAAGGAAACCTGATTTGAGGTATTTAATGAGAATAAATGAAACAAGGTGTTCCGCGGGACTACAAGTATCCAATAAATGTAATTTCCTGTCATATGATAAATGAAAGTATTCTCTGATGACTAAGTCACGACTGGAGATTCTCACTCTGCCAGAGGAGCTTCCGATGAAAAGGAGCTGAGAGGGGCAGGAGGTTGACACCAAGAGCGCGACGGAGGGGACAGCGGTCGCAGCCTCGGAAACCAGGGGCAGGCCCCGAAAGGCAGACGGGGGAGAAACCAGAGCCCTGGGCTGCACCCGAGGTTGGGAGCTGCTCTACTGAGCTCTCCGCTTCTCATAACCGCTGACCTGTCGGGAGCCCTTCAATTCCATGTCCTGACTGGTCCCCGTCCCGCCCCATCTCCGTCCTGTCTCCGGTGATGCAGCTCCGACGGCCCGGGGAACCAAGGGAAACCTTTGACTTCCCGAGTCTGTTTGCTCGCCTGCAACACAGGGGCAGTACTCCCGACTCAAAATAATTAGGAAGGCGTTTATGACATATTTTATTAAATACAAATGACGTTCCTGAAAGTTCTTTATAAGCCCTAGTGGGAATGTAGCCATAGTGAGGTTGGAGTCAACGTAAGGTAACGAGGGGAAGGGAAGCTCTAATTGCCACACAAACTTGGCACACCGGTCTTCATCGCATCTCGGGAGACACAGGAGCCAGGTGAGTAGCTATTTCTCGGCAGGAACAGCTCCTCACCCTCTGCACTTTTTTCTTTTTTGTCGGAGGGATTTATCTGGTGAGCCGCTAGGCGCTCTTCCCCAGGTCACCTTTCCTTTAAAAGAGGCGGGCCGAAGCCCCGCCCACTACGGAGAGCGAAGGGGTCTAGTCGCGGAGCCCATTTACTGCTCCCTCAGCCAGACCTTACCAAGTGCCGTCCCGTACGGGAAAGCTAAAGGCGTGGGACACTGCGCGGGTGAGGGGACCTGCCGTGGGAGGACGTGGTCATAGGAACGTGCCTGCGGAGGAGGCGGCACTGCGTTCCGCCGCATCCCTGGAAGGTCAGTGCCACCCATGCTGCCGGGCGGAGCGCGGAGAGGCCCCGCAGGCCCTGCCCTGGGGTCGGGGATTCGGCCGGGCTGTAAAACCGTCTTCGGGCCCAGGCTGCTGCTCGGGCATCCGGGAGCCGTAGGACCCAGACCCGGTGCTTGTCCTTCAGTCCCTTGGACGGCCCACCCCGCCATTCCGGTGCACGTACGCGGCCGTGCACACGCACACCGTACGTCCCTACGCCCCTTCTCGGGGTGGGCGTGGCCACCGCTGCAGGTGACCGGCTCCGTCCTTCTGGGGAGCGTTGCGGGGCTCTGGACCTGTGCTGTGCGCCTGGGCAGGAAAGGCTGGCCAAGCAAAAACTGCGGGAGGACCCACAGGGGGGAATGTTGAGAAGTGACTGGGATGCCTATTGTCCCCCATTTATCACTTAGGAGGCTCAGCAGCATAAGACTCCTGGAAGAAGTTTTTACTGAAAAGCTGCGGTTTCAAGTACACGTTATAAAAGGCCTCAGTCTAAGAAAGTAGAGAGTGGAGGAAAATCAACTACTATTTATTGTGCAAGACACAGTACAGTAAAGGATAAATCAGATCTGTCCCTGCTTCATAGAACTTACTGTCTAGTGAAGGAGAGAAACTACTAAGATAATCACTAAATTATAATGGTGGTAAATGCTATAAGGGAAAATTAAACTATACTGCGGGAGCACTTAATGTTGAGCTCATGGAACAGGTGGGAGCGGAGTGAGTAGGGGGAGATCTGGCTAAGTCTGGGAGGTAATCAGAATGCCCTGAGAAACATCGCACTAGGCAGTGATCTGAGGTTTCCTAAACCTGGGGAAAGCATTTGCAGAATCAACAGCCAGTATGGTTTAGGCAAAAGGGAGTTGGTATAGGAGGACGCTGGAGAGGGGGAAGGAAGGGCCTTTTGGCCTAGAGAGGGGCAGTGTTGAGGTGGGGAGGGTTCTGGGTATGGTGACGGCAGTGCAGAGGGGAGAGCTGAGTGCCGAGTTCAAGTGTGCTCTCAGAGCTCAGTCAGGAGACTGGAGGGAATCCAAACAAGAGATGGATGGGATCTTAAACGAGGGTGGTGGCAATAGATACGGAGAGAAGTGGATGGATTTGAGTGGTATTAGGAAGTAAAACTGATGAGACTTGGGGTTGGGTTAGCTATGAGTGAGGCAGAGTGGAAGTGGAAAAGACCACATATGGCTCTGAATGGACCAGAATGCTGGGCACTGAGGGAGTTCTGGAAGACAAGATGACCATTTGGAAGATTTATGGGGATAAATCCAACTTGTGATATTGAGTCTTTGGTTCTGGACTTAAAAGCTTTTTAAGAAACCTTTCCTGGGTGATTATTAGGTTATTTTAATAAAATAACTAAAAAATAAAACAAAAATTTATATCTAAAAAAATGGTTAATTGGCCAAAGGTGCTATTGTCTTTTTCCAGTGTTGTAAATCAGTGTTTTTTAGCTTTTGAACAGCCAACACTGGTGTGGAGAATATTTCGTGCTCCTTACAGAAGAGCAAAACCAGAACCAAGGGACAGGGACATAAAGGCTTGGTGACCACAGTGCAGTCCTCTGGGACTGAGGCTGCACGACCTGGGCTGGAAGGGGGCCGCTGGGACAATTTTCAGGTCTGCAGACAGAAGCAAGGACTTTGTGAAACTCCTTTGGAAAGTGAGAGAATTTTAAAGTCATAGGAATTGGCAAAATTAATTTCACAAATACTTAAACCGCTAGAATCTATGTTACTTTGATTCAACCTCCCTGGAAAGAATAGATGTCAAGGTGAGCTTGTGAATGTCAGCTATATAAGAAAGAAAAGCAGTGAGGAAACAAATAATAGAAGTTATTTTCACTCCTCAGTCTGCATAGTTTCAAAATACATGTAAGCAATTTCATTTCTTACAGGATGGGACCCACCCCTCGTGATTATATCTACTGAACCTTGTATTCCTTGGAATCCGGAAGGTACGTTTGGAGGCAGGACCAGGTTCAGGTTAACCTGCTGTCAGGACTGCTTCACAGAACGCTCCTCCACGAGCCGGGTCACACGAGGACCCGTGCACTGGGATGTCGGTTATCCAGCATCTGGATGCTGAGTCTGACCCCTGGTTCTGAGGGTGATGGCCAGAGTGTGTTTTTCCTGTTTCAGTTGGGAGGTCATCTTTGGGTCACCCTTTGGCCTCACTTAAGTACCTTGTTTCTTCATCAGCTTTTCACCTAATGCTTTTTGTATCTATCCTCG
Organism: Rhinolophus ferrumequinum; assembly: GCF_004115265.2. Taxonomy (NCBI): domain Eukaryota; kingdom Metazoa; phylum Chordata; class Mammalia; order Chiroptera; family Rhinolophidae; genus Rhinolophus; species Rhinolophus ferrumequinum. Next base: position 99,508,687 of record NC_046287.1, on the reverse strand, counting down.
CCTGAATCAGGGATTTGATTGGAGGTGGCAGAGTGGCGATTTTTTAATTACTTTTACTGTTCTTCTCTATTTGTTAGCTGGCATTCTCTGAAGAAGAGCTTTTCTTCATCAGCTGGGGATGATTCCAGTTCTTCCTAAAAAGGTAGGATAAATGCTTAGTTCTTCTTTAATTACCAATTTTCAAAGTAAGGAGTCAGGACAACAGTCATGTGTAGTTGTGGCAAATTATCTCTTTTTTATAGATTTTTGCATATTCAGTGTGTTGAAATGAATTTTAGTCATTAATGTTTAAATTATCACATTTGGCCAGTAGGAGGCCCTTCGTGTTACCAACTGTAAGTGAAATGTACACAAAATTATAACACTTCGGGGAAAAATGAAAACGTGGTATCTGATGATACAAAGGAATGATTATTAATTGGGATAATGTTATTGTGGTTATTAAAAAAAATAGAAGCGTCCATACTCTTGGAAGTGACATACTGACATATTCTGATGAGATAAGCTGTCCTTTGAAGTAGTTCATGGCTGGGTGGGGGCAGGAATAGTTGAGGGGTAGAGATGAAGCAAGCACAGTCACGTGCTGCTAATTATTAGGGTGCTGAGTGACGCGTGCGTAAGGCCTTATTACACTGTTCTTTCTGTACAGGTTGGAAAATTTCCCTAATATAAAAGCTTGTAATTATTTAAATTTATGTGGCTATTGTGCTTCAAATTTAATAACAGAGTTTTTTTTCCTTAATTTTGTATTTATAATTTTATCTAGGAAAAGCTTATTTTAAACAAGCATGCACATCTTCAACCTGGCTGCTTAAAAGCCAGAATTTAACTAGTATTGAAGCTTAATTGTTGTGTAAGGCAAGAAAATGTAAAGCTTTTTAAAATTTGAATAATGATAAAGACCTTCATAAAAAAACTTAGAACAATATTTTTTCACTTTATCTTTTTCTCTTGGGAAGTGCTTTTAAAGTTTAAAAATATTCTACATCATTTTTCTGAAATATTTTGCAAATAAATGCAATTTATTTATTAGTATAAAAATATTTCCTCCTTTTAAAAAGTTTTGAGAAATAATAATTATTTAGGAAGAATAGGAAAAAAGATCAGTATATCTTCAGCCTCTAATAACCAGGATTTCTATAAATTGCATCTTTTTCCTATGCCTAGTTTATATGCTTACTTGTTCTTAAAAGTCCTACATTTTGAAATATTTTCCATTTTTATATGTTGATAATTCATTACACAGGGCACATTAGCTTTCATCTGTAACTGGTAGTTTCATCCTAACTCAGTGAAATATGGGATTTGATGCTCCTGCTACTTTTCTGATGCTAAATGGGGAAAAAAAATGTTTTCTCTGGTGTCCGTTTCTGCTTTTTTGGTTTGGGGGGCTTCCTCCACCAACAAATACCTGGCTTTTGTGTTAAACAGTAAGCATCTCAGCTATTTAAAATGCAGTTTGCCCCACCTTAAAGCCTTTACAACATCTACAGCTGGAATTCCCAGCCAGTTAAGGACCAGTCAGTTCATCTCGCTCACTGTTGATGAAGCATCTGGCCATCGATGTCACTGAGGTCGGTAGACCTCTGACAGCTGGCAACGTGAAGAGTGCAGCCGACCAGCGTTGGCGTGGTTGGTGGATCATGCACATCTGAAGTCCTGGAGGTTAGATACCAGCAGACACTGCCATCCCTCCTGGCAGGTCCCCTTGGCTTATCCATCCATTCAGCGTACTGAGCCAAGTTCAGGTACCAGTGCTAGAAACACAGCAGTGAACAGAATGGACAGGTTACATTTTTGCCTTGCAGCTTACATTCTAGTGAGGAGAGATTATAAACTTAGGTATAAATAATTCTGTGCTATGTCCAGCAGTGAATTTTGTTAAAAGGCCAGGTCATGGGTTTGAAAGTGATGGGGTGCCATTGTAGAAAGAGTGGGCAGAGAAGGCTTCACGGACCTGACGTAAAGGAACTGTGCACTGTGAAGGAAAGAACTCGGGGGCACAAGGGCCCGGGGGGTGGGAGGGCGCTCCACTGTGTACAAGGACAGCAGGGGGCCAGCAAGGCTGCAACTGCAAGCCAGAGGAAGGAGTCAGTGCAACGGGCAGAGGAAGGTGGGGGCCGGGTCATGGAGGGCACCACAGGTCCCTGCGTGGGTTTGGCTTTTGCCCTGAGAGGGGAGCCAGTGGAGGGACATGGTATGACTTACACATTTTAAAAGGATCGCTCTGTGGCCGTGTGGGTGATAAATTACAGGGCGGCTAGGGCAGGGAGACCAGTCAGGAGGTCCCTACTGCAATCCAGGGAGAGAGGATGGAATTTTTGGAGCAGGGTGGTAGCAATGGAGAAGGTGGGAAGCGACTGCATCCTGGGTGTATTTTAAAGGTTGAACAAGACTTGCTGATGAATTGCTGAGAGAAAAAGAAGAGTCAAGGATAACTTTGTCATTTTGGCCTGACCATATGGAAAGATGTATTGTCACTGTATGAGCCAGGGGAGCCTGAGGGAGGAGCGTGTCGGGGGAAGATGGAGAATTCAGGTTTGGACACGTTAGGGTGACTGCCGGGTATCTGCCGTAGGTCGAGGTGTTGGGTAGGCAGTTAACTACACGTTTGGAATTCATGGGAGATGTTGAGTCAAAGCAGTAAATGTGGGTGTTATCAAGCTAGATAAGGAGGGAAGAGAGAATATGCATGTCCCGTCACTTTCTTTTCAATTTGTGTTTTTTTTTTCCATATCACTGTCAACAAGGGGCCTGAGTGGTGGTGGCAGATCCGAACAGTGGGTTGACACGTCAAAGCTCGGGAGCAGAGGGAATTTCCAGGTCTAACAAACAGCCCAGGGGATGTGCATGCAGTTGACCCCAGGCACGTTCTGTGAGAAGCACGACTCACTTACAGCACCTCACTCATCCTTTCCTCTTTCATCTTTGGCGGCACACCTCTGAGTTCTTGATGCTCTAGTGTTTTGTCAGCAAACCCTAGATTAGCCCATGAATGGGTCCTCTCATCCCTCCTTCACCTGCGCTTCTAAGCTTTACTTAACATGTGAATGGAAGGAGAGAGACACTTACTAAGGCAGATTAGCAACTAAAAAACAAAACCATTTATGAGGGCAGCACTCACAACTAGAGGAAAACTAGTGTCGCCATCTGTGCCTAATGCTTCGGTAACATTTGGTAGGAATGCCTTACTTACCTTGCGAGGAAGCTTTCTAGTTTGCGGTCAGCACTTTGATTAATGTCAGGGTATTTCCTTTCCGATAGTCACACCTAGTTCTTCCATTGGGTCAGCTTTCTTCATGGAGAGAGTTCCCTTCCCGAATGGTGCTCTAATATTTTGTGTACCATCAGATATACTGATAAATTATCAAGTTTATGAATGGCTGTTTATGAATCACCAAGGATTTTAGACTACATCCTCCTTAATAAACCTTTTGGATGATCTTTGCTTTTGAAGTTGGCACTATAAGATCCATGGGAAACAGAATCAAATGAGATATTTGGGAAAGAAAAAAATGGAAAACCAAAGCACTGTGTAAATGTGGTCTATCTAACAAGAACTTGCAGTGGGTACAGTACCACCATGAGTTAGTGTGACCACGGTCACCTGATGGTCCGTGGTATTGGTATGTTTCCTGTGCACAGATCCGTCACGTTCACAGGTGACAGAGTCCCCACAGCCTCACACAACACCCTCCATGTGCCACAATATCAAACCACAAGAATAAGTGACTGAATTTTCATGAACTTTTCTCTCTCCTTTGTAGGATGGCTGCTCTTTTTCTAAAGACATTAACATTACAAACCATAAAGACTGAGAATCAGTGCATTAGAAGATATATTGGTATATACATCGTGCAAAAGACACAGTTGTCCCTTATTGCTTCTGCCCCAAGACTGTCCCACCTAATTCATGCAAAAGCTTTTAGTACTGAGGACACCCAGGATGCAAGAAAAAAGAGAAAAAAGAACGACACTGGTTTTAGTAACATTGGAAGGAAAATTAGTGAGCGGATCATTCGTGTATTTGATGAGAAGGGCAGTGATTTGGGAAACATGCACCGAGCTGACGTGATTCGACTCATGGACGAGCGAGACCTGCGACTTGTGAAAAGGAACAGCAGCGCGGAGCCTCCAGAGTTCCAGCTCATGACAGGGACGCAGATTCACGAAGAGCGACTGAGACTGAGAGAGAGGGAGAAGACTAGGCCTGCACCTGGTAGGTGGCTCGCTCTCCGCCCGAGTCCTTAGGCCTGCACATCGGCGGCTCACACTGGGTTTTGCCACGGTGCCTTGTGACGGGGAGTGGAAAACTGGAAAATTCAGTTTCACCACTGTTTCCAGCGTTTTTTCATCCCTCCCTTATTTCTATTCCTTTTTCTCCCTTTTCCTTTGTCTCCTGTGTCTATCATCTCTTCCTTTCAACCTGTGTAAAATGAGGGGTAAACACCAAAATGATGGGAGCTCTTCCTGCCCCTTCGTCCTTAGCGGGGTCTCCAAACGCCAGGCAGGCAGAGTAACTGAGGGCTGAGAAGATGCGACCCGGAAGAGATGGAGTCAGGTTCCTGTTCCTGTCTGGGCCATGCACCTACCCTCCGTTTTACCTCATCTCCGAAGTGCAGGTGTTTGGTTAATTACATGGGAGCACTTTCTAAACTAAAGGGTTCACCACAGAGCCGCTCCCATTTTGTTACAATACTGGGAGTGACACTCTTTTACATATTTACCAGTCACCTCACAGGGCTCTTGCCATGTAAACCTTATAGAAGCCCCAATTGGACATTGACGATGTTTGTTTTTCATGATTCCTGCTAAGTGCTGATCATTAAGATTGTTCAGTGGAAAAAGCACTGGGGCAGGGTCAGAAGACTGGCCCCAGGGCTGCCACAGTGAGGCTGTGTGTCTTGAGAAAATCACACCTTGTATGGCTCAGTTTGTAACACCACACTTAACAAGGAAGTTGACCTGAAAACACAAAATTTTCAGAAGAGGCCAACTAGGGTGATAAGGACCCCAAACTATATTACTGAAAAAAATGTTGAACACACTGGAGAAGCTTGGAGGAGTCACTTTACTTTGTCCTGATAGGAAACTAGGACCAACTGGTAGGAAGCAAAGAGGTGTTAATAAAAGAATTCTTCTTTTAAAAAAATTACTTATTTTGGAAATTCAGAGCACAGAGAAATATAGTAAACAACTGTTACCATCCAAAATGAACAAGCATTGTCATTCTTCAGATTTCTTTAAAGAAAATACAGAAAAGTTGAGGTCCTCTGTGCTTTTTGTTCCATCCTCCTTCCCTCCCTAGAGGACCCCGCTTGCTCTTGCAGACGCAGCTGTAGATCCAGTCCATGCTGTTCAACGCGTTACGTAGTCACAAAGTATGTAATAGAATGATTTTCTGTGCATAAATTGTAAATGGCACGCTATTGTTTCCAGGATGTTTCTGTAATAGCTGTGGTTAACTTACTGTAATTACCAGGTGACATTTCATCAGAAGCATATGCCATAGCTTTGTTAGTCCACTTCCATGGCCGTTGTGCTTGTTTCCAGTTTTCATTATTATGAACAATGAGCATGTGTTTCAGTGTCTCCTTGTGTGCGCTCCAGATTCCATGTAGCAAATCGTCAGCAGTGTATGAAATTTCTACATTTTTATGTATCCTCACCCACACTTGGTGCTGTCAGACTCTAATTTTTGTCATGCTGATGGGTGAGAAACCGTATCTTAGTATTTTCATTTGTATTTTCACCATTTGCCTTTCCTCTTCATATTCTTATTTTTTCTTAGGAAATTTCCTATTCATATTTTTTTCTTATATCGATGGTTTATTTTTCTTCCTGATTTATAGGGTTCTTTATTCTGTGTGATGCAAATATCTTAGATTTCTCTCTCGTTTTTCCCTCGTCCTGAGGTCATAAACATATCCTTTCTTCTATTTGTTTTAAAGTTGTATTTTTTTTCACATTTAGATAGTCCATCTGGGAAGATTTTGGTATGGGTTTGAAACCTAACTTCTCTCCCAGTGTAACCTCTCAGTTGTCCCAGTGCCTTTAATGCAGTTTGCTCCTTCCCTGTAAAATTACTTTCTAATCGTCAGGATTGCCAGAGACAGAATGAATGCAGGACGTAGGGAGTTCCCCCTTGTCTGACAGTCTGGATGACCCCACTGGAGCTAGGAGGACATCACAAAAGGATGCGAAGATGAGAAGAGTACTTCCCCAACGCTGATCACATCAGAAAGAAAAATAAGGATAATCAATTTTATCATAACGCTGAATGTGTTCCTTTTAAAAGGACCATTCTATTGGTATTCTTTCATCAAATGATGGTAACAATAAATGGAGGCATTTCATATTTAAATACCCTTGCTTAGAAGGCAAAAATTGGTACCTTTATGTTTGTCTCCCCCATTTAAAAAGTGTTTACTGGTCTGTGAAACTCACGTCGGGAGAGGACCATTAGGGCGCCTGTGGCAACCTAAGAGTTTATGTACATGCGCGGTTTAGGTCTCGTAAGCAGGACAGTGAATAGTCCTAGCACCGAGTCTCACTGTTTCAAACTAGGACCGACTCTGACAAAGGAACTAACTTTTTCTTCAAATATCGGACAACATGATTTGGACACAAAGAGAAAACAGATTCAGCAGTGGATTGAGAAAAAATACAAAGTTCAAATTACCATAAAGAAAGGGAAGAATGTAGAAGAGCCAGAAAATAAAGTGGTAAGTAGAAGCAGGTATGAGTAACGTGTTGTTTTCTGATATGAAATACAACTGTAAAAAATCTGGCAACTGGAAAAGCCAAGAAAAGTGACGTAGTTGTACCCAGTGATGGTCACAGGTTCCCAGTTGGTTTTTCATAATGCAAGCATACTGTAATTACTTTTTCCATTTTAACAAATATGTTGCCCTGTGAAAACATTCTACTTCATAATTTAAAGGCTATCTACGATTCTGTTTTACAAATTGTAGAATATCTAACATTTAAATAGGAAAACTAGAAACTTTACAGATTCTAAAGAAACTTTACAGATAAAGAACTTTACAGATTCTAAAGTTTCTAGTTTTCCTATTTAAATGTTAGATATTCTACAGAAACTTTACAGATTCATTCTTTTTAAAGTTTGTTTCCTCTTTATAAATGCCTGTAAGAAGCATCATGTATAAAGTGAAAGTGTCTTCAGGAAAGTGTGTATGTGTGTTTCTAGTCCCAGGATAAGTTCATGGAACAGCTACGTGGCATTTAGTCAGTAAGTGGTCCTCAGCTGAAAGGCAGCCCGGTCCCGTGGTTTTCAGCTCTAGTTCATGCTGGAATCACTCAGGCCTGGGTCCTCACCCAACTCACCCAGAACCTCTCGAACCAGGTGAATTTTTCTCATCACCCCAAGTGACTGAGTGAGTGTTGGGAAATGCACTGGGCTAACAGTTTGGGGGATAAGCAGGTACTTTGCCAATGCCTGAACCAACTGCTTTATACCTGTTGTTGCAAAAAGGTAGCCTGGGGCCAGCCGTGGCCCTCAGCGCAGCGGCAGAGTAGGGATGTAAAACTAGCAAGCCTTTAGTGCCCTAGTTTAGTTACAGGCGTTTGTAGAACTGCCTGGGCAGCGTACAGGTGTGGAGCTTAACTGGGTATGGAGCGTTTGATTTAGTGAATCACTTAAAATACGAATTCAAGAATGCTGGGGTTTCTGGTTTCTGGAGTATAAACACTAGAAAGACTCAAAGATACGGGTTTTAAATTAATCGTTGGCTGTTTTCCCTTCTTAGGAGGAGATATTTAATCAAATCCTCCAGACTATGCCTGGATTGGCTACCTTCTCATCCAGCCCACAACCTGTTAAAGGAGGAAAAGCTGTATTATGTGTTCTTCGTCCTTTGAGCAAAAAGGAAGAGATTGCATATAGGGAAACTCAAGGGACCCAGAAAGGAGACTCTTTGAACAAAGAAAATGGAAACAGTAGAGAATCAGATGTCCTGCATCAGTGATTTAATAAAGAAAAATGTGCCTCTGAAAGAGACATTCGTCCTTTTTTTGCATTATTATGCTTCGCAGATGCTGCAGTTTTTTACAAATTGGAAGCAAGACCCTCCACCAGCAAAAGCATTACAACTCGCTTTATTGCATATTCGCTTTACTGCGGTGGTCTGGAACCCACGCCAGTATCTCAGGTCTGCCTGTAGCTGAGCTGGCTGGTCTGTCGTCCTGGAAAGAAAGGAGCTGGATGCTTAGCTGAGGGCAAGCGCTGCAACTGTGGAGAGCACCTTGTCCTCTGCGCAGGTCAGCGACATGCCAGCTATCGGCAACGAAAAGCCCTGTTCTTGTTTCCTTTTAGGAGGAATATACCCACTGAGGCGAGAGGCCAAACTCCGTTTTGCACGAGCTCGTTTCACCTTTGGAAATAAGGAAAACAGACCATTGGAATTCAAGCTCAGAACTAGCAGAACTAACTTGACAACAGCTGTACGCCGATAGGTACACAGCACTCCTGTGTAAGAAACTGAAGTCCCTACAGTCGCTTTCACTAGTGGGGCAGACTCGCCGTAAGAAGCTGAACGTATTCTAAATAGATCGCATCTGGCTTAATTAAGCACTCTGTGTTTTACACACAGCAGCTTGCCTAAGTCATCCCAACTTACTTTGAGCTTCATTCTCTTCCTGTCAGGGTCGTGCACGATGGCATGCCTCGAGAGACTCTGCTGCAATGAAGGGAACGGGAACAAAGATATTTAAAACACTGCCATTTGGTGTCTGTTAAGGTGAACACTGAGTTATTTAAATGGTCAGCCTTCTTTCTGTTCCGTTCTCAAGTGACGCGCCCTCTAGGTACCAGGGCTCCTACCAGACAGGATCCTGCCTCACCCTGGACGGCCATCACCGCCCCCTCCCCTGCCCCAGGTTCGGGTTTAGTCTTGACCACTGTGGCTGCTCAGCTGTCCTCAGTAAGAGGGAGGTCAGGAAAACCAGTTCTGAGTGAACTGCGCCCAGCTGAAGGACACTCTTCTAACCGCAGCTGTCAGCAGGGCCAGTCCTGCCGCCCCTCAGTGCTGACGGCCGCCAGCTCCACGTGGTTCCGGTGGCTCGGACCTGCACTCGGCGGCCTCCTCTCTCTTCAGTCTTTACTCACAGTAAGTGCCTGGAAGCGCCAACCAGAGTCCGCAGAGCCGCACAGGCCCCGCCGTTACTGCACACTCCTCACTACTGGCATCACGTGAAGGTCTAGACTAGATTCCCGAGGTTCTGCAGCCCCTCACGCCCCTGTCGCCCACCTCCCTTCTCCATCCCCACACAATGGTCTAAAAGGATGGCTCCCAGGTGACGGCAGTCTAAAAGGACACCCAAATCACCTCCTATGAATAACAAGCACATGGTACCACAGGCCACTGCCACGTAAGAATCACCTGGAGGGTTTGTTACCATGTTTCTGGGCCCCAACCAACTCGCAGTTTCTAATTCAGGAGGTCTAGAATAGGACATATGGATGTGCATTTCTAGCAATTCCCAGGTGATGCCGGGGCCACACTTTGGACCACTTGGCATAGGCAAATCCAGCTGTTCTGTGGACTTGGGTTCAGACCCACGTGGCTGAAGCAAGAGCGGAAGGTCTTGGGGCCCTGCTCAGCCAGCCTTCCCATCGGCAGGCCCTGGGCCACCACCCTGGCATCCACGGCTCCTAGGAACCCAGCTGGGAGGCCAGACCCCTCTGTGAGGGGCAGTACTTACTTTCATCGCAAACGTTTTGCCACAGCCAGCATGTTCACACACAAACGGGCGCCTCTCCTCATGGAAGGAGAGAATGTGGCTCTGGAGATTGAACACAGTGGTGTAGGTCCTCCCACAGCCCTCTCGGGGACACCGACACACAGCCCTTTCTGGGGCATGAGTCTTCATATGCTGCTTCAGGTAATCTTTGCGCTTCAACGTTTTCTGGCACACTTCACATATTGTTTCCTCTGGTGAAACAGACAAAAATGTTAAACCACTTTCCCCAGGTATTACCACACAGAAAACATTAATATTCAAAATATAAGTAACGTATTCAGTGCCGAAAACCTTATGGTTATACATAAGTCAGAAATTTCAGAGGAACTATGAATAAAAGCCATAAAAACTCGTTTTTTATTGTTTGTCAAGTGCTTATATAACATAAAGTCCCCCTTGCTAAGAAGCAGGGATTCCCCAGCTGTCCCCCTGAACACCACTACCTCCCAACATTCTTCGCTTGTCAAAGCCTTTAAAAGTGCTAAGTGTGCACGTTAGCCTAAGAGACCTGGCGAAGCTCTTCCCGAGGTACCTGGGACCTCAGGTATCTGCTCATTTGTCAAAACAGCTGAAGTGCTCAGCACTTCACAAAACAGCCATTATTTTAAATCACACATTTAACATTTCCCTCTTTCAATTACCTCAGTTCTATAGGAGTAAACGTTTATACCAAGCCATTCATGTCGCCTTACCTTTATGGGTTTCTCTTACATGTTTCAGAAGTTCTGTCCATGTTTTTGCCACAAAGGAACATCCTTTTTGACATATGTATCCTATTTAAAAAAAAAAAAAAAAGACTGGTGCATTGCTTTTTGTGAATAGTCAGTATAAACACCAATCATAATCAGAAAGGAAACTTACATGTCTATAGTTTTCCTCCTACCTCCCAAGAATATTCTATTCTGTTAGTCTGAACAGGAAGGAGTGAAAACTAAGGGTGTATTTTACAGTTAAAATACCTTAGCGGACTGGCAGGAAGGCTGCCTTTCCCTCTCCTGCTGGTCTCAGGTGAGCTGGGCAGTGCACATGGACCCCCAGCTGCTTTAATCCCCCCACCTCCACCGCTCACGGCCCCTTGCCCCTCTCTGCTTTTTGCTTGCCTCGTGTTCCTCACCAAGAGTTTAGGTGGTCCTTTGTGCTTGGCAAACCACCAACACTAAACCTCAGCAGTTGTGTGCCCTCCTCCTGGATTCTTCTAGTCTTACCATCATTGAAGTTTCATATGGCTAAAGAGCAGGGTACAGTTAAGGGAGAAAATAAACTAGAAGAACCCAGAGAAAAGCACTATGAATAAGAATGAACACTGTGCAAAGCATCCAATTAAATACCAGATAGAAACTAAAAAGAAGGAGGCTGCCTCTCACTCTCACCTACTAGTCTCGTTTTTTTGTGGGGGGGAGGGGGTTTCCCAGTGTCAGGTGTACAAAACACGTAGTGATTAGACATCTTAGACACAAAGTGATGACCCCAGTAAGTCTATTACACTGTACAGTTATTACATTATTGACTATATTCCCCATACTACGCTTTACAACCCCAGGACTAATCTGTAACTACCAATTTGTACTTCCTAATCCCTTCACCTTTTCCATGCATCCCCCCACCCCCTCCCATCTAGTAACCATCAGTTTGTTCTCTGTATCCATGAGTTTGTTTGCTTTGTTCATTTATTTTGTTCTTTAGATTCCACCTGAGATCATATGGTATTGGTCTGACTTATTTCACTTAACATGACATTCTCTAGATCCATCCATATTGCTGCAAATGGTAAGATTTCATTCTTTTTATGGCAGAGTAATATTCCACTGTATATATGTACCACCTCTTCTGTATCCAGTCATCTACTGGTCGGCACTTAGGTTGCCTACTTGTCCTGGCTATTGTAAATAGCACTGCAGTGAACATAAGGGTGCATATATCTTTTAGAATTAGTGTTTTGGATTTCTTTGGATAAATATGCAGGAGTGGAATTGCTGGGTCATAAGTAGTTCTATTTTTCATTTTTTGTGGAACCTCCACAGTTTTCCAGTGGCCGCACCAATTTACATTCCCACCAGCAGTGCATGAGAGCTCCCTTTTCTCCACATCCTCGCCAATACTTGTTTGTTGATTTATTGATAGTCATTCTGACAGGAGTGAGGTGATATAATTGTGGTTTTTATTTGCATTTCTCTGTTGATTAGTCACACTGAGCATCTTGTCATGTTTATTGGCCATCTGTATGTCCTCTGGAGAAATGTCTATTCAGGTCCTCTGTCCATTTGTTAATTGGATTGTTTGGTTTTTTGGTATTGTATGAGTGCTTCATAAATTTTGGATATTAACCTCTTAACAGATGTACCATTGGTGAACATCCTCTCCCATTCAGTAGAATGTCTTTTCGTTTTTTTGATGGTTGCCTTTGCAGTGAAAAAAACTTTCTAGTCTGATATAGTCCCATTTGTTTATTTCTTTGTTTCCCTTGCCCAAGGACATGTATCAGTAACAATATTACTTAGGGCAATGTCTGCGAGTTTAATGCCTGTGTTTTCTTCTAGCAGTTTTATGGTTTCAGGTCTTACATTTAAGTCCTCAATCCATTCTGAGTTTAGTCTTGTGTATGGCGTACAAAGGTGGTCCAGTTTTCCCAGCACCATTTATGGAATAGACTGGTTTTACTTCGTTGTATTTTCTTGCTTCCTTTGTCATAGACTAAATGACCATATACGCGAGGGTTTGTTTCTGGGCTCTCTATTCTGTTCCATTGATCTATGTGACTGTTTTTATGCCAATAACCATGCTGTTTTGATTACTATGGTCTCGTAGTATAGTTTGATATCAGGTAGCATGATGCCTCCAGCTTTGTTCTTTCTCGGGATTGCCGTGGCTATTTGGGGTCTTTTATGGTTCCATATAAATTTTAGGATTATTTGTTTTCAATCTGTGAAGAATGCCATTGGCATTTTAATAGAGATTGCACTGAATCTATAGATTGCTTTGGGTAGTATGGATACATTAACTATACTAATTCTTCATATGAGCATAGTATATGCCTCCATTTATTTCTGTCTTCTTTAATTTCTCTTCAGTGTCTTAAAATTTTTTGAGTACAGCTCTTTTACTTCTTTGATTATTTATTCCGAAAGTGTTTTGTTTTGTTTTGTTTCATGCAATTGCAAATTGGATTGTTTTCTTAATTTCTCTTTCTGATATTTCATTACTGGTATATAAAAATGCAACCGATTTCTGAATATTACTTTTGTATCCTGCTTCTTTACTAAGTTTATTTATCAGTTCTAATAGTTTTTTGTTTGTTTTTTATTTAGTTCTAATATTTTTTTGGTGGAATCTAGTCTCATTTAAAAAAAAAATCCCATAAGTTCTAGGGCTTGGGAAATTGGAATATAGATATCAAAAATCCTTCATGGAAACATAATAGAGTCAAGTAGTTTAATCAAGTGTTTTTGGGGAAAAAAATTTACAATCTGATTGCTCTGAAAACCGCAAACTATTATCTAAGCCCTCTGAACGTTCACAAGGCAAGTTGGCAGAGGCAGTAAGTAGAGGAAGTTAAAGCGATTAGGAAGAAGCAGGGTCTTGGCTGGAGTGCCGGCACTGACAAGAGGTCACGGAGTAAGCGGGCACTTGTCGTGAACAACGAAACATTAACTCTGAATGACAATGACAGTGAAGAACAGATGCGACACACAGAGCCTCTTTGGTCAAGAGTATAAAACATGAATGGTGCCCCCACCTGGTTCCAAGTTTCTCAGTAAGACCACAAATCAAGCAGAAAGCACCCAGAAGTCAAAGAATTAAACACACACGCCCTGTTGTTGGCATTAGTCAAAGTACACACACAAAGCTCAGCCTGTACGCACCCTCGTGGACCTTCCCGTGCCGTTTCAGCCTGCTGGGTGAAGCAAAGTGTTTTCCACAGCCTTCATGGGTGCACCTGGTTAACGAGACACCAACTGTCAGCCCATCCACTTTCACAGAGAGCGCCACTCAGGGTATATAGGACTTCTCCCCAAAAATAAGCCCTAGCATGATTTTTCAGGAGGACATCCCCTGAACATAAGCCCTAATGTGTCTTTTGGAGCAAAACTTAATATAAGACCCGGTCTTCTTTTCAGGGAAACACGGTAGTTCTCCTACCAAAGTCTCCTCTTCCCACAACCAAACCAGTCATATAAAAATGGAATTTAAAACTCAGACCTAATCACAGGTGAAATTCAAGTTACTTGACCAGCTTTGGGTAAAACAGAGAAAAAAGTCTCATTACATTTTTTTTTTTTTTTTTTTTGCTTATGTGATCAAATTAAACACAGTTTTCATCTTTATACTTCTGAAAATATACTGTTTTCATGGCTACAAACAGATGGCTCCGGTAAACTCCTAAACCATTCCGCATGGTTCATGTATAGTTTTTCTAATGATGCCATGCTGGGATGGCGTGAAGGGAACACAGCAGCAGACACACCAGCCAGCCTCTGGTGAGCAATGAAAAGTACGTGCCACCTCTGTGCTAATGCCACCAGCAGCACAAGAGTGAGGGGACCTGCAAGCAAGGTCCGGCACTGTCACAGCAACAGCTCCCAGGCGAAAGGCAGCCTTTGTCAGCGGAGGCCACCAGCACCAACGCGGACCCTACAAGCCCGGTCAGGATTCCTCGGTGCCCTTCTTCTGTCGTCCTTTCACGTTCCTCAGGAAACCCTCTCTAATGCCGGCTACGCCCAACGGCTTTTGTTCTACAGGAAAAGAATAGTGTCTTCATGACATTTCGTGTCATTGAGCCAGCTCTGTTTGGAGAGTTAAGTCAGTTCTAAGCCTTCCCTTCAAGGTTAACTGCAACTGTACTAATCTCACAAATTATCCTGAAACAGATTAATTCTTTCTTTTAGAGAAACAGAAGCCAAATTTAACTTCTGAAATGCCCCAGTATAGTACTAATGGGTGTACACTACACACGTTAATAGAAAAATGTTGCTTAAGAAACTGTTTCAGAACATTTGTACCCAATCTTTGCATTTGCAATTTGATTTTCACCCACGTAAAGTACCTACTTGAATAGTGGTTCGTTGGTATGTTGGCACTGATGGATTTTCAGCTGCTGATGTTTCTTAAAGGTCTTCTTACAACCTTCAAAACTGCACTGTTCAGTAAAGGTTTGTTAGTTTTGAGAAAAATCAAATAATAATTCATAACAATTTTCTCAAGATAAAAATACTGTGGAGATTATGGACTTGCTACTTCACCCATTTACTGTAAGATTCTATGTCAAGAAGGAGAAATGTCTGTTGAAAGAGCACAATGTTTCACTTAGACTAATCTAATAATAATATAATTAGTACAGTAATGTTTGCTTTCAAAATAAGACCATTATGATGATAGCTAGTGTCAGACTATGTTCAGATCTTAAACAAAATTTGGTTGATGAAAATTTTACAGACAATAAACAAAAATTTAAGCCTATAAAATCATTCATACTTACTACATATTGTTTTTGCTGATTTTCATGCTTGCGTTCAAAATGTTTCTTCAAGTTTGATTTTGTGTTGAATTTTTGATCACAGCCACTAGCAGTACAACTGAGAAATTGTACAAACAAAATATTAACCAAGGGAATCGAAGTTTTAAGACTATAAAAGCTATTGCAAAGTATAGTATAAAGCAGTCTTGAACCACTTCCAGAGAGGTAAGCCATTCCATCAGGCCTCTCCGCTTTGATGTGATTAGCACACAACAAGACGCATTTCATGTCAGGCCTCTGAAATTAAGCATTCGGCATCAGACAGCCTTTGTGCCCGGGGCCGAGGGGAGGTGAAAAACACTAGTTCCAAAAGCCCAAACTCTGCTGAGGCTTACATCATGTTTCACTGTTTTGTTTAGAACCTGATAACCTTAATTTCGCTTGAAACGTCACTATAAAATGTCTTTTCAAAAAGACCTAAATAAAAAACAAAACAAAGAAACAAAACTGGTTTCAGCTTACCTTTCGAGTAAGAGGTAAACACAGAACCACCAACCATTATGCCCTCTGGCATCTCACCAAGCCATTCTAGTTCCCCTTAATGGGGGTTTCTATATCTTGGCCTTGAATTACCTAAATTCTTTGTGAAGTTGTGTTGTTTTTTTCCCAATATGTGCTGTTTGTATGCGTTTTCATCAGCCTGCGGATGAGGCAGGACTACCTGTAGAAGCCCTAACCTTAGCTATCCTCGCTGATAAACACTGAATGAATGATATTCGTATGAAGACTGTGCGAGCCACAGGGCCAAGCGGAGGACAGACTAACCGCATGGGGACAGTGGGCGATGTGCCCAGGGACCCACCGGAAGCACATGGGGGTGGGGGGGGCACTGGCAGGAACCATCACAGGTTCCAACAGGTGCTCTTGACCTGGGGAACAGAATGCTGAGGCTTAGCTGGGAGCGTGGCCAACAGAAATAGAGCTTTTTGCAGCCTCCCTTGTCATTAGGGGTACCACACAGCTAAGTGGTCCATCTGCTCAATGCCCACAAAGTGTCTAAAAGGGGGCACCCCTCTTTGCCCCTTCCTCGCCCCCGGCTGCTGGAATGCTCTGTGACAGCTAGAGGGTGGCAGGGACGAGTTGGAAGGCGCCCAGGTCCTGATGACTGTGCAGCAGCCCTTGCCTGTTTCCCTCTGCGTTTTGGGTATGCGAGAGAGAAAGAGGCCGGCTTGTTTAAGCCTCTACGGCGCTGTGTTTGCTGTCACTCTTGACTTGAATCCTGACACCGGCATCTAACCTAACACAGGTGTGGGGCAGGAGCACAGGGCTGGGGGGAGGCTGTGGTCAGTTAAACACAGCTGGACCACAATTTCCTGTCTGCGAGTCAAGCAAATGGGGCAAGATAAGCAGAAAAAGGCCAAATCACAAAGTACATCATTTACATGACACACTAAGGAGCTGGACTTCATTACGTAAGCAGTACATTAAAACCACTGCACGGCTGTAAGAAGGGCAATGTGGGGGCCGGTCGGGAGGCAGAGAAAACACTCCCTCAGGAGCAGGGCCTGCAAAGAGACAGTGGCAGCTGGACAGGGGAGGGGGGCGTGAGGGTCAGGAACGGGACGTGCTGACCATGTGCTGAGCGCACGGGGAGCAGAATGAGGCGTCCGGGAGCTGCCCCATCTTCGCTGTGGGTCACCACAGACAGTGATGCCAGCCGACAGGGAAAAGGGACGAGAAGGCCAAAGAGACAGCCAGGCTCAGACTGGACAGGGGACGTGGGCCACATGGGATTTAAGCCACCGAGAGAGCCAGGTAACACTCTCCAGCGAGCAGCTGGACACGCAGATCTGGAACTAAAGAAAGAGGGCTGGGCTGGAGGGTGAACTCGAAGGTGTTACCACACAGTTGTTGGTTCCAGCGGGAAGAATTCATCGTGTGCCTCTGTACCCAGCTCCTTTTTTTCTTAAGGGTTATTTTTAAATAGTGTACTTAAAAGAACTTTGTTCAGAAATCAAAAGTCATAGACAGGGGTACAGCTACAGAGTGCTTCCTTCCACCCCTGCCCCTACCCACCCAGTACTCCCACCCCTCCTAAGACAGGTGACAAGACTTCTAGGGTTTCTTTATACAGACAGAAGCAATACAAGTTCTTCCTGTCTACCCCCTGCCCCTTTTACACACAAAAAAGGCAGCCCTCTATATACCCTTCGCTGATCCTTGGTTTTTCACTATGGCCTGCAGATTTCCTTACCGTGTCAGAGATCAGCGGCATTCATTTTTCCTAGCTGCGCAGTATTCCACGGTGTCGGTATGCGTTAACCAGTCCCTCCCACTGAGTACGAGGGTTGATTCCAATGCTTCGTTACTATTGAGTGTTACACATGACCTTGTAAGTGCCTTTACTACAGGAATAAGTTTCTATGTAGAACAAATTCCCCAGTGTGCAACTTCTAGGTCAAAGACTACATCCCAGCCCCATTTTCTAGACCACCTGAGTTACGCTCTGTTGGTCTAAGCTGAACTATATTTTCAAATAAATGAAGCTTCACTTCGGGTGACTGATTTTGACGACACACTCTGTGTTTGAACAGGGACTGAAGCAGACATCTGCTGTCCTCAGCACTTCGCCCCTTGCCCACTGGCAGGCACGCCAGTCAGACGGAGAGACCCTCCACTGGAAAACAACAGTGAAGATTATCCTGTGCCAACAGCTCACCTTCCTCAGACGGTGTGGACCTTAGTGAGACACGGGACCCTTCGGATTCATCATCTTAAAACTAAAAGGAACCAACTCAGGTCTTCAGAAAACCCTCCTCCTCAAGGAACTGTCTCACAGAACATTCCGATAGCCAGCCCTAACATCTGCCAGGCCTGCCACGCATATCTCGTGACATGATCTCCGGCACAGAGCTCTGGACATCTGTTAATTTTGTCCTTTTTCAAGGAAAACTGAATGTCTTCCTGGAACTGTCTGTTTAGAGGTTCTAAGTGTGGATGCCAGACCAGTAGCACCAACGTCACCTGGGAACTTGCTAGAAATGCATCGTCTCAGGCCCCACCCTAGACCTGCATCAGACACTGTGGGGAGGGGCCCAGGGAGCTGTGTTTTAACAAGCTCTCCAGGTGACTGAGATGCACCCTACATTTGAGGTCTACTGCTTCAAAGTAGCTGATTTAAAGAAAAGGCTGTATCTCCACCCTTTTCAGAACTAAACAGAAACTCGAAGAAGAATAAACTTAAGACTGGTATGGTAGAGGTGCAGGACCTTAATCCAAAAAAATACAAACATAAACTATTAAAAGTCCTATTTTTTCACGCTTGTATCTCTTATCCCAGCAGCTTATCCGTCCAGAAAGACCCTGACAGTGCGGCGCCAAGAACCTGCCAGGGAATCATTTTCCATCTAGTCTGAACTGTGTGTGTGACAAGGGTGAGTTCCCATTTAGTATATATTTTAAAAGGAGACGAGAGGACGCGGATGCAAGAGGACTTCAGATTAACTTATTCCTGAAGTTATTACAGAAAAATGACCCACAAAACCCCTACTCTCTTCCACACATTCAAAACCCAGTCTCCCCTTGTATCAGGAGCTGCAAATGAAGAAGCTTCCTATTCTTGAGCTAGCAATCAATCAATTTTCTTACCAGGTCAATGTGCCAAACACAGCCACTTCAGAGGCCTCAAAACAGTTCTCTACTTACACGAAGGGCTTTTCTCCAGTGTGAATCAGGGTGTGACGGCTCAGGTGGTAGTCTCTGACAAAGGATTTCCCGCACCCTTCATGGTCACAAACAAAAGGTCTCTAGCAGAAAGAAAAGGAAAAAAAAAAAGTATCAATTCTGCCCAAATTAGTAACTCTGGTATTATTTAAAGGCCTAAAATGTCTAGTAGGCAAAGCCATGGCTCTGTCTCCAGAGCTACACCAAGGCCAGACAAGGTTGTCCTGCATAGTCACAAGAGTTCAAGGTCACAACTTCTCAACAAAGTCCCCGCAGCAGATCTGGTTCTATGAATAGCATCTGTCAGAAGCGGGGAGCCTTCACAGTAACAGCACAGCATTTTCAAGCTGCTCCCAACGTGACACCCCACTTCAACTGCAACCCCCTCTTAAAGATGACTCGTCTGCTATCAGTATGGCCTGTGGGCCCCACAGCATGTGTGTACCCACCCCACGCCTAGGGAAGAGGAATGTGCTGGTTCTCCCTCATCCTGGACAAGCCCTGCTGAGAGAATGCCTGGCAGCTACAGGAAAATGTGTCACTCCTGAAAAAGCTCACAGGTGCCATGGCAAAGCAAAGCTCAGAGCCCTAACTGCAGCTACCCCTTGGGACCCAGTGGGTGGGAGGAGGGTACTCCATTCTGAACCGAAAGGAAAAGCCAAAACAACGCCCCCCAAATAACCAGTTTTGTGTATTTAATATGGAAAATGTACCACGACAATCCAAGAGGGAGGCACCAAGGCCTTAAATGACAATATTAGTAACAAACCAAGTGGACAGGAAGACAGATGAGCACTAAGGGCAGATCCACAGAACTCTGCACACCTCCTGTCGTGAAGCAGGCTTAATCAGTATTTGTCAAATTAGCGTGTGAGATTTGGGACAACAAAGACGACGCTAAATCTTCCAACCTGTATGAAGGACGCCGGTAGTGCCACCATCCAAAATACGGCACACATGTCGTAAAAGGAAAGCTCTGATTTGCACATACTGACTATAGAGCCCAGAATCTGGGGGACAGGATGGGCAAGAGGAAGGACAGGGAGGCAGAGCATACCGGATGTCACCTGGTAGGACTGCCAAGAGAGAGCTGGGCGTGGTGAACAAAGTAGAGGGCAGAATAGAAGCCAGTGAAAACAGTCAAGGAGGAAGAGGAAAAGAGCTCGAGGAGACGGTTCCAAGGAGGAAACAGTCAGCCTTCAAATGCTAGAGCGGGTAAGGAAATGGGAGCCATGAGGCCACGTGGAGGAGTGGCCCTCAGTTAGACAGGTGCTAGGAGCACAGGCAGGGACCGCAGGCCTCTAGCTTAATTAAGGCACTGCACAGCCTGGCTGTGACCAAAACCGAGACACTGGGTAGATTCGTTGGCCTCAACTCTCACCCTCCAAAGTCTTCCTATTGCCCTCAAAATAAAGCCCAGACTCCACACCCATTTGTACCCTGGTCTACAAATCATCCCACAGGTCTGCTTCTCCAGAGCTCCTGGTACATGGTCCCAGCCAATCACACCGGCCGGCCTCCGCCTCCCCCCGGCCCCCGCCCCAGGTTCTCCGGGCAGTTCTCTGCCCGGACTGTTCTTCCCTCAACGTGACTGGATCCTTCCCTTTTCGTTCAGGCCTTTCCTGAGCTCCCTCCAGCAGCCCTTGATTGACTGCATCTCATTCCTGCCGAGTCATTGTCTGCCTGTCCTGTTTAAAGCATAAGGACAGTGACAACACACGCCTTGCCTGTTTTGTTCACTGCTGTCTCTTCAGGGCTAGAATGGTATTAACTTATGAAAGAATGAATGCACACTGCTTGCAAAAGCCTCCAGGACTCAGAAGTTATCCTCCAAAGCAGTTCCAGGAGGCAGGTGTCTGTTGGGAGGGGGACGTGTGACCGTGCCTGTATTTACAGATTTGCGGGAGGAGGTGACTGGCCAAGACTCAAGATAAGAAGGGGGGAAAGTTGCACAGTAAACCCCGAATCCACGGCGAGGATATCTCGGTCCTAAAACTTGTCTACCTTCTCGGCTCCTTCCCTAACTTAGGGCATGGCTGATTCACCTCTGCGGTGCAGGCTGCCAACACTGAACACGGCTTGCAAAGCCAGGCCTGCGGCCCTGCGCACCGGGCTGTCCCCAGGCGGCTCCGGCGGAGCCCACCTGGCGGACCGCGGGGTCACTAGTCCCTGGGCCCGGACGTCAGCCCCTCCGCGGCCGTGCCTCGGGCCTCGTTACCTCCCCCGTGTGCTTGCAGAGGTGCGCGTCTAGCTTCCAGGCCTTGTTGTAACTTGCGCTGCAGTCGGGAAAGGAGCAGATGAACCTGCTGGGGAGCGCGGGGGGCGGCGGGGCGGAGCTCTCGCCCGTCGCGATAAACGCGTCGACGAGGGTCAGGGATGACACCGCCTCAGCAACCGAGGCCGGCGGCTCCAGGGCGCCGGGGGCCAGTCGCTCAGCCACGTGCCGAGCCACGTGCGGGGAACCGGTGCGCGCGGCCCACGCCCATCCAGGCGCCGACCGCTCCCGGTCTGCCTTACGGCTGACTCGGCGCACTTCCGGGGTTGCGGCGCCTGCGCGCGGCAGCAGGCCACGCCCCGCGCGGGCGCCGCGTTCGCGTAAGCTCCCGGAAGCGCCTCGCAGGCCTCTGTTTGCGCATGCTCCGGGAAAGGCCCTGGCGGGCTGTGCCCCTTCCACCTGGTGGGGAGTGGGCGGAATGAGTGGAAGGCCACGGCTTCCTCCTCCCCGGCAAAAGCTGCCTCTGCAGATCGCCAGGCACTAAGTAATTGTGACATGTTTCCCGTCCACCACCCCATTCAAAGTACTAACTTTGCAAAATTTACACTATCTTGTTCTTACCACGTTATCGGTTTTTTCTTTATGGATTAATTTCTTTGCATGGGTCTCTACATGCTTCCTCTGCAAGACCCAGGACAGTGCTTCCTCAACTTGGCTGCACATTAGAATCACATGGAGATCGTTTTAAAATCCCAAACCCAGAGCGTGCCCCGGACCAATTAATCACAATATATGCGGGTGGGAAAGGAGTCAAGTTTGGAGGCTCCACCCCACCCTCAGCACCCCTCCGATTCCAATGTACAGAAAAGTTTGGAAATCCCTCCCTTTAGGCCTTGCGGCTCCGAGTGTGGTCTGTGGACCCGCAGCATTGGAAATCACAACCTCAGACCTACTTGAATCAGAGAGCTCCAGGTGACGTGATAGTCATCAAAATTGGAAAAGCACTGTCCTGAGGCTTGAATAAACATTGATTCTTATCTTAATTTATGAGGACCACGTGTTTAAAGGATGTCCTTGGACGAGGATAACAAGGACAGGATGGATTGTCTGATGTTCTGCCAGGTTTGTATGTTTCACCTCCTGAATCTTTCCAATTCATTAAGCAAACTCTTGTGTGAATCTGATGAACAGGTCCTGGCAGTGAAGTGCAGTTTTGAAAACAAGACAGGCCCTAACAATCCTGAGCTGGATCCTCATGTCATACTCACTTCTGAGCCTCAGTCTCCTCATCTTTAAAGTGGAGATGATGATAATAACACCTGTCTCGTAGGGTGTCATGAGGGCTGTGAGAGGGTGTCTGGGATGTGTGTCTACCCGTTGCTTTCCTCTTTTCCTCTCCAGCCTCTCTCCAAGGGTATGAGTCCGCACACACCCCCTCCTGCAGTTCCAGAATCTTTTCACAACTTAACACTGTCGATACCCACCTGTTGGAGTCTTTTTGGAATGAATGAGACTGTATTAATCTCCACCCTCTGCGCTAGGCACATTTACCACCAACTTTTAGTTCTGCCAACAATTCTGCATGTTAAGCTGCTAATAGGACCCAGTCCAGGCCTTTTTTCTCCTTTCTCGTTCTTTCCTGTGTACTGGTCCATTGCCCCACCCCTTTCCTCTCTACAGTTTACTCCTCAATGTGTTTTTCCAATGGCTCACGTTTCTAAATGATGAGTAGATTTTTTTTTTTTTACTTGAACATCAAGCAATGACCTCAAACTCAACATCATTTGTAACAATGTCACCATCTCCATCTGGCTATACCTCTTTCGCTCTTCCTCCCTGTCAACAGTGGCATAATTCTGGCTCCCAGTAGTGAAAACGTAGAACAGTGGTTCTCAACCCTGGCTACACATCAGATCACCCAGGAGCTTTTGTGAAAATGATGGTGCCTGGGCCCTCACCCACAGCAGTGGAACCAAAGTCTTTGGTCCTCCTCCTTCCTCTGCCCATCCCTGGCCTGGCTGAATTTTACACCTGATTGGTCAATTCCCCTCCCATCCTCTGTCTACCTTTTCTTTGCTCTGGGCCTAGGCACTGAAATAGCCTATCAACATGGTTTCATAGCTTTACATTCTCCTGCCTCTAATCTCTCCCGCTAATGGCTGCCAGCATCATTTCCCTAAAACATCTGAGACTTTCTAGATTTAAGTTTGCAAGATTGGTATTTGCAAAGCATTTTTATTCCTTCTAGCCATGATTCCTACAATTCAGGTAACAGTGCTCAGGTGGGAAATGGGGTCCCTGGGCTCAGGCCCCCTCCAGGCTCCTTCCTACCCTGGGCACAATTTCCGGCCCAGATCAAGTCCTTCTTCCCCCAGATAAGCCTCACCTGACTATGACAGTTGCCACCCATATTTTCTGTCTTTGAGCTTTTGTAGCCCTTTCTTTCTGTAGCACAGAGCAGACAGTCCTCAAATGTGTTGGGTTCCTAATCAGGAATATAATTTAATATATAATTCCCCTAATCTTGATTTAATCTCCCTAAGGAAAGAGATTAGATCATATTCTTTTTGCATCCTTAGTAACAAGGTGATTTGCACATACTAGGAGCTGACATTATTTGTTAGTTAAATAAACATAACCACGAACCATTGGGTGACATATTAAAGTTTTACACAAACGTCTTCGTGAAGGAATCTTTCTGTGCAAGGAACATAATCTCACTCAAACTAATCCACGTACAAAGGGATTTAGTGTAAAAATTCAAGGGAATCTCATTGTACCAATTGCACAAAGGGCTCAGAGGATCAGAGTTGTCTGCACAGTTCGTTTCTCTCTATTTGGGTCAGAATCACTCCTTAGAATCACTCCTTTGCTCTCTGGGCATCTCTTAGATCACCCCACTCAATTCCTGTATAAGTGTGTGCACCTGTGTACGGGTATGCATATATGTATATATGCACATGTGCCTGCATGGGTGTGTGTGTCTTGCTAACTCCTGCATTCTTGCTTGCTATCGTGCTCTCTCTCTCTCTCTCTCTCCCTCCCTCCTTCCCTCCCTCTCTCTCCCTCTGCCTCTTCTCACTCCCTTCCCCTTCTCCTCTCTCTCCCAGGATTCAGGCCCTCACAGTCCCAAGTCTCTGATCATCCTTGCCTGTCTCTCCATCCGCTCTTGTCTCTGCAGATCAGCTTCTGTAAGTCTCAGAGTTTCTGCCCGTGACTGTTTTTCCAAGGGTTTTGGCTCAACCCAAGCAGTCCCAACTTTACATAATCTGGCCCCTTAACTCCCCATGGCTAATGACTCCTGAAAGAGAGTCTTTGGCCCACTGGGGGTTCAGGCTGTTCCCCAAGCTCAAACAGCTTCAGCCTGGAAGGGATAGGGTTATGGGTCTTGTGCGGTGACCTAGACAGAACTCTGGTAAGCCTGTTCTAGCTAGCAGATTGCATGTATCACCTCAGCTTTGCATCCACCCTTTGCCATGTGACTTCGTTCCTCCCATAAAGGGAGCTGGAGATATTTTCTCTCTCCTTGACTCTAAGTTCGGCTATGTGACTTGATTTGATCCTCTAAGTTGGAAGTGACAGCATGCCAATTCCATGCCTAGGCCTCAAGAGAACTTGTGTGTTGCCCTCTTGTGCCCCTGCCATTGCCACAAGGACAATTCTGCTTTAGGTTGTCCCAGGAAGGAAACAGACACGAGGAGCAAAGCCCAGTCATCCCAGCTGAGCCCAGCACAGATAAGTCAGCCTGCCATCAGCTGACCCTTAGCCAGGCCACACATCTGTGGCAATCAAAGATCGGAAGCCATTGACTTGTAGGATGGTTTGTTATGCGGCAATTTTGTGGCAATAACTAACGGGTAAACTCTCTCTGCAGGTACTTCCCCTCAGCCAACAAACATGCTCAAGAAGCTCACCTTCCAAACAAACTCCTTTATGTCCCTGTGCTCCTGCTCTCTGTGGCATGATTTCACTTCTTCCCTTCACAGCCAGGTCACTGAGAGGAAGAGTGTGTGCTCTTCTTCCTCTCTGCCTATTCATGCTCTCATCACCACTGTCATCTTCATCACCTAACTGGTAAGCATCCACAAAAACAGAGCGAATAGTGGAGACCCCGTCCGCTTGCTTCGACAGCCATCGATTTGGTTTTGTTTCATCTGACTGCTTCCGTTCCCAACCTTCCGCACCCTTTTTTTGCTAGAGTATTTTAAAGCAGTTTCCTACAGCACCTTATTTTTTTGTATTATCTCATTTTGATAATTAGCTCTAACAGATTTTATATATATAGTATACACACACACACACACACACACACAGACATATACAGAGTGTTATATAATCTTCAATTCTATTATCATACCCAGCAAAATGAACGATAGTTTCTTAAAATCATCTAAAAGCTTCAAACTCAACATATTCAAAACTGCTAATCTCTTCTCCTCCCCCACCTCCAGGGTCTTCTTGTTTTGATTCGACCCTGAAGCAGAGAACCCAGATAAACTGTACCCAGATACCTGACCCACAGAAACTGTAAGAGAACAGATGTGTGTTGGTTAAAGCCACCAAGTTTGGGGGGAATTTGTTATGCAGCATAACCAGCACACAGCGTCAGTCTTGCACTACACAAAATAACTAGACCTTGTGGTCCCGAACTCACATGAAGGAGAGAACAAAGAGGGTTCTGACAGGAGGGGGGACTCTGACACAGCATCTGGCCATTATACAAGCTTCTTTCTAACCGAAAAACCAGATACATAGTGTGGCCAGAATGAGTGTCGTCATGGTGATAACAGGACATAGTAGCTCGAGTGTGGACTGTCCTGGGAACTCTTCAAAGTGCCGCCCCTTTAATCCCAATTTATCTTCCAATGTCTACTCCTCCCAGATGGGTCCAGCACAGCCAAGCTGTGAGCTAAGGCCATTGCCCTTGTGGGTCAGCAAGAAACCAGGACATCGTCCATGAAACACGCCTCTAACTTAAAGAAGCAGAGAACCACGTGCTCTTCTTTTACAGATGTGCAGTAGAAAGACCTTTGGATTGGGCCCTAACTAACTACTTGAGTATGACTTGGGCAACTCTTCCCAACCAGCTTTGTCTCATCTATAAAATAGGAGACCCTGTCCTTCCTCCCTCACAGAGTTTCTATGGGCATCATGTAAGAACTCGGCACGTTAACCTCTCTGTGCCTAGTTTCTTCATGGATCAACTGAGAACAAGAGAACCTACTTCACAGGCTGTGACGATTAAACGAGAAAATATGTGTAAAGCACGTAGCAGCAAATGCATGGCTCTGAGGAGTTGCCGGCAGATGTCAGCTCTCGTCGCCATGGTTACTATGACCTGTGCGAACACCTTCGCCAAACACAAGTGTGATACATCTGTAAACTGTGACCGACACTAGGTTCTCACATAGTGCCTCAAACAAAAAGTGAATGAATGGGGTAAACCGAAGGGAGCTGGACGACAACAGTTAAGAATGAGTTCCCTGCACTTTGCCTTGGGATTGAGCAAGAGAGGTTCCACCCCTCGGCCACATTCTCCACTGAATGTGGAGAGAGCCTCCAGGAGTCACCGACTGTCTAATTGCCCAGCAGGAGGAGGCCCCCAGGCTGTCCCCTGTATCTCTGTCCTTGCTCCCAGCTGTACTCTGTAGGAAGCTCTCTTGCCCTCTCTCAGCACCTGTTCTTTGAATGCCCCACGTGGACCTCTGGAATCACCCAGTGGACAGTGCTTAGACCCGCTGCCATTCTACTCCTTGCTTGTCGGCTCATTGTATAGCTCGGCCTGGCTGCTCCAATTGGCCCTCCTCTCACTTCCGTCTGATTATCGCATGTTCCTGCAGCTGTAATGGCCCTACCAAGGGAGTGCCACAGTCCTGTATTTAGTCACTCCCACCTGCTTCACACCCATTTTAGTCTGGAGTAGCCAAATTCCATCTAGTGAGCCAGACCTGATTGCTCTCTGCTTACCCACGAGGTCAGGGGCTGGAATGTGCCCTTTCTATTCATAGCCTGTGTGAGACTTTTGTGTTTGATAGTTTCCTCTGCCAGCTTTTGTCACTGAGCCACCAGATACCCTGGCAGAGCTGAGCAGGCATCTTTAGGGAGTCCTTGCCCTATTTATGGATGGCTTCTTGGTTTCTTTGAGGGGTAGAATCTACCCATCCCCTTCAGCCTCCCTGCCACCATCTTGGTCCAGTCTACCTTCGTCTCACCTGAGCTCCAGGTGCATCCTGCAACCAGGCTCACCCTCTCCAATGCTGCATACTATGGCTAAGAAATCCTTCCCAAAGTCAGGGATTTCAGGGGTGTCCCATAGCCTTTAGAAGAAAGCCCACCTGTGGGGACAGAGCCCCAAAAAGCAGTTTCCAGGCTCTCGGCCTCGCATAGAAAGGTGCTGGCTCAGGTAGTAAATGGCCATCGACTGTGATTAAATGGCCATCAGCTGTGGCTAGTTGGCCATCAACTGTAACCAGTGAGCCACTGGGCAATAATATAACTGCCGTGGCTACGCTAGCAGCAAATGGGGGCTAGCAAGAAGATGGTGGCTGAGCCTGCAAACGGCACAGTGAGGGTTGAGAATTGTGTGGCTCTTGGTTCCTGTGTCTCCAACCCAGCCGCCAGTGAGAGTATAGTGGTATGACTCCCCTACCTATGGCTCCGTGGGTGTTCCTTTTTGGCCTAGCCATGTCCTGCGTTCTTATGTGGGGAGTGGGAGCAGAGACCCCGCCGGACGCCCCGCTTGACACCACCTCCTTACAGGTGCCCTTGCAATGCCTCAGAGAAGCCAGTATTATGTCCCCGCCTCCTTTCTCTCTTCCTCTCTGTCCAAGCCTTCACTGCACACACTTGCCCTCTCTCACTTCCCTTCAGACTTCCCCCATCGTCCTCACCTGCCCTCACCTGTCCTCACAAGCACTCTCTCCTTGCTCCCTGCCGTCCCTCACAACTAGCAAAGGTCAGCTCATCAGGTGGCAGCCTGATTCCTCCAAAGAGCTTGCCAGACCCACTCCAGAGGGCCAGGTGGCCACGCCATGCCCCTCAGTGCCCTGCCGTTCCCTCCTCACAGCTCTTCGCCCACCTCACCACAGTCGTCTAACTAATCTTCCCGGGCAGCTCTTTGCAAGCTCTGGGGCAGCTCCGTGTCTCTCAGTCAGCCCTGCACCCCCAGCGCCGAGCACAGGGCCTGGCACATGGCGGGTGCCAATAAGTATTTCTGGATTGAATCAATACCTTTCCCACCACTGCAATGAAGCAGCAGAAATAACAGTGGAAACTTCTACGGCGTTTCCCTTGGTCAAACATTGACTGGTCCAGATAACATTTCACACGAAACATTAATTTTTGGCTTGAACGAGAAACTTAATTATTGCTTTCTAGCATGTCTATGATTTTTTTATATTTCCTCTCATGCTTCACAAGTTTCTTGTATTCTATACATTGGCTTTGAAATACACCCCCCCCTTTTCTTCTCAATTATTGTAGGTCAATTTTTGATCAGTTTCTATATTAAGTCCTTTAAATGCTCCATCTCATTTTAGACATTATTTTTCCTACTCTCACGTAAGGAAGCCCCATGTCCTTGGGCAGGGCCTCTGTGTCGGCTGACTGTCTAATGGTGACATGCCTGCACAGTCATCCCTAAGGCTCCCACTTTTGATGTCCCCTTCTTGTCCCTACGTCTGTGGGTTCCATATAATCCTATTGGAGTCCCTTTATTAATAAGTGGAGGTGTTTGTTTATCAACCACATTTTAGAGTGAAACCTGCACCCTTTCTGAGGCTAGAGATCTATGTGTACTGCTTACCTCACAGCACAGAGCAGGGAGGCAAGCAACTTTTTAAATATTCTTTGCAACATCCATTCATTAAAAAATATGTATTAAGTGTCCTTAGAAAGTGAGGTTTCAGAGGCTAGAGCGACCCCATGACCAACATAGGGACCAGCGGGACAGGTGGGCACACCCGTGGAGCACAGTGCTCTGTCCGGGGCCAGCACTGCAGGAGCTCTCTCTCGTTTCTGAACTTGGGATCTTGGGCTTTTATTTCCTCCACTGTCTGGTCATGACTGTCACCTTGGACTCTCTGGGATACGGTAACGGTGACCTTCAGCAGCTGATCTGACCTGTCACAAACCCCACCGTCTCTTCACCCGCAGCCCGAGTCACACACAGCTCTGATGGCCTCTCTTCCCTCTTTCCTCTCTTCTTGTCACCCCACTGTTTTCTTCCTTCCTTCTAGAAATAAAGCCTAGAAATAAAGGGAAATTCTGTCGTCCAGTTGCTAAAAAACGTCAAGCAAGGCCTATTCTATAGCCCTTTCTGAACAACTGCTAAACGATTGGGTGAATTCATGAGGGAAGAGGGATGGAGAACAGACGGACAAATGGAGTCACTGGCTGGATACAGGCGCTTCACCTGGAAGAGCCCTAATCCTAAAGTCCCCAGTTCTGCAGACACAAGACATCTCCAGGGGTTCCGTAGAAACAGCAAGATGTCATGACAAGAAATCAGCTCTCCTAGAAAGGATGGGGAAGCCCAGGCTGGGGGTAGGGTTTTAAACTCGAGGCAGGTTCTCTCCCTCTTGGCGCTGTCGGACTATTGGGTTTGTCTTATTCCAAAGTCCGTGCTCAGGGGATTCCCGGCCTCTACACCAGCAGCGTGAGACCCAGGAGATGATGAATGTATGCGGGCCACCTGGTCCAGTTCTTCCTTGCTGGTCTCCAGGGCCAGCTCCCGAGATACGAACCATCTCTCTACAGTCAGAGGGTTGTGTGGACAGAGGATGGGAAGATGGGAAGGGGGGTCTCTGTGCTCCTTGGGACATTTGGGGCCATGTTTGAGTACTTTCAGGGAGAATCATAGAAAACTGCATTTCTAATGTCTTTGATGATAGAAACTTGCCCCAGAATCTCAAAAGGACCTCTATTAATATGCAGTGATCTATAGAGAAGTGAAAATAGCTGGTCTCAAATGCTAATCTTCTAAAAAAGGGGATTTGAGCACATGTAGGACAGTTGCTGCCTCCTTTGTCTACCCCTGCCTCTGGTGTAGAGAGCAAATGCCTTCATCTGTTTGTACCTAGAGCACAATGGCATGCTTCTGTTCGGGTTTCCTCTTTTCTAGGTCTTTCATCATTGTTTTCCCCATTGGGGATAGGGTTAAGTAAACTGCTTTATATGGGTACTTCCTCGACCAGACCTAGTAAAAATAAATACTCCACTGCATCTCAAAGCTCTACCTTTGTCATCTGGCCATCACTACAGCTGGGCGGTCATCCCCAAGGTCCTGTCCCAGAAACTACCCATACACGTCTAAGCACAACATATTACACACAGTTTCATGGAGTTTTGACCCTAGGTTAAGAATTTGAGCTCCAGAAAATGAGTACAAAAAGATTTTTCAAAACTAATGCTTAGGGCAGCTGAGACTAAATAAAGCTGACAACTTCGTTCAGAATTTTAGGTCTTTTGGTTGCTTTCTGTTGTCACAATTTTAAGTCCTGGAGTTAGTGACTATTCCTAATGGGGCTTGACTCCCGCTCAATGGTGTCCTCCAGCTGCCCAAAGGGTGGGCAGCCCAGGAGAGGCGGCTCTGTCATCTATTATAAAAGGAAGCGTGTTCTCCCATGGGATGGTCTGTGACAATAAATCTTGTCCATAAACAAGTGGCTTACTTATTCACCTCCCACAGAGACCTACCACATACTGTGCCCTTGGTTAATGCCACAGAGAGACAGATGTGTTTATGGTAGCCATGGTAACGAGAGTGGACGTGCATATAACGGCTTCAGGTTAGCTTTTTCAGATATTTATCGGGGCTGTCTGTGTGAGATGCCATGCCAGCCCCACGTGACCCTCAGGGGTGTACCACAGAGCCTTCCTGCTGACACTGGGCCAGTGCTGTTTTAGTGGTAAAAAGTGTTAAAAACATTGCATGCGACCGCCTCATATTGATAGCAGGGTTGGTAAAGAAAGACTTGATGAGTTTTAATCATGTCATCACATATGAACCTTTTACTAAGCTTCTATTTATCAATAAATACAAGTATGTGTATGCAGGAGAAAGGCAGGGCAGTGTCCTCTGGAAAAGATAAGGGCCAGTTTTCCTCTTCCCAAGTTACTTTGAACAATAAAAAATCTTTTGTTGCTGGGTGCATTTGGAAAAATAAAAGTGCTGTTTGAGTATTATAACGGTACTAAAATTTACTTCAGCACTATTGTTTTTACTTAAATGCATAGGGTTGTGGCAGTGACAATAAATGAGGATAAATATTTAGAGCTGCAGCCCACTCATGGCGCAGAGACCAACGAAGCAGCAGCTTTCTACCTGAGTGATTTCCGAGTCCAAGAAAGAACCCCACCCCACTGTGGTTCCTCTACTTCGTGCTGCAAAGTATGCACTGAGGTATTACCTGCAAAAATCCAGCAAACATTCTTGGGAAGAATATGTCAGCAGCCTCCAGCCACAGTCCCCTGAGGCAGGACGAGTTGGGTTTGTTGCCCATCCCATTGGATGTAGAAGTCTAGGAGCATCTGGCTACAGATACAAATTGGAGAGTTTTGAATGATATTTTTAGGAGTTTAACTCTTTAGATGGCCACCGCCCAGATTCCTTCACATTTCTGAGGCCTGTCACCAGCCTTCTGGGCGCCAGCACCCAGGACTGTCCCCAGAGGCACACCTGGGGGCTGCAGCAGCCTCCTCCACCTGTGGGCGGGAGCACCTGGCCCTTAGCCATGGGTGTGGGTGCAGGAAAGACAGGCTCATCAACTTGCCTGTGGTGGGGTCAGACTGAGCTGGGCCCTGTGTCCCCTGCCCTGGCCAGCACCCCTCCCTTTTTCCTCTGGAAGCACTTGATAAATCCTGCACACAACTCCATGTCTCGGGGTCTACTTCAGAGGTACCAAGAGTCACACCATTTCGTAAGGCTTATTATGAAAAACAACACACCTCTGCCTCGCCCGGCCCCTACCCCGGGGTTCCCTCCAATTCACGTTCTCCAGAGGCAACCATTTTACATTCATCTTAGCTTTTATTTTGAGGGGTATGTTCCTATACATCTTTAAATAATACTCTTCTAGTGCTGCTTCCTGACTTTTCCGTTTTAGGCATTTTCTATTGATTTTCCCCTATGGAATATGAAGATTAACACTCACACACACACACTTCTCATTCCATTCTCCTAAATGGAATCATTATAAAATAACAATACTAGGTTACTCTACACTTGATCTTAGCCAAAAGGCCGAGAAGCGATAGCTTACTCTTATATAGAATTTACTGTGTGGCAAGCATTGTTCTAAGCATTTCACATGTATTAATTCATTTAATACTCCCCAGCCCCATGTTCTGTTATGATCCCCATTTTACAGATGAGGAAATTGAGTCAGAGTGGTTAAGCACGTGGCCCCACCACACAGTTAATGGTGGGGGGATGCGGATTTGCCCCAGGGCAGTCTGACTTCAGTGTCTATGCTCTCAATCCCCTTGCTATGTTACGGAATTACACTGCAAATTTAGTTAGACCCGTCTTCCATATTTTTACTAACACGATTATATCAATGCTGGTAACAGCTGATCCGTGCAGTAAACTGATTTCTCTTTCCTTCTTGCAAAACTTTTAATTTTACCCATGGAGTCAAAATCCTGAGGAAAAAAATATTTCAAACTTAGGATTCCATACTCAGCCAAACAATCAAGTTCCAGGGCAGACAAAAGATATTTTTAGAGGTACAAGGTCCCGGAAATGTTACTTCCCATATACTCTTTCTCAGGAAGTTACAGAGTACCCCAGCAAGATAAAGAGTAAACCAAGAAGGAAGAAATCGTGGGTCCAGGGAACAGGAGAGGGGCGAAGTGACCCCGTGGGTGATGAAGAGAAGGGATCTGGAAACGGATTCTTGTTCACCTCCACCTCCCGCTGTGTGGACTGGGGCAAATTAGTCAACTCTCTGTGCCTCAGTTTCCTCATCTGAAAAATGAGGACAGACTTACAGGGTATCCATGATGAGTAAATGACCTGCAGAGGCCACAGGTTGGGCTTCTTATGAAATTGGTGGCTTGAACATGACTTCACTTCTTCCTTCTGAAACCCTAATAAAATGACAGAAAGGATGTTTTCCCCAAAAGGGCACATTATCCCAGAAGGACAAAAGAACAAGAGGCAAGATTATAGCAACAGGATTTTGGAGGCTGGAGATCAGGAATTTGGATAGTGACTGATTCAGCAGAAACAAACACCAAAGGGAGAATTTAAAAAGTTAATACATGGTGAGCAAGCAGAAAAGTCTAAGGCAGTGAAACTATTCTGGAGGCTTTTAGGCTGGCAGGAAAAGAAAACACTTTGTAGGTAATAAGATAAACCCTCAGGTTTCCTAGCAACAGGGACTGCTCCCTTTGGTACTGCCTAGGCTTGATGGGGAAGGGATGTAAATGTGCCTAACATTCCGAACGGAAGCTAGGAAAGGGATTATCAAGACAAATGCCAAAGTCATATGTAAGTCATATATTAAAAATTATGTAAAGATTATGTAAAGATTTGCCATCTTTGCATGCGGGGGAGATTTTCAGGCACGGCACCCTTATTTGGAGGCTGATGCAGCATGGAACCGACACTGATTCAGCCTGTGGTTTTCCACGACACCCACAGTGAGTGAAGCAGAATTTTCCAGCGGGAGGCAGGTACTGCTCTAAGCCCTGGGAAGACGGCGATACACAAAACAGGCCCAGGCCCCGCCAGGGTGCAGGCTCCACACACTGCTTTCACCGGCACAGAGTGCGGCCAGGGACACTGGCGGCCCGAGGGAGACGAATTCTCTCACCAAGGAAGGGAGGCTGAAGTCACTGCTTCAAACTGACTGCCCAGCTCTGACAATGCCTCACTCAGGGCTTGTGGTCCTTCCCAAACATGAATTTCCCGGGGAGCCCACGTTTCTTCTGAGAAGAAACCACACAGAGCCATCTAGTGGTGGAAAAAAGATGCACAGGTTTCGGCCTAAAAACTTGATTGGCTTTTATATGACACCAGCAGGTGTAAATACATCTGCATACTACTCTTGTTCCTTGGTTTCTCTCATACCTCAGGCAGCACTTTAAAGTGGTCAGCAAATGTTGACAGCCATCTCCTCTTGTCCCACAAACACATTTACCACAGGTAATTAACTTAACTACCTGATAAAAATGTAATTGGCGTGTTGTAACGCCAGCTATTGTCTGAGGAGAGTTTGACAGACGATTACTCCTTGGTTATCTTTATAGGCACATAATCAAATCCAAATTTGATCATTCGTTTGTGATGTGATTAAAGTAAACAGCCAAATAGGGGAATCATGATCCTGAAAGATTTATTATGTGCCTCAATTATGTGGTTTGGATTTTTATATTGTTAGAAAATAAAAAGAAGTGGATCAGATGGCTCTTCAACACCTCCCAATGCTGTGAGGGATACATCTTATTTGCCAGAGATGATACAAGGCCTGGAGTATCCATTTGTATGCTCGAAGGATCTGTGCGCCTCTTCTGGAAGCTTCCGTCATGTCATTCGAGCTTTTTCTCACATTGCAAACAGCAGCTACAAATGTTGCAGTCTCTGAGACCCCATTGAGCAGAGCCCCCCCCAACCCTCCGGCACAAGGGACAACCTCAGAGCGCAAATTGCAAAGCAGCTGCTGTCTGAGCACCTGCTAGTCCAAGAACCAGTGTCACCTGCGTCTACAGGACTGTTCTAAGCAGGGCAGATAGTGGTGAAGAGCTTCATCAAGTTGCCTCAGCGAGGGCTGGATACTAACTTTAGGCCTCAGATAAGCAAGTCACCTTCCACCTGAGCTCAGGGGGCGCTCCCGGCCTGGACACCTACTGATGTGATGACTGATGACGATTTTCTCACTCTGTCCCCACAGTGCTCAGGGTACTCCAGACGCTTCCTCTGATTTGGGCCACTTCTCAGCCACCCGCCCCACGTTGGGAGGAGGAGGCATTCCGGACGGTTTAGGAAAGCCAAGTCTCAAGACCACGAACAACAGGGCTGTGCGGGCCTCAGCATGGTTTGGTGTTTCCAGGCACTGAGAAATGCCTCCAACCCAGACCAGGGGAGCACCTGCTACAAATGGCTTTGACCATGCTCTTGAAGTCAGCTGCGACAGAATTCAGTTAGATTTTTAAAACAAGCAGTTTCCCCCATGTCCTTAGGGCAACTTCGAATGTGTTTACTGCTCTTCCACACTCGCCCAGCCCCCACCGTGCCAACCTGACCTTTGCCCAGCAGACGCAGAGGCGCCTGCCTGACCTCAGCCCTAGGCCCACAAGGGCCTTGAGCCCGCTGACTTCCTGCCACGGCATGCTGGCCTAGCCCAGGGCTCAGCTGCTGGCTCTGTTGGTCTTACCCTATCGTGTCATCGTCTCACATGTGCCACGTAACACCCACGTCTCCCCAGAGAGATGGTAAGTGCCACGGAGGCAATGAGCAATAAGAGTAGACCAGGTCACAGGATTCATTTGTTCGTTTAATAAATACTGAGTGCCTGCTTTAAACCAGCAAGGGACAAAACAGACACAGGCCCCGCTCTCACGGAGTTTCTAGTTCAGTGGGAAGACAGACAATGAAGAAAGAAATACATCACATTCCAGACGTAGAATCCAAAGCATGGTCCAAGGTCATCCAGGAGTCTGGAAGCCAGAAATGGGAAGAAAAGCAGATTTCGATGATGAAAATCAGTCAGACGCCCCAGCTTCCAAGTTCATTGCTCACCAAAGCACATCAATGCACATGCGTTAGGCAGCACGTTTGCAGAAAAGATACAGGCTCTGGGAGTCAGTGCGGCTCCCAGCATCTCGGGTACTTCAGTCTCTAGTCCAATGATTCTCAGCAACTATGCGGCATTTGTCCACTGAGGACTTGATTAACAGTGGGTCTGGGGCTTGACAAGACTGTTTCCGGTTGCCTGATAACGCCTTGCAATGCTTACCCCGACACAGCGGCCAGAGGCAGGAGGAAGTCAAGGAGGTCATTTGCACTGCTGATTTCAAATTACCCTTAGCAAATACAGTTCACTTTATAGAGCAAACAGGATCACCCAGTTACCTTATGGGGCGAGAGAGAAGGAACTTTACCCATCATTAATGTTTTACTACCTTTCTCAAAAAGTGTAACCTTTAACCCCCAAATCAACTCTAAACCGAGGCAGAGGAGGTCCGGCTGCTGGGGCAGTTCCGGGTACTGGTCTGTCACCCGGCCAGTGCTGTTTCGATCAGGAGAAACAAATAAACAGAAAGATAAGCTCTTTAAAGCACACATGAAGCAGACCCAGAACTTCCCGAGCAGAGATAACCGGCCAGCCACAGGGCCTCATTGGGATGACAGAGGTCTGTCTGCCCAAGTGCCCTCAGGCCTGGGACAGACCTGGGCCTCCGTAGTGACCAACATAAGGGAAGCCCTTCTACCAGCCTGGAGAAAGTGCAGCCTAGTGCTAACTGCAGAAATTCTATGATTGACTTGGCCGCGTCTCCTACTGACTGACTGATGACCTGAAGGACTTGTTCTTCCGCAGAGATGGCCACACTCATTGTCCTAACTACCAGCAAGAGCCTTATTTAGCAGGAGGACTCCAAAGTCTGCGCCAGATTGGTGGAGAGAGCATGTACGTGTGAGGCATCTGGGATGCCACAGAATTCCCTAACACCTGTGACTCGTGGGCTTTCCTGGACGCACAGCCCACCTGTGTTGAACAGGTCCTTCCTTCCTTTCTCACATGTAAATGACAGGCACTTCCAGACACTTCCATTTTTACAGATGACTAATGCCTAATTATTTGAGACCTAAGAAGTGCGTCCTCAGGAGTTGATGCAATTTCTTATTCATGAGCTATAAAATTAGCACAGGACTGTTTCCACTTCAGTTCCCAGAGGTCTGGCTGCTGAGCAAGGCTTGGCCCTGGCGCAGGCAGGACAGCTGCGGTTCCTGCAGTTTGGGGAGGAACACTTTCTTATCAGCGCTGTCTTAAGTTGGTCACGCTCTACAACTGCTGCTTTTCTTGCTTTTAAATTAAACTTCTGTTGGCTTAGCTTCTTTACTCTCAACTTAGTCTGTGGTGGGTGGTTGCATTGGCCCCGCCGTGTATAGTGGTGAATTTCAGCATCTGCCCACACTTCGCAGTAATCACACGTTAACACGTATGCGCACTGAGGTTCAAAGGTGAGCCGAGGCCCCTATTGCTAAATCACAAATGCAACACTTCCACCCAGCGCATTGGAGGAGCTCTTTTTCTGTGCCATATGGAAACTGAGAGAGGTAGGCAGGCCGGGAGGCTTGTAGCTTGACAAATGGGCTGCTGTCAAGAAGCATTTTACTGATGTAGACGTGGGGCAAATCGTTTACAAATAAAAAATATACAGTCCTTTTGATTGTAAATTCCATGTAGCCAGTGGATTCTCACAGAATACTGTCAGTCGATTTTTGTTGAACTGGTGTATCCATAGCCAAACTACAGTTGCAATTGATGAACAAATGTAGTTCCAACATAAATGTTAATTGATATTTTTGTTTAAGAGTCAGACAAAAGTAAAACAACAAAGACTATGCCCGAACTTGAGGCCTTTATCAATGATGTGTGCCAATTGTTTGCTTAATCAGGTGACATTTTCAAACACTGGAAGAATACATTTTTAGTTTTTCAGCTATTTACAATTTAACAGCTGTCCACATGATACACTTTTAAGTTTAACCTGCATTTTTGACATTTTTTCCATCACTTTCCTAGGTCTATACAATCCACAGAACAATAAACCAAGCCTTGATTTGTAACATTTTGCCAATTGCTATATGCAAACACTCCCACTGTGGTCAATTTCAATCTCCTGACACGAGCTCGCTGAATGTGGGGTTGGAAGAGACCCCCAGTAATAACCCTTACGTAGCACTCCCACCACACCGCTGCAATAACCCAGATAAGACTCAAGAACATAGGTAATAGTAAAACGCAGTAGAAAAACAAATAGGAAGTGATCAGCTTTGAGTATTACCATCTTCGTTTTTTTACATAATTATATTATTAATAATGGCTGTGTTTAACAACTGTCTTGGAACATTCCCGAAGACTCTTGCGAGACTGCGCCAGCCAGCAGGGCACACCACAGAGTGTATGGTGGTGAAGGTAGCTGTGATTTAAAGAAAGCCAGTTATGCTTTCAGACACACTGGTTCTATTTCCCACTCCAACTTCCCTCAGCGTATAATACGGCCAGCATCTAAGCCAGGCTTCACCCCTGTCAGTGTCAGCCCCCATCTTTTGCCACAGTCACAGGCCCTGTGTTCAGCCCCAGGGACCAAGATGTGACTGCACAGCCAGTCTACAGCGAGATGGGCCGGGAGAGGCCTGCACTCAGGGCCCAGCCGGAAGCACTGCCTCCACCATAAAGAGCAAGTGCTAGAAACAGTTTGCGAGTAAGGAAGGAGTGCCAGCCAGTGACTCAAAGTCTAGTGCAGCCATAAAAATCTGCCCGGGGTTACGTCCTGAGAAACAAGGTGTTGTCTTTTAAAGGGCTTGATTTTCTCTCCCTTAAAATCTGAACCAAAAACTTTCATTACAAGCAGATCATAAAACTCAAATTCCAGTATCAAAGGGCATGTCCAAAAATATGTACAAGTGATTTACACATGTGGTAATGTTTTATCAAATGACTGTGATTGCTCTTTTTTACTGTTTCACTGCATTAGCCCTTTGATTGGTTGGGTGGAATTTTTTTTAAGTTGTATTTTTCACAGTATCTAAGTCTTAATGACAACTGGTCTTAATGTCTTTCAAAAAGGGTCTATCCACTTAAAACTATAACAAGACAAACACATTTCCTCCATCTCCCACTCCCATTTTGCTGCTGAAAGGAAGTGGGATTCTGGGACTATTCTAAACCCTCTGGCCTCCATTCACACCGCATGCCATCCCAGTAAGGAAACATCATAGAGTTTGAAACTCTTCTCAGGAGACTCTTACCTGTGATCTTCTTGGGATAAAAAGATTTTTTTACAAAAAGAAGCAAACAAAATATCAACTTGCAAGCCATTCTGGAGTTTTGAACACTAACTCTTTGAAAAATTCTACAGGAAAAATATATTTAAATCAGCACCTTCTATTCACGGTCGATGTGTAGTAATAAGTTGAACAAGAGAAAAAAAGAAGGTCAATTCTTCTTGATCTAAAACGCCTGAAAAAAGTAGGTAGGCTCATAACTTCCTTTCTTTTAGTCCTCTGGTTTCCCGACGGGACCTGGAGAAGGAAGAATGCAGGTGGCACTTGCTGAAACAGATCTGTCACCTACAGTGTGAACAACTTTACTATAATACTAATGGCATCTCCGTACCTTCAGATACACTCTTTTCCTTGGGACATAACTGCTTTAATGAAAAGGTCTTGTGATGACAAATGCATTTCAGTTTTTGAAGGAGGAAGTATTTCTTTTGGGCTTAATTGATGAGATGTAAAGATCCCCTTTTTTTCCTTGTAAATCTAGCTCTCACCCCACTCACAGTGTTAATGACCAGGTTGTGGGAGCCACAGGCTGAGGTGCCTGGCATTGCAGTTTTCCACAGCTCCCAGGGGCTCACTGAATCACCCCGTCTGGGGTCAGCTCCCTCTGTACCTCCGTCTCCAAGCTGTTGTATGGGTGTCCTGACCAGCATCACTTCCCTCCTGGTCCCGGGGAGGCTGAAAGCCCAGTGAGACATGATGTATCTGGAGCATGCTACTGTTCAGTCCTTTCTCTGGTTTCCTCCAGCCCCAGCCCAGTGGGGGTGGGCTCTACACTTGGGCAGGAATATAAAACTGGCTATTTGAACCAAACACTCTTTCATGAGCTTAAGCAGGTGTCTAGTGTTGGACCACAGTCAGTGTATTTGTCTTTCAACACCAGTAGTTCGAGTTCCCAGCTGAGGCTGGGGGGTAAGGAGAAGGAGGGGTAAAGCTGGGCCTCCTTCCTGGAACATGGAGCTGAGTAAAACATTTGATTTAGCAGCACCTTGGGGAAACTAGCTAGGAATCCCAGGACATCATTCGTTCCTCAAGAAGCTATTGACTGAATAATATAATACTTAACCCAAAGCAGAAAACATCCCTCTGAATAGATGCCCCAAATAATTATAGACAGAGGACTAAAGCAGTTAAAATAAAATTCTGATTTTTTTATGAAGAAACAATTATGCATTATAGCAACATCAGCCGAAATAAATAAAAACACAAGAAAAAAGCACTGATAGAAACTGGAACTTTCTGTGACTTTTGCCCAATCCTGAAATTTGGGATGTCTGATGCGACATCACCTCCAGGACCTAACATTGAGAGCCTCTCCTAGACATTACTAAGAGGTTTAGCTAAATAGGATTATGATTCCTGGTCACATAGCCCCTCACTATTTTCAAAGACAAATAATCATCCAAACGACAGGAATCAACCCACAACAAAGACGGAAATTTAATAAATATTTAATAAACATTTCTGATGCTAACGACAACAATAACTGTTTTCCACAGTTGGTAAAATACCTGTAGGTCTGTATCAGCCATGAGATCACTGGCCTAAAGGCCAAAGGAAAATACTTCACGTCGCTGTGTTTACAATATATAATAATCAGGCTCTCACACTCTCTATGTATGTGGGCATATATCATGCTTTCTGTTTTTAAAGCACAACCTCATATAGTTGACCTTTATTAAAAAACTATAAGATAATATTACTCCCAGTTTATAGATAAATAAATGAGAATATGTAAGGTTGGGGTTTTTTTTAATGTTGAATAAATATAAGGGAAATGATCTGCCTAACGTTACACAATTCTGTGGTTGCGCTGAAATGAATACCCAGGTCTCTCACCGAGCTGCCCGCTCTGCCACCTGCAGAAACCTGGAGGTCCCTCACGGGCAGGTGGGGGGCTGTAAGAAACATGGTTCTGTCCAGTCCCCCTCTGTCTCCTCCTCTGCCTGCTGTTCTGGGGTTCGGAGGCCAGGAGGGTCATGAGATGTTATGTTGGACAGCTATTTGGTTTCCCTAACTCCTTGATAAGAGAAGCCACAAAAGATGTACGTTTGCAGGGGGGTGACATCAGTAAATGTAGGTGGGGTGAAGAAGAATGCGATCTCTCTCCTGGTTGAGAATGACTGGCAAATGATTGTGTGTGCACATACATAATAAAGAA